>NW_003852489.1:3499364-3502152 GCF_000181295.1 Otolemur garnettii
GGTTCAAACCTGCCACCCTGGGTATATGGGGCCAGCACCCTACCCACTGAACTATAGGCGCTGCCCTAAACATTTTTTGAGATGGAATTTTGTGCTAAATAATGCTATGCTATAAGTGACTCTGCAGGAACCAGAAACAAAGGATCCCATGCCCAGCTTGTCTGCAACGAATAAAGAACAAAGAAAAGAAGAAATCTGTCATAACCAAAAGATAGCTTATAGCAGAGGGTTTTAGAATTTGGACTTTATAGTCAGTCTTTTTTTTTTAATTTCTCCTTCAAAAATTTAATTTTGCTCTCCCTCTTCTCTGCTCTCTCCTCTGCTCTCCTTCTCTCTCCTCTTTTCTCTTTTTCTCTCCTCCTTGGTGCTGCTCTGCAGCCTCCCTCCCCCACCAATAAAAAAAATTTAATTTCATTGTTTAATAGGTAATAAGCATACATGACAAGGCAGTGCCCGTGGCTCAAAGGAGTAGGACACCGGCCCCATATGCCGGAAATAGCAGGTTCAAACCCAGACCTGGCCAAAAAACTGCAAAAAAACCCCCAAAACAAAACAAAACAAAAAACATACATGACACTAAATGGAAAGGTAAAACCCCTTCCCTCCACCTGCACACTCATATGAATGGCAAAACATAACTATAGTCCAGAAAGTAGAAGGGAAGAGGAGAAAGAGGGGAGTTGAGGGGGGATATGGGAGGAGGGAGGGTATTTGGGGGACCTCACCTAATGTGCATGATGCAATGGTACATTTGAAAACTATTAAGAAATAAGTATAAGGACAGCGCCTGTGGCTCAGTGGGCAGGGCGCTGGCCCCATATACTGAGGGTGGTGGGTTCAGACCCGGCCTCCGCCAAACTACAACAAAAAAATAGCCAGGCATTATGGCAGAGGCCTGTAGTCCCAGCTACTCGAGAGGCTGAGGCAAGAGAATTGCCTGAGCCCAGGAGTTGGAGGTTGCTGTGAGCTGTGTGACGCCACCACGCTCTACCATGGGCGATAAAGTGAAACTCTGTCTCCACAAAAATAAAAAGAGAAAGAAATGAGTATAATTGAGATGGATGTTACTTAGTTCAATGTAAGCATTTCATATTGTATATTGAAGCAGTACCCTGAACCCCATAAATGCATCAATGTACAAAGTTATGATTCAATAAAAAATAATTAAAAAAAAACCTCTTCCCTCCTTAACCCCTAATCTCTTAATATTCCCCCCAGCAGCAACTACAGTTACCAGGTTCTTATGTATTCTCCTAGTGATAGTAAAGACATATTCAAGCATACTTGCGTGCATATGCTATTTAAATATATATTTAAAAATAAATCAAGTGTGGCTCTCTCTTTCTCTCCCCCTCTCCCCCCCTCGATCTCCTCTGCTCTCCCTCTCTCTCTTCTCCTCTCCACTCTCTCCTCATCTCTCTCCCCTCTTCTCTTCTCCTCTCTTCTCTTCTCTTTTTCTCTCCTCCTTGGTGCTGCTCTGCAGCCTCCCGCTCCCACCAATAAAGACCTTTCATACAAAAAATAAATAAATCAATAAATCAGGTGTGGCTCAACACCTATAGCACAGTAGTTATGGTGCCAGCCACATACACTCAGGGTGGTGGGTTCAAACCCAGCCTGGGCCGGCTAAACAACTGCAACAAAAAAATAGCCAGGCATTGAGGTGGGCACCTGTAGTCCCAGCTACTTGGGAGGCTGAGGCAAGAGCATCACTTAAGCCCAAGAGTTGGAGGTTGCTGTGAGGTGTGATGCCACAGCACTTTACCGAGAGCAACATAGTGAGACTCTGTCTCAGTAAAATAAATAAAATAAAACAAGTGCAATGACACATGCCTGTAGGTCCAGCTACTTGAGGGGCTCAGGAGGGAGGATTGCTTGAGGCCAAGAGTTCAAGGTTGCAGTGCACTGTGATTGCACCTGTGAATAGCCATTGCAATGTGGCATGGACAACATAGCAAGATCTTGTCTTTAAAAATAAAAGGTGACGGCTCAGTGCCTATGGCTCAAGCAGCTAAGGTGCCAGCCACATATACCTGAGCTGGCAGGTTCGAATCCAGCCCAGCATGCCAAACAACAATGACGGCTGCAACCAAAACATAGCTGGGCATTGTGGTGGGTTCCTGTAGTTCTAGCTACTTGGGAGGTAGAGGCAGGAGAATTGCTTGACCCAGGAGCTGGAGGTTGCTGTGAGCTGTGATGGCACAGCACTCTATTGAGGGCGATAAAGTGAGACTCTGTCTCTAAATAAATATAGAAAAACTGAGGGAAGAGGATCACTTGAGCCCAGGAGTTGGAGGTTGCTGTGAGCTATGACACCAGGGCACTCTATCCAGGGTGACAGCTTGATGAGAGTCTGTCTGTTTGAAAAAAAAAAAAAAAGAAAGAAAAGAAAACTGGTTAATGGATTAATGTCCTACAGCTTCAAAATAATAATCTTTTAGGTTCTCTTCTACTGAGTAGAAAAAATTATCATCCACCATTGTCAGTTTTATTTTATTTTTTATTTACTTTTTGTTGTTGTTGAGACAGAGTCCCACCCTGTGCCCCTCGGACTTGGTAGCTCACTGCAACCTCAGACTCGGGCTTGTGGGCTTCCCGCTGCCTCAGCCTCTGCAAGCCGCTGGGATTATAGGCGCTCACCTCAGTGCCCAGCTGGGTTTCTCCATTCTTTTCATGAGTCGGGGTCTCACTCAAGGGAGTCTTGAACTCCTGAGCTCCAGTAATTCTCCCTCCTCAGCCTCCCACAGTGCTGGGATTATAGGCCTGAGCACCTGACCTTTTTTTTTTT
>NW_003852489.1:3502428-3519659 GCF_000181295.1 Otolemur garnettii
TTTTTTTTTTTTTTTTTTGAGACAGTCTCAAACTGTCGCCCTGGGTAGAGTGCCATGCTCACAGCAACCTCTTGGGCTTAAGCAATCCTCCTGACTTAGTTTTTCTATTTTTAGTAGAGACAGGGTCTTGTTTTTGCTCAGGTTGGTCTGGAACTCATGAGCTCAAGCTATCCACCCGCCTTGGCCTCCCAGATTGCTAGGATTACAGGTGTGAGCCACCGCACCCAGCCTTTTTTTTTTTTCTTTGAGACAGTCTTACTTTGTTGCCCAGGTTGAAGAGTGGTGGCCTGATCTAGCCTACTGTAGCCTGGAACTCCTGGACTCAAGAAATCCCCAGCCTCAGCCTCCTGAGTAGCTGGAGCTACAAGTGCATAAAACTATGCCCAACTGAGTTTTTAGAGATGGAGTCTTGCTATGTTGCCCAGGTTGGTCTCCAACCACTGGGCCAAAGTAATCCTTTCACCTTAGCCTCCTGAGTATATGGAATTATAGGTGTGACCACTGCCCCTAGCCATCATCCAATTTAGAGAGTTGCAAAATATCTAGACTTTAATCAATTGCAAAATTACAACCCCCAGGCTGGGCGAGGTGGCTCACACCTATAATCCTAGCAGTTTGAGAGGTGAGCAAGAGCGAGAGCCCATCTCTAAAAAATAGACAGATGTGGTAGGTGCCTATAGTCCCAGCTATGTGGTAGGCTGAGGCAAGAGAATAGCTTAAGTCCAGGAGTTTGAGGTTGCTGTGAGTTCTGACACCATGACGCTTTATGGAGGGTAACAAAGTGAGACTCTGTCTCAAAAATGACACCATGACGCTTTATGGAGGGTGACAAAGTGAGACTCTGTCTCAAAAAAAAACCAAAAAAAAAAATTACAATCTCCAGAGTTAGAGAGTCTTTTACTGATATTAACAATTTTACAATGTATCCTTTGACATACATCTTTGTACTTATGTGTGACTTTATTCCTTGAAGTGAAATTCCTGAGTATATTAATTTTGAGATTTTGAGAAATGTTATTATAATTTCTAATTTCAAGAGAGATTACCAAATTGCTCTCAACAGAAATTGTACCGATTTACCTTACTAAAGGTAAGGTGTCTTTTTTTTCACATCTTCTCCAGCCCATTATTGAACTTTCTACTACTTGGAAAAACATTTTTTTTTTTTTTTTTTTGAGACAGAGTCTCACTTTGTCATCCACAGTAGAGTGCTGTAGTGTCACAGCTCACAGCAACCTCAAACTCTTGGGCTTAAGCCAGAGGTTCTCAACCTGTGGGTCATGACCCACAGGAACTGTATTAAAGGGCCATGGTGTTAGGAAGGTTGAGAACCACTGGAAGCAATTCTCTCGCCTCAGTCCCACAAGCAGTTGGGACTACAGAAGCCCACCCCAATGCCCAGCTATTTTTTGTTGCAGTTGTCATTGTTGTTTAGCTGGCCCAGGCTGGGTTGCAGTTTGGCTTGGGCTGGGTTCAAACCCGCCACCCTTGGTATATGGGGCTGGCACCCTACCCACTGAACCACAGGCACTGCCCCCAATTATATTTCTAATCCTAGCTCAACCATGTATTAGCTGTGTGACCTTGGGGAAATTACTTAACCTCTCTGGGCCTAAGTTTATTTGCCAGTCCTCAAACTCTAATTGGAAGCCCAGACAGACGTGTTTTATATTCTAGAATCTTTTCAGCATGCGTATTGTATGTTTATGTGCTGAGAGGGAGTTTAGATTCTCTCAAACATCAGTATTTCCATAAGAAACACACAACCAGTATTACAGCTCTTTTTGAATTTGCCTATCGGGTTCTTTGCCCTCTACTGGAAGACCCTTCCCACCTCATCAAAAAGAAACACATGACTATATTACTTGGAATTAAAGACTATAACTGACCTCAAATCAGATGAGGTTTGCCAGAAAATGAGCCGCATCAAACAACTTTGGATTTTCAGAGCTTTTTGGATTTTGGAACTGTGGTTAAAGCAGACAGACCTGTGGCCTCTTCATATAGTTGTGAAAATTAAATTACACAATGCATGTAAGGTATCTATACCAGTTTCTAGACTATAGGAAGAACCCAATAAATACTATTTTTACTTTTATGAGAGAGGCGATACACTCCCATCACTTTTGCTTCTAGGGCTTTGAGGTTGGCTTGGGGTTTTGCTTTGTGTGGTGGTTTGATGTTTGGGTGAATTTCCTTGTAACGGTGGTTGGGATATTTCAGGATAACAGAAGGCAAGCCATTTTCCTCTTTGATGGTGTAAAAGGAAAGAAAAAAAAAAGAATGGTCTTTGAAGCCAGATAGATCAGGGTTCAAATTTCATAGCATCAGCCCTTTTTAGAAATGGGTGGAAATATCCATCTTTCTGGTTGCTTTGAGAATTAAATATAACAAGATAGAATAGAAACGGCTCTGTACACAATACATGCTCAATAAATGGTAGCAGCTGTTTTTTGTTAAGGTGTGTTCAGGAAGGCCAAGGCACAAGCCTTCCCCATGAACAGTCTGAAATGCACATAATCAGCCACTTTCATGATTGAAAATGAGGGACTTGGACAGGGATCAGAGAAAGCATTTACCGTGTATAAAGAAACAAAGCACTGTTAACATAATCTGTCTGAGGGAGATGGCACCGAGCCCTCCTCTGTGATGTAATGTCATGGTACTTTCCTGGTGGGGGCAGTGGGCAGAGGGAGGCCTGGGAGGAGCAACTCCCATCCCCACGAGCAGAGCTGGATGTTTCCCCAGGCGGCATGGTGGAGTGCAAGGGAGAGCAAGAGCCTGTAGCTGCTAGCCTTCAGGAAGTGTCTATTGTACTGTGATTTTTTTAAATGTAGGTTGTCCCTTTTTACATAGACTACCCTGAAGTTTCAGGTTTAATGTTATCCTACTACAAAGGCTGCTATCTGGTGATCAGCATAGTCTGAGAACAGACTCTATCCATTTCTGCTTGGATCTCTACCAGATATAAACTTTTAGGGAGGGCCTACCTTGTGTCAGCTGCTGAAAATATAAAGATGATCTGATAAGGTTCTAGCCCAGGAGGGACTGGAAGAGAAAACAGATCACAGATAACTCTTAATTGGGACTGTGAAGTGTTGGGTGGTGTAATGGAACTATGAATAAAGGGCCATGCAGGGGACTGGAAAGAGAAAAATTAATTTTGCTGGTGAGGCTGGGGTAAACTCCTCCAAAAAAGTGACATTTGATCTGATCTTTATTTCTTTATTTTTATTTATTTTTTTTAGAGACAGTGTCTCTCCTTGTCGCCCTTGGCAGAGTGTCATGGCATCACAGCTCACAGCAACCTCCAGCTCTTGGGCTTAGGCGATTCTCTTGCCTCAGCTGCCTGAGTAGCTGGGACCACAGGCGCCCACCACAATGCCCGGCTATTTTTTGTTGCAGTTTGACTAGGGCTGGGTTTGAACCCACCACCCTTGGTATATGGGGCTGGTGCCCTACTCATTGAGCCACAGGTGCTGCCCCTTATCTGATCTTTAGGAATCATCCTGCAAATGGATTTGAGATGAGATGAAGAGAGGAAAGAGGCAAGGGGTAGGGAAGGGAGAGAATAACAGGGCAAGTGAAAGGAGCTGCTGGGACAGGCAGTGCATAGTGGCTCACGCCTGTAATCCTAGCACTCTGGGAGGCTGAGGCGGGTGGGTTACCTGAGCTCAGGAGTTTGAAATCAGCCTGAGCAAGAGCAAGACCCCTGTCTTGACTAACAAATTAGCCAGGTGTTGTGGCGGACGTCTGTAGTCCCAGCTACTTTGGGAGATAGAGGCAAAGGAAGGAGGAAAGAAACCCCAGGAACAAAGCTATGAGACAGCATATTCATTTAATTGTTCAGATAGTCACTCAACAAACAATTATATGAGTGCTCAACACTGTTCCTGGCACTGGAGACACAGCAGAAAGCAAGACAGATAAGGTCCCTGATGCTTTCACGGAATTTACAGTTTGATAACTGTTTGGTGGGATAGAAAACAAACAAAAATAAACGAACGAGATTTCAGAGAGTGGTTATGTGTTATGAAGAAAATCAATTGAGAAAAGGAACGATTGTAGGGGGAGGTATATAAGATGGGATGGGGAGGGAGACCTTTCTGGAAGCGGCATGTGACCTGAGAACCAAAAGGTGAAGAGGCAGCTTTCTGGGGCTGAAATGTTCCAGGTGGAGGGAACAGAAAATAAAAACACCCCAGAACAGGAATAGGCCTGGTGTCTTTGAGGAACAGAAAGAAGGCCAGCTTGACTGCAGCAGTTTGAGCAAAGGACAGATGGTAGGAGACCAGAGAAGTTGGCAGGCCTTCTTAGTAGGGCCTGTGGGCCACCATAAGGAGTTTGTTTGGAAGAAGTACCATCTGGCTGCTGCATAGAGAAGGGACTGGACACAAGGACATCCAGGAGGTTGTTGCTTACTCTAGGACGTCGATGGCTTCCTATAGGGTGGTAGCAGTAGAGGCAGATGCATTCAGAGTAAATATATATTTTTGTTTTTGTATTTTTATTTTTTTGAGACAGTTTCACTTTGTCACCCTCGGTAGAGTACCATGGTATCACAGCTCATAGTAATCTCAAACTCTTGAGCTAGTGATCCTCTTGCTTCTGCTTCCCAAGTAGCTGGGCCTACAGGCTCTCCCCACAATGCCTGGCTGTTTTTAGAGACAGGTTCTCACTCTTGCTGAGGCTGGTCTTGAACTCCTGAGCTCAAGCAATCTACCCGTCTTGGCTTCCCAGAATGCTAGGATTACAGGTGAGGGCCACCATACCTGGTTGGTACAAATACGTATTTTTAAAGTAAAGCTACCCTCGGTGTGAGTAGCACAGTAGTTATGGTGCCAGACACACACACTGAGGGTGGCGAGTTCGAACCCAGCCTGGAACAGCTAAACAACAATGCTGGCAACCTCAACAAAAAATTGTGGCGGGCGCCTGTAGTCCCAGCTACTTGGGAGGTTAAGGAAAGAGAATCGCTTAAGCCCAAGAGTTTGAGGTTGCTGTGAGCTGTGATGCCACAGCACTCTACCCAGGGCGACATAGCAAGACTCTGTCTCAAAAAAAACCCCAAAATAAAAAATAAAGTGAAGCTGAAAAGACTGGCTGAATGGGGAGGGGGTGGTGAGGGAAAGGAAGATGTACTTAATTATTTCAAATGCCCTGAGAAAGATGAATAGACCAAAGTGCCCTATCAGTTAGTAGCACTGACATGGCAACAGTGACAACATAGGATCAGGGAGAGAGAATATTGTAAAACAGTGGCCATGAAGCCTTTGGGAATGAACTTGGCTTCACAGAGGAGATAGGTACTGTTCCACTGACAAAGCCAGGCTGCTATTCTGTCTCTTAGGCCATGAACCTCTCAACCTTTTGCTGCCAAGGGTTTTTAAGTAAATACCTCTGACTGAAAAAATTTGTTTTTGTCTCTCCCTACATCTTTCCATCTTTTTTTTTTTTGCCCTCCAGGAAAAATATATGTCTAGGCTCAGCACCTGTAGTAGCACAGTGGTTATGGTGCCAGCCATATACAACAAGGGTGGCAGGTCCAAACCTGCCCAGGCCAGCTAAATAACAATGATGACAATTGCAATAAAAAATAGCCGGGTGTTGTGGCAGACACCTGTAGTCCCAGCTACTTAGGAGGCTGAGGAAAGTGAATTGCTTAAGCCCAAGAGTTTGAGGTTGTTGTAAGCTGTGACGCCGCCACAGCATTCTACCAAAGGTGACATAGTGGTAAGACTCTGTATCAAAAAAAAAAAAAAATGTCTATTCTGTTCTCACAAACTCTCAATTGGGCTCAGCTTCTTTCTTCTCAGTAGTTTCTTCAGAATAGCTTTTATTTTTTTTGAGGCAGAGTCCCACTCTGTTGCCTCCAAGCTAGAATGCCTTGGCATCAGCCTAACTCAGTGGCAGCCCCTGGGTAGAGTGCCGTAGCATCACAGCTCACAGCAACCTCCAACTCCTGGGCTCAAGCAGGTCTCCTGCGTCAGCCTCCCAAGTAGCTGGGACCACAAGCACCTGCCACAACACCTAACTATTATTATTATTTTTCTTGGGTTGCAGCTGTCATTGTTGTTTTGGCAGGCCCGGGCTGGATTCAAACCCACCACCTTAGGTGTATGTGGCTGGCACCTTAGCCACTTGAGTCACAGGCGCTGAGCCTAATTTTTCTATTTTTATTTTATTTATTTATTTGAGACAGTTTTACTTTGTCACCCTTAATAGAGTGCTGTGGTGTCACAGTTCACAGCAACCTCAAACACTTGGGCTTAAGCGATTCTCTTTCCTTAACCTTCCAAGTAGCTGGGACTACAGGCGCCAGTCACAACACCTGGCTATTTTTAGAGACAAAGTCTTGCTCTAGCTCGAGCTGATCTTGAACCTGTGAGCTCAGGCAATCCATCCACCTTGGCCTCCCAGAGTGCTGGGATTACAGGTGTGAGCTACCGTGCCTGGCCCAATTTTTCTATTTTTAGTAGACAGGGTCTCATTCTTGTGCGGACTGGTCTTGAACTTATGAGTTCAAGGGATTCTCCTGTCTCCGCCTCCCAGAGTGCAAGGATTATAGGCATGAGCCACTCTTCCCTGCCCAGAATATCTTTTTAAAAAGTCACATTAAGAAAAGTTTTGAGATAAGATGGCTCCTATGTTGCCAACGCTGGTCTGGAACTCTTGGGCTCAAATGATCCTCTTGCTTCAGCCTCCCTAGGAGCTCAGACTACAGGCATAGGTCACCTGGCCCAGCAGATTCTTCAGAATATATCACCCAAGTCAAGGAGGGACTTCTACCTCTAATAAACCCTGAGTCAATGTTCTCAGGGGCAATTCAAGGTATGTGGGTTCAGGGAGGAAGAACAGTCTCTTTTATTATTTTGTTTTACCCAGTTCTTTGTTTCACATCTCCCTTTTTTTACCAAATCACAATGCTCAGCTTTTTTTGACTGGAAGGAGGCATGATCAGGCTTAATTGAATATTTTTTTGTTGGATGGCTGCTTCTGTCTCCTGGCCCTAACGTCTGGGGGCCTCTTTCAGTCTCTTGCATATACACAGCAAGCCTGCAGGGGGCCTCCGAGCTCCCTCTGAAACCACTGCATGGAGCTAGACCTCTTCAGCTAACATAATCTTTTATTTAAACAGAAACAGTAGCCACCAGTTTTGTTACATAACATTCCAGTATCTTAGGGTGCTAAACTAACACAGCCTCTCCTGTTAGGAAGTGGAGATGTGGCAACACAAATATTCACCAGCACAATATCGCTGAAATGTTGTAACAAATTTGACTTTCTGCTCCTACTTAGAATTTCAGAGCTGGAAGGGACTTAAGAGATAGATAATCCTATTTCAATCTTCCTGGTTTTAAACTGTAGAAACCTGGGTCTAGAGAGGCAAAGAAACTTGCCCAAGACGCTGATTCAGGCAAGCTTTTGATAATCCATCACAGCTTGTTAGATTAAGGATTAAATGTTAAATGGTTTTTGTTTGTGATTCCTTTTTCTTTGAAAGCATTATTTAGACTCTCCAAAGTAGTCAATTGTGAACAATGACATAGCCCCTGGGGGTAAGTGCCATAATATTGATTTATTTGAGGTGTTTTGTTTTTAGAAACTTTGGGGACTGGATTCACACGTAACTGTGCAACGTATATACGAAGTGAATTCAATTTGATTGACCAATATATTTTAAAGACAGCTGGGTGGAGTTGTAGGTGAAGTTTTGAGCCACCTGCCCTAACACCATTCTGGGTTTATGGGCAAACCAGTGTATAGAAGGAGGTTGAAATCAGCTGTGTCTCCTAAAGCATCTCATGTCCTGATAGCTGCAAAACCCCAGTGGCTGAGTGAAAAGGCTAAACCTGCTCTTTTCCCTTGCCCCTGCCAGCATTCTTTATCAAACTGACCTGCTTTCCTGCTCGGAGACTCTGCCCCACTCCACCCACCTGGTGCCTCCCTGGATTTCCTGACTGCCAAGAGCTTATTTTTTAACCTTCTCTTCCTTGAAAAGCACCACCAGACTGACCCAGAACGTAGACTCCTCCCCTCTGGTCACTCTCATCATCCTATTCTCCTGGGCTAACCATTCCCCATCTCCCTCCCTACCCCCTGGAAAATCAGCCGCAATAGGGGGCCTTCCAATTCCCTTAAAGCCTCTTTCCTACCTTGAACTCTGAAATTACAAGCAGGGCAGAGAGAAGAGGGGAAATGCCTAGCTTTTGAGCAGGTAATGGCTGGGCCAGGTGGGACTGGTACTAGCTTATTAAATTCAACTACCCCGGGGCCTGAGGGCCACTTCTGATAACTTAGGATCTGGGTTAGGGATGGCTTGCAGGGTAAGGGGGTAATTACTACCCTGGCCTCCGCCCAACACACACACCCTACCTCCAGAGAATGCCAGCCTTAATCTGGGAGAAACCCCAAACCCAAACAAACAGCCTCCTCCAAGGCGCCGAGAGCCCACCCAGCTCTGTCACCCTTCCTCCTTGCCCCGGGCCAGTAGCCTAGACAGGGGGAAGGACCAGACGCCCGTTCCACTCCCCGCACCCAAGCCCAGCCAGGGCAGAGGGGTTGGGGGGTGGGAGGTAGGGGAAGCAGGGGGCGGAGTTCCGTCCTCTGCTGATTGGCTCCACGCGGATGGGCTGCGGCCGTGCCGGGCCAACCGGCAGCGTGTTGCTATGTGCTGAGCCGAGGGGATAGGTGCGGGGGCGCGTCCGTCACGGGGCAGCCCCCGGCCCCGACCGGAGGGATGCGGAGTGGCGGCCGTGGCAGTGGCGGAGACTGTGGCTTTAAGAGCGCGCCGGGAGCCCGCGGTGCAGCCGGGCGGTCCTCTGCTGCTGCGCATCCCCGCGGAGCCGGGCCCGGCGCTGGCCGGACGGGGCAGTCTGCCGCCGGGTAAGAGGCGGGAGCGCGGCGTGGGCCGCACGCGTGGGCGCGGGGCGCGCTGTCAGCGCGGGCTCGGGGTACCGGGCGCTGGCCACCCGTCCCGCCGCCTCTCCGGCCGGGCTCCCGCGCAGGGCCCGCGCCCTCCGTCCCGCGTGGGGCGCCCGGGGGGCCGCGAGCTTCGGGGGCGGGGAGCCGGCCGCCGGGGCCACGTGACCGGTTTGTTTACAAACACAGCCGGGCCCCCGCGGCGGCCCGCGGAGGGAGCCCGGGTCGCGCAGGCCCCGGGTTCGGGGCCGGGGGCCCGTCAGAAGAGTGGGGGCAAATCTGGGGTGCAAGGTTTGGCGGAGGGAACGGGGAGATGGAGTCGCTGCCGCCGCCTCCACCGCGTAGTTCCCGCGGGTTTGGGTTTCGTGGGGTCGGGGTGGGGCTTGGGACGTTTCTGTCCCCGCGTGACGCTACGTCTCCCCTGGAGACACTTGGGTCTGGGTGCGCCGCCCAGGGGGTCCCGGCTCTGGGAGATTGGCCGCCCTCGAAACTCCCCGGAGCGCCTAACCGGCCCCGGGCCCCGCCGAGGTAACCGCAGCTGAGTTCCTGCTTCCCGCCCTCCCTGGTGTCCTTCCCAGGGGGGTGGGCGCCGGTTCTCTCCTGCCCCGCGGAATGTAGGAGCCTCTGCAGCGAGTACCTCCCGGGAGCCGGCGCTGAGGGACAGCCCTGACCCCTCCCTGCTTCTAGTTCACCCTCCTTGGCCTGCTGACCTCCTCTAGATGGGCTCGTCTCCCGTGGGGGCGGGGGTGCGAGGGACACCTGTTCTTTTGAACTTCTTGTCTGGGGGCTGCCACCTCTCGCTTGACTCTGAGCTGCAGGAGTTTAGAAAGCTAAATGAGTGAGCGTCCTCCGTTTTTATCTGCTTGGCGTGTGCATCTGACTCCCTGACTGTGCTCCCTCGTCCTACCCCTGCGAGTGAACGGCAAACGGAACTGCTCCAGAGGCTTGAGGTTTTTGCTTTCTATCCTCCTTGCTTTGCTCTCTTGCGACTAGGGAGGCTCTTTTGAGCAAGTCCCTGGCCTTTGCTGAGTTTAAAGCTAACAAGACAGCTAGTTGGTCATCTTTTTCTCTCTGCCCTTCCTCCCTTGCTCCTTTCTTCAAGCAAGATGTGGCTGTGTCCCAGAACATTGTGCAAGAAGGGTAGCCGTCAGATTCCCTGTACCCCATTTACTCAGAGCGTTAGAGATGGCATGGCACCTAGGGGGTTGAGAAGTAAGAAAATCACCTCAGTGGCTCTGGGGTGGGAGTGGGACTTGATTTCACACTTTTTTTTTTTTTTTTTTTGAGTCAGAGTCTCACTATGTGGCACTTGGCCATTGCGTCCCAGCTCACAGCAACCTCAAACTCTTGGGCTTAAGCGATTCTCTTGCCTCAGCCTCCCAAGTAGCTGGGACTACATGTGCCCAGCTATTTTTTTAGTTGCAGTTGTCATTGTTGTTTAGCAGGTCACGGCTGGGTTCGAACCCACCAGCCCTAGAGTATGTGGCCAGTGCCCTGACCACTGAGCTATGGGCGCTGAGCCTGATCTCACACTTTGGATGCTCTCCAGGATTCTGGTTCTGGAGGTCATAGGACCTGTGATCGGTGAGACTGGATTCACCCTTCCCTGGTTTCCCTTTCGCGGAGTCAGAGACTAACCTGAGTTCTGTCCTTTCATCCCTCACTTCCTTAGTCCTTAATGCTGAGACTGAGTCTCTTACATCTCATGAGAAACGTTTTCATTCCTTCCAACTCTGATGAGTGGCTACAAGTTCCTTCTCCTTAGACAGAGGCTCAGCTTGAGGATAGCTGTACAAACGTCCTTCCTACCATCACCTATCCCCAGCTCCATGGTGGGCTCTCAGGCAGGAGTGGGTTGGGAAGCTGGGGCTCATGCCCGTCCCCAGTTGGTAGTTGACCCCACCAATTTAGGGTCCAGTGACAGCATGTCTTGTGATAACTGTGCTTGAGCTAAAATCAAGAAGGTTGGGGCAGTGCCTGTGGCTCAAGGAGTAGGGCACCGGCCTCATATGCTGGGGGGGTGGAGGGTTCAAACCCGGCCCCAGCCAAAAAATACTGCAAAAAATAAAAAAATGAAATTATTAAAATAAAAACATAAAATAAAATCAAGAAGGTTGGAGTTAGGGGTGGAAATAGAAAATAAACACCATTCACAAGAATTTTGTTCTTCTTCCTTCCAGCAGCATGGCTTCCAAACTTAGAGTAGGATCCACAGTTAAGGAATACATTTCATAAGTTCCAGAAAACAATAATTACCCTTACTGTCTGCACTGTGCTCTGTTAAAAAATATTTTTTATACTTCATTAAAAACAAATCAACTGTTGGTTATGACCCATTAATTGGATTTCCTGACCAAGCAGGTCATAACCCACAATTTGAGAAACATTGCTTAGGACATAAGTCCTCCAACTTAAATGTGCATAAAAATAATTTTTATTGGACGGTGCCTTTGGCTCAGTGAGTAGGGCACCAGCCCCATATACTGAGGGTAGCGGGTTCAAACCCAGCCCCAGCCAAACTGCAACAAAAGAATAGCTGGGCATTGTGGTGGGCACCTGTAGTCCCACCTACTCAGGAGGCTGAGGCAATAGAATCGCCTAAGCCCAAGAGCTGGAGGTTGCTGTGAGCTGTGACGCCACAGCGCTCTAAAAAAAAAGATAAATGTTTATTTTCAGGCACAGGACTCTGCATCTTTAATAAGTAGCCCATGAGATTGTGATGCAGGTGGTTGATAAGAAACCCAGATGTAGTGGCAATTGGGGGCAGTGAATAATGGAAGCCATTAACTTGGATATAGAGGGCAAGGTAAGGTATGTGACCCACACTCAGCCAATCCCAAGATCATTCAGCTGCCAGTCACACTAATTTTCACTTGGAAAGTCTAAGGGCATAGTGTTGTTTTCGGAAGCCAGGAGACAGTTGGCCATAGGGACGGTATCCCTCCCTTCCTACTCCACCCCAACCCCTTTGAGGGCTGCTTTTCACTGTTCTGTACCACTAGATGTTTCTAGGTGCATGGGGGTGGGGACGTGTAGTGCTGATGAGTTGCTGTACTGTTCAGATTATGTGAATTTTCATTGTCTTGATGATTTTAATGGTTTTCAGGCAGCAACAAAGTCATTGTGCCTGGGGGGATTAACAATTGGTCAGCAGAAGAAAAGTGTTGTTTAGTGTCTGGGTATTCCAGACTGTGTTGCCTGGAGGAGTGGTGGGCTGATGACTTTCCTTTTATTTGGGGCTGGGGAGTCAGGGCTTGTTTATCAACAGGTGTTAATAAGGAAGGAAACTTCCCCTGTCTCTGTGCCTAGCCCAGTCCTGGTTCTTTGCCACTGTGATGGCCTGGCTCCTGTGTGTAAGTGGATTTTGTTCTGCCTTCAGTTTTTGAGGCTGGTACCTCTGCCTTCAGGTGCGTGCACACACACACACAAAGCCGATGTAGTCGCCAGATTTTTTTTTGTCCCTTTTGTTGTGTCCAAACGTGTTGCTAAAAGAAATTTCTTTGAATTAGTGCTACAGTTTAGCTTCAAAAATGACTCTCGGCTCGGCGCCTATAGCTCAACCGGCTAAGGCGCCAGCCACGTACACCTAAGGTGGCAGGTTCGAATCCCCAGCCCGGACCCGCCAAACAACAATGACGGCTGCAACCAAAAAATAGCCGGGCGTTGTGGCGGGCGCCTGTGGTCCCAGCTACTTGGGAGGCGGAGGCAGGAGACTCACTTGAGCCCAGGAGTTGGAGGTTGCTGTGAGCGTGATGCCATGGCACTCTACCCAGGGGGAAAGCTTGAGGCTCTGTCTCAAGAAAAAAAAAAATGACTCTCAGTCATCTACATTCAAATTCAGCTATCTGTCCTTCTTGTTAAAGGTGTGCCTTACGATAACATTAGCTGTGGGAATGTTTAATTAACTTTAACAGCGTTCAGTTAGACCAGTGGTTCTCAACCTTCCTAATGCCGTGGCCTTTACTACAATACAGTTCCTGTGGGTCGCGACCCACAGGTTGAGAACCGCCGAATTAGACCAAGCAGCTCACATTCAGAATGTTTGGTTTTGGGGAAAAAGAAAGCAACAAGAGGATGGTAAGGGGTAGGATATCCTGGAATAGGAAAAACAGAGGGAAGAGATGTTCAAGTGAGATTCCAGTGGACGATCAGGATCCGTTCCGGTTGTGAAGGATCTTGAGGCTTAGGTGCGCTCACAGTCGCATCCCCCATAGCATTTTAACAGCTTTCGGAAAAGGAAGAAACATCATTTTCAACTTGAGCCTGCAATGGGGGAAAGCTAGTCAGGGCCTGCAGGGTAAAGGTATTTTGTTAGAGTTCTTAGTTTTCGGTGATGTTATCCTTAACAACAGGTGCCACAGACTTGAGTCATTAAAGGATTGCATCTATTAAAAAATATGATTGCTGCTGCCTGATCCTTCCCTGGGAGCTGTGACTATGGCTTAAAAGTCAATCAGGATATGCTACTGCTCTGTCTTGCAGATAGAATTCATGTCCCTTCCTTATAGGCCTCCATGGCCTGTCTCCCTCCCCCAGCTTCTTACTTCGTCTACCCTTCTCCACTCTGCTTCATTCTACTCCAGCTGCACTGGCCTTCCTGAGGTTGCTAAAACATGCCTATTTTTGTCACAGGGCTTTTCTACTGGTAGTACCTCTTTTCAGGATCCCCTTTCTCCAAAGTTTGCATGCCTGACTCCTTATCTCAACTTGGGTATCCCTGACCAGTTTATCTAGAGCAGTTTCTCCCCTCAGCCTCTCTTAATCCCCTTAACTTTTTTCCAAAGTACTTTAATGCCGTCTGGAAATATATTATCTACTTGTTTGCTAAAAGGGAAGCTGGAGAGCTTTTCTGTTTTGCTCACTGCTGACAGTATTTAGTGTGGAGCCGGCGCTGGATAAATATCTGTTGATTGAATGCATGAATGAGAGCTAGGGTTTAGACTCTAACTTCACTTTCTATAGTAAGAAATAATACTTATTTTTAAGAGAAAAGGAAAAGGTAATTCTTCCCTTTTTTTCCTGAGACAAGATAGTATTTCTTCGTAATTACTTGTGTGTGCGTGTGGGACAGAGTCTCACTCTCTTGCCCCATGCCAGAATGCCTTGGCCTCAGCCTAGCTCACAGCAACTTTAAACTCCTGGGCTCAAGTGAGCCGCCACCACACCTGGCCACTTGGAATTACTTTCATTTGCAATTTCTGTTTTTCAAAAATTGTTCATACCTTTATTCCATTTGTAGACTGGTAAAGTCTCCAAAATTTCCTTTTTCCTTTTTTTTTTTGGTTGTTGTTAATAAACAACTCTTATCTCTCCCTATAACCTTGTTCTGGGCCTCACCATTTTCACATGACAGACATTAGCATTTCTATCTGTAATCACATTTCATTAATACCAGGAGGCCCTGGAAGTGGGGCTAAGAGCCTGGGCCAGAAAGACCTGGATAATTTGCCCTGTGATCTTGGCTATCTACTAAAATTCTCTAAATGGTTGTTCCTTATTTATAAAATGGTACTAATAATAGTTCCTATCTCACAGGGTTGATGGGGGGATTAAAGCAGGAAAAGCAGGGAAACCAGGCGCAGAGCCTTAAACTAGTGTTTAAGTAAATGATGACCAGAAACGCACCTCTGTCAGAAATGGGGTGGAAATCAGAGATCATTTAAACACAAACTGACTGCTGTTCAGCTCTTAACAAATACATTTTTGGAAGAAGTTGTATTTACAGAGCTTTTTGGAAAGATGCATTGCTTACCTGTTCCTTTAGCCATTCACTGAGAGCTACCACACCTAGGCCATATTACCTCAGCCTCTCCAGCATTATTTTTACTGAGATGAACTTAGGTGTTTGCTCTTTGCTTTCATGGAGGGACACTGTCAGAAATAGCTTTATGTAACTCAGTACTACCATCCTTATAGGGGTTTATATTATTGAAGACTTTAGCTACAGTCTCACTTAATGTCCCCTTTAAGAAGTACATGGGAGAAATTTCTTCCAGAACATAGTTAGTGCCAGAAAAAGCTTTGCCTCCCCAGGGGAACTGGTGTGCTTTTTCTGTTGTGGACAATTGGAAATTTATAACTTATCATATTTCTCTTTTTGGTTTGGCTACCGGGAAGTACAGAACCAAATGAGTGGCTTGGTTTTTAGTGACTGTGGAGGGTCCTGTATCCTAATCTTTTTCAGTGTTACCCTTGTAATTTTTATTTTCTTTAATTTCAAGTTAATGATTTATATCTTTCTATTAATTAGATATATGTGGGGTTGGGTACTAAAATCCATTTAGGTGTTTAACATTTTAGAGATAGAAACAGTGGGGCTCAAACAGGCAGTAAGGACTTACTCAAGACACAGTTCTAACTAGGGCAAAGCACAGACTATAAACCAGACCTTTCTCAGGCCAGTGGCTCTTTCTACTCCTGCACATTCTGGAAGAGTACCGACTCCTCACCTAAACCCTAAGTAGCTCATCATGTCTCATACTAGGCAAAGTATGCATTCTCCCCGTACTTGGGCAAAGGAGCAATCTGCCAGCCAGGTGCAGGGCTGCCACCTGCATTCCTTTTACCTGGATGGGTCAGTAGCCCTTGTGGTCTCCTGAGTCACAGGGCAGTCAGCCCTCCCTGTCCTCTGGAGAATGTGGTATGTCCACGCTAAGTGGTTTCCATCAGAAACTAAATTGTTGGCTCAGAATGAGGTTAGCCTTTGGGATCTGGAGTTTCTTCTTGTTTATTTCTCACTGGGAAGTGAAGGCTTGACATCCAGATGATAGATGTGCAATCAGGGTCTTCTGGGTGTAAAAGTGGCTTTATTTATTTATTTATTTTTATTGGGACAGAGTCTCGTTTTGTTTTTGTTTTGTTTTGTTTGGTAGAGACAAGAGTCTCACTTATCACCCTCAGTAGTGTTGTGGCATCACACAGCTCACAGCAACCTCTAAGTCCTGGGCTCAGGTGACCCTCTTGCTTTAGCCTCCCTAGTAGCTGAGACTACAGGCGCCCGCCACAGCGCCCAGCTATTTTTTTGTTGCAGTTCGGCCAGGGCCGGATTTGAACCCACCACTCTTGGTATGTGGGGCTGGCACCCTACCCACTGAGCCACAGGCACGGCCCCAGAGTCTCATTTTGTAACCTTTGGTAGAGTGCTGTGGCCTCATAGCTCACAGCAACCTCAAACTCTTGGGCTAAAGTGATTCTCTTGCCTCAGCTTCCCTAGTAGCTGGGACTCCAGGCAGGGATCTGCCACAATGCCTGGCTATTTCTTTTTGTTTAGCAGGCCCAGGCTAGGTTTGAACCCACCAGTCCCAGAGCATGTGGTCGGAGCCCTAACCACTGAGTGCTGCTCCCCTCCCCCCCAGCTTTATTTTGTTTTACCTGATAATAAATATAGTTCTAGAAAATACTGACCTTCCCACTGACTTGTTTTGTTTTGTGGGCCAGGGAGTGGAGGCATGGAATACATCCTGTCCATCAAGAATATTATGATTCCTATTTTGAGATAGGGCAGAAATTTCTGGCCTAGGGCTGAAATTTCCCTTTGGTTTTGTTGTCTTATTCAATAGATTATAAAGGTTGTGAGATAAAGATGAGTTAAGAAGTAGACCCTGCCCCTAAAGCATATACTGCAAATAGTGATAAAGGCGTATGTGTAAACAATGGAGTTTGTCACAGATACAGAGAGAAGGATGGTCTTTTTGGAGGTGGAGCTGTGAAGAATGAAGAGGTTTTAAACCTGCAGTAACACTTTAGGGGGAGCAGTGTGTGCAAAGGCATAGGTGTGAACATGAGGTAGGGTGTGAGGAATGATCGGTAGGCAGGGGACATAGGGCAAAGAGAACACTGAAATTTCATGGCCTCCGAGGCAGTTAGAGCACTCCGTGGAGGTGGATTGCAACTTCTGTTCACAGTAGAACTCCAGGAGGAAGGGCTGTGAATAGAGGCTAACTGATTGATAGTAGGTGTCCTCAAAAGGGAAACTGTAGTGAATCTCAAACCTGGCTTCTTTAAGAATTTCTTAGGGGCCAGGCTGGTGGCACATGCCTGTAATCCTAGCATCCTGGGAGGTGGAGGTGGGTGGGTGAGTTGAGTTCAGGAATTGGAGACCAGCCTGAGCAAGAGTGAGACCCTATCTCTAAGAAATAGCCAGGTGTGGGCAGCGCCTATAGCTCAGTGAGGAGGATGCCCACTCCATATACCAAAGGTGGCAGGTTCAAACCCAGCCCCCGCCAAACCGCAACAACACCACAAAATAGCTGGGCGTTGTGGTGGGTGCCTGTAGTCCCAGCTACTTGGGAGGCTGAGGCAAGAGAATC
>NW_003852489.1:3519803-3524701 GCF_000181295.1 Otolemur garnettii
GCTTGTAGTCCCAGCTACTTGGGAGACTGAGGCAAGAGAATCACCTAAGCCCAGAAGTTGGAGGTTGCTGTGAGCTGTGTGACGCTGCCACGGCACTCCACGGAGGGTGATAAAGTGAGATTCTGTCTCTAAAAAAAAAATAGCCAGGTGTTCTGGTGGGTGCCTGTAGTCCCAGCTACTTGGGAGGCTGAAGTAGTAGGATCACTTGTGCCCAGGAATTTGAGGTTGCTGTGAACAGTGATGCCACTGCACTCTACCTAGGGCAACAAGAGAGACTGTTTCCAAAAAAAAATTTTTTTTTTCTTGGCCTCGCCAAAGGCTATAAAAATCAGAATTTTCAGGAGGGAGAATCCATGATAAAAACAAGCATATACCCCCACCAGAGTACTTCCCAGTGTTCTAAAGCAGCCATCCCCACGCATGTTTGAGGTCTGGAAACTACTGGGATAGTGATCTCTCTGGCAGAAACCACTAAGCATCCTGGCCTTTGGCCTCCTTTTTCTTGCTCTTTCTATTTTTGCCTCTTGCTTTTTTTCCGTTGTTTGTATCACTCCTGTGTGTGTCATCTGTTCTGTTTGCCTCCCTTTTTTCTCTTTTACTACTTTGGTCTTTGTCGGGGGTCCCTCCCTAAACTGACCCACTGCCAAATGGACCATAAGGGAGAAATGAAATTATCTTTCAGTGTTTGCTGTAGTAATGGTATAAACTAAGTCAGGATTTTAGTTAGTTTTGCTGTTGAGGCTGTCAATTTGTCCTTTAGAATGTGACAAACAAAGTTATCTCCACTCTTAGCTGCATCCTCAAAGCTAAGTGCCCCATTATCAGGAAGCTACAACCACTACTGAAAACTAGCTTTTTCTTGTGCCTTATGTGTAATCCCACCTTCTGGTTCAGATTTTTCCCTTCCCTCATCAGCTTTTTCCCATTTCTGCAATTAAATGTTGAGTATTCAGCTGTGATTCTGATTGTCCTAAGGAAATTTGACATTTTCTTATTTGCACTACAGTTCATAGGCTTAGATTGTCCCATTCTGCTTGAAGCTTTGGAGAACTCAGGGACCAAGAATGCACTTTCTCAGACCCTTGTCTGTTTCATCTAGGTTGAAGGGCCCACCTGAGGGGATGGGTGGGGGATTTGAATCCTGGTTCTCTTCCAGTAAATGTGACCTTGAGCAGCTTGTTTAACTTGAGCTCTGTCCTTATCTGGAAAACACAGGGAATCATAATGCCTGCCTCTCTGGGTTGTTGTGAGGGTGAAATGAGATAACGTCTATCAAGTACTTGACCCTCCCTTTGGCCCCTTAATAGGGAATTATAATCAATTGTAGAACCCTGGAGGTTGATGGGCAGTTGCTCCAGGGCCTCCTTCCTATCTCCCCTCACTTTCTACCTTCTTTCCCCCAAGGCTGACATGAGCTCTTCTTGCCAGGCTTTTGGGCTAGATATGAGGGATGATTAACCCGATTTGGTCTCTGGCCAGGAATGGCTCACAATGTAATGGAAAGACTGACCCGTAAACAGATTTGTGGAGGTTTTAAAAATTATATGAAAAAGCTGTGCTGGCCTCATGCATGTCCCTTTCATGTACCAGGCCGAAACGGAAATTCAGCTTTGATTTAGTGACATTTAATGTGCCATTCCCATATGGAAAAGAAACCCAGAAATCGGCTATGGAATCCGTTTCTCTCTCCCACCCTGCTCCCTTTCCTCTCCCTTAGTACAGGGTACCACTAGATGAGAGTTTAAAAATCTGTAGAACAAAATATGTTCATCTTTGGGTTGGTGATAGCTGGGTCTTTTGATATTCAAGTATTCTTTTGAAAGTGCCTATTCCCTTTTTTGCTCTTGAGTTTTAAAAATTTCCATCTCCAAATTCCAAATTGTGGAGAGGCAGGGAGCCTAGCCACAGATGTCAATCTCTGTAGAGTTTTGGATTTATTTGAATTGGGAGATTAAAGTCAGAAAGCCCAAGGCATGCTGACAGCTGAACAACGGAATTGTATTGGCAGATTTGGGATAGATGGTTTGTAGCTAATTGGGGCCCCAGCTGTGCCCCGGGGGACCAGCAGTTAAAGAGAAATCAAGGTCACACAGTGCCAGTAGTCCACAACACATTCATTTACTCAGCAAATATTTGAGTGTGGGAAACACAGATGACAATCAAAAAATCACCTCGATACAAGTAAAAATACAGTTGTGGACAGTGCTGTGTGTGTGGGATAGAGGACCTGACTTAGTGGGAATTGAGGGGGCTTGGAGGGGGGTGGTGTTCTGTTGAAGCAGCTTCTGAAGATAGGCCATATCTCTTACCCTGTTTTCCATAATGTTTTCTTGATAGATCTTCTAAATGATTATTTTTTATTATAGTTCAAGTAGAGCCCTGTCTGGGGGCAGAAGGATGGACCAGATCCCTCTCTGGGTCACAGATCATGGGAAAAATGTATTTGTTTTGTTTTAACCAGGATCATCATCTCTGAGCATGATTAAATACAAAAGAAAGGACGGATGTAGGAGGTGGCAGTCTGTCAGAGCTGGGCGAAAGGGCAGCTTCGGGCCTCCTGCATGCGTAGCAGAGGCAGGCTTGGGGGATCCCTTTCCTTCTTGGCCTGAACCAAGTCTGACACTTCATTTTTCTCTGACTCAGTCTGGCCTAGAACAGCAGCTCAGACTGCTCTGGGGTTTTTGTGGGGACCACCCCGGGAGAAGACTGCTAGGTTGGAAGCCTGAAGGGCTCTCTAGGGGTCTAGGAGTCACTGCCAGCCTAGGGAGGGTTGCTTGAGAATCTGCCCTGGGGGCACACACAGGCTGTCTGAAAGTCCCGGCAGAATGGGAAATGTTTCTGCTATCAAAGAGCAGCCCCGTAAACCCATTAGAGGCTCTTGTGGCGCAGCTCATCAGATCCATGATTTCATGGTACCACAGAGTTTCAGGCTCCATCTGCTAGCCCTAGTGAGTTGGTGTCACGAGAGTTTACTGGCTTTCTAACTTTGTGGGGCATTAACGGTGTGTGAATCCCATGTAATACCCAGATTGGATATTTTAAATGTACTGGATAGTGGCAGAGTAAGGAGATTTTTTAAAATGCCAGCACTGCACAGCAGTATGCTGTCACTGAGGTCACTTATTTTACTCAGTTACATTTATCAGGCATCTCCAATATGCCTGGCACTGTGAGTCCTGGGGAAGTCACTGAGGGTCAGGGACGGGAGGAGGTGTCAGTAAGCCTGGGCTGTGGACTGCAGGAAGTTCCTAGTCTGTTCGGATACATGAACAGTGGTAAAATGCCATTCCAGAGGAAAAAAATGATTTTTTTGTATGTGTGCTGGAGAAGGGGCCACTCCTCTGCTTAGGGTCTTGCGTGAACTGAGTATTAACGGATGAGCAGGCATTTACTAGGGAGAGAAGGTAGGTTAAGCAGTCATTGCAGATAGTTTGAGCAACTTGAGAAGAGGCAGAGGGTAGTGACTGATCTTGATCTGTTGGAAACAGGGAAATAGGTTTGGAGTGGGGTAGGGAGCTGATAAGAATACAAGGAGAATTGGGCCCAGGCTCTTGGTGCTGCCTGAGGGGTTGGACTGTGTCCTGTAGGCTGCTAGGAAACCACTGGAGGTTTTGAAACACGAGTGAGATGCGATCAGATTGTGTTTTATAAATAGAATTCTAGAATGGGCCAGAGAGGTGAGAGCTGAGTCAGGGAGAAGAGTTGGGAAGCTGTCACACAGCAGTGCAGGAGGAGAGAGAATGGGGCTCTCACGATGTTCCTGCTGGCGACTGTGGGTTGGCAATGGGAGGGTGGATTTAAGAAGCAGAACCAACTTTCCAGGGGACAGATGAAGGGAAGGAGAGTAAAGGGTGCTTTCTGGTGGAGCGGCTGGGTATTCAAGAAGAAGGAACAGAATTGGGGTGAAGGTGATAGGAGCTGGGGGGAGGAAAAGATGGCTTTGGACATGTTTAGTCTGAAGTGTTTTCCTAGGAGCTAGCTAGAAACCCCCTTTAGAAAGGGGGTCAGAGGATCAGGAGTGGAAGGCCCAGGTTTAGAAGGCTTGAGAGGATGTGGATGAGGATGCCCAGGGAGTGGACAGTCAGAGGTCCATG
This sequence comes from Otolemur garnettii, assembly GCF_000181295.1. Lineage (NCBI taxonomy): Eukaryota > Metazoa > Chordata > Mammalia > Primates > Galagidae > Otolemur > Otolemur garnettii. Next base: position 3,523,898 of record NW_003852489.1, read on the forward strand.
GTGGAATCACCTCCAAGAAGGAGAACAGACAGGGAGGTTGAGAGGGGGCGGAAGTACCTGGAGAGGCCTGGTGAAGCCCTTTAAGGGGAATTTCAGGAGAAAGCACCTGAATGCAGCATCAAGGCCAAATGGTGTTAGCATTCAAAGGTATCAGTGTTTGGACTTGGCACGTTAGAGACTTCCCATATTTCTGTTACTCAAAATTCTGGTTGTGATAAGTGGTATTTCTGATGCTATGCCAGAAGGCTCTGTAGCTCTTCCATTCTTCTAGAGAAGAATCTTTTATCACTGGATCCAGCCAGACCATCAGAAATCCATGTTCTAGCTGCCCTGATTTGACCCCCCCCCTTTATTTAGTTGCTCCTTGGTGTTATGTTTTTTATCTACATAGAGAGATGCCTTTTTTTTTTTTTTTGAGACAGAGTCTTAGTATGAGTGGTAGAGCTCACAGCAACCTCAAACTCTTGGGCTTAAGCAATTCTCTTTCCTCAGCCTCCCAAGTAGCTGGGACAACAGGTGCCTGCCATAGCACCTGGCTATTTTGTTGTTGCAGTTGTCATTGTTGATTTTAGCTGGCTCCGGGCCAGATTCAAACCCACCGGCCTCTGTGTATGTGGCCGGCGTCCTACCCACTGAGCTACAGGTGCCGCCATCCTGGCTATTTTTTGTTATTGTGGTCATTGTCATTTAGCAGGCCCTGGCCGGGTTCAAACCCACCGGCCCTAGTGCATGTGGCCAGTGCCCTAACCATTGAGCTACGGGCACGGAGCCTGAGAGCCGCTCTTTTTTTTTTTTTTGAGACAG
>NW_003852489.1:3524955-3526355 GCF_000181295.1 Otolemur garnettii
AGGCACTGAGCCAAGCAATCTTGCTACATGGTTACATAGTAGATGTGCTGGGAATCTTGTTCATTGGATTGTCAGTGTCTCCTCTCTGCCCACTGGAAAAATTTTTCTCAGAAAATCTTTGTCCTGAACAACCTGCCGCTTCTGTCTGTACAAGTTCTAACAGATGCAACCTCAACTGGAGGCCTCCCCAGGTAAAGTGCCGAACTGACTCCCATGTGGTAAAGCATCGCCCTGCTAACAGACGTTGCAAAGACATTGTCCAGTAACCATCTCTGAAGGGACTCTGTGAGGCTGGTGTGTTCTGTGACCTCACTGAAATCAACATCTTGTAGAATGGAGGTTGGTGGATAGATGCTTTGCCTCATTGCAGGATTCGTCCGGCAGAGACATCATTATTACACGGAATTAGGACTTTAAGAGCTGGAGGAATTCTAAAGATCATGTGGGATTATCATCTGATAGATAATCTCCTTGAAATCAAGACTAGACCCTGTATCCTGGGTTGAGATGAACGGTTGGTTTCGTTTATGAAGCAGAATGGCTTCTTGAATATCCAAGCTGGTTTTTATTATCAGCTAGATGGATTTGAAGTGCCACATGCATCCAGCGCTATAAAAGAAGCATCCATAAAATGATACTGATTTTCCTGTGTGTCTCGCGCATCAGCTCAGTGGCAGTTTTAATAGGGGACTTTCAGAGGCGTTGTAAATAGCGGCCCCAACCTGAGATTAGTAGAGTCAGTGCAGGCTATGGAGGCAACTTCGCCAGCGCAGTATGTAATGGAGTGGTCTGTCGTTGCTGAGTGACAGCAATATCTGGTCCCCCGCTAAGCCACAAAAGCCTACTCAAAACACAGAGTACCTTTAAGTGAGTTAGTTTAGGTCCAACTTCCCTATCACTGTGAATCAACCCAGAGAATAGGAATGCTGCTCCTTTTGGTCTTGTGACTAGGAATGATGCCCGTACTTTTCTTCTTTGCCAGTAAGGATGATTGTAGTTAATCAAGATTATTGAGTATTAACCATGTGCCAAGTGCTATGTTGAATGCCTCACTCATTTGCATTATCTCATTTGATTCTTTTGTCTCCTCCAGAAGGTAGGAGCTATTGTTATCCCCTTTCAGGCAATTTGCCCAGTGATAATGTAGCTGGTGAGAGGAACCAAGGCTGAATCCAAGACCAGCTGCCTCTGAGCCGCTGGACTACACTGCTGCTGACTTCCCTTATTAGGCAGCCAGAGAACCCGGAGTGCTGGTGAGATTAGGATGAGGAAGGGAGATCTTTTTTTTGAGACTGAGTCTTACTTTGTCACCCTTGTCACCCTTGGTAGAGTGCTGAGTCGTCACAGCTGACAGCAACCTCCAACTCCTGGGCTTAGGCGATTCTCTTGCCTCGGCCTCC
>NW_003852489.1:3527090-3528202 GCF_000181295.1 Otolemur garnettii
ATCTGTAGTCCAGAAGAACCATAGTTTTCTTGGGCATCTCAGCACAGGAGCTGAGTGGAAGTTATAAGGGGAGAGCTGGGTTAGATGGGGCCCACGTACCAAGATTTCTGATTCCTTGAGAGGGAAGGAAGGGGCCCCTCATGTGTGTGACCTGTGCAGGGAGAAGGGCTGGTCCAGTCAGCTGCCTCGTGGGAGGCAGAAGGAGTTCAGTTCCATGGCAATACTTAGCCTCTGCTGGGTGCTCTGTGCTACTGGGTTCAGGCATATAAAATGCTTAAATGTGGTTCCTGCTCCTGGAGCTTACTTCTAGTAGAGGATACAGAGGCAGAAGAGGATAATTTCAATTTTGTTTTCTATATATTTATTTGTTTTGATTTTGGATAATTTCAATTTTATTTATTTTTTTGAGACACTCTCACTTTGTCGCCCTTGGTAGAGTGCTGTGACATCACAGCTCACAGCAACCTCAAACTCTTGGGCACAAGTGATTTTCTTGCTTCAGCCTCCCAAGCAGCTGGGACTACAGGTGCCAGCCATAACACCCGGCTATTTTTTGTTGCAGTTGTGGTTTAGCTGGGCCCGGCTGGGTTTGAACCTACAAGCTTCAGTGTATGTGGCTGGTGCTGTAACCACTGTGCTACAGGTGCTGAGCCAATAATTTCTTTTTTTCTTTTTTTTTTTGGAAACAGAGCCTCAAGCTGTCCCCCTGGGTAGAATGCTGTGGCATCACAGCTCACAGCAACCTCCACCTCCTGGGCTCAAGCGAGTCTCCTGCCTTATCCTCCCAAGTAGCTGGGACCACAGGTGCCCACCACAATGCCTGGCTATTTTTTGGTTGTAGCCATCATTGTTGTTTTGGCGGCCCCGGGCTGGATTCGAACCCGCCACCTTAGGTGTATGTGGCTGGTGCATTAGCCACTTGAGCCACATTATCAAGCCAAGCCGATAATTTCAATTTTAATAGGGATAAGGCCGTACATGGTGGTTCACACCTGTAAACCTAGTACTTTGAGAGGTGGAGGTGGGTGGATTGCTTGAACTCAGGAGCTCTAGATCAGCTTGAAGCCAGAGTGAGACACTGTCTCTTTCAGGAAAAAAAAAATTGCCTGCCA
>NW_003852489.1:3528450-3531309 GCF_000181295.1 Otolemur garnettii
ATAGGCGCCGAGCCAGGTGCCTGTAGTTTTAAAGGCTCTGGAGGCTGAGACAAGAGGATCATTTGAGCTCAAGAGTTTGACATTGCTATGAACTATAATACCACAGCACTCAGTTCCATGGTGACAAAGTGAGACTCTATCTCAGAAAAAGAAAATAGGTAAAGCCATTGTTGAGGTGACATTTGAGCTGAGTCTCCATGGACAAGTAAGGGCCTGGTGTGGAGAGACGGGAACCTTGTGTCAGAGTGAGAGGAACGGCCTTAGCTAAACCACAGAAGCGTGAAATGCAAGTGTGGTGCTTCATCAAGAAGTGCAAAGAGTTTGGTCCAGGTTGCCAAATCCTGAGCTCCTAACCTGACACTTGGTAGATTCTTAAATGTCAATTCACTTAATGGAGTATAGCGTGAAAGGCAGAGAATCAGGTAAGTCTGAAGCCATTCTTAGTGTTGGTGGTCATACACTCCTGGAATTAATCACATGGTTACTACATGCCAGGCACATGTATCTGTTGACTTAGTTGATAATATTATTACCTCTCTCTTTGATGGGGAAAGTGGTGTCCAGAGGGGTTGAGTAATTGTCCAAGATCACACAACCAGTAAATGATGGCGCTGTGAAAGGAGAACCCTAGGTTTGGAGAGATATTACCCCAGAAGTACCATCTCACAGGGGTGCTCAAAAACTGAAGGGTTCTAAGGGGAGGAAGGGGCAGGCCACCCATTCCACTGGAAGGCATCTAGTCATACACAGGAGTTTGGTTCAATTTGAATAGAAAAGAGAAGAAATAAGGGCAGAACCTATGGCTCAAAGGAGTAGGGTGCCGGCCCCGTATGCTGGAGGTGGTGGGTTCAAACCCAGCCCTGTCCAAAAAAAAAAAAAAAAGAAAAAAGAAGATGTTCTCAAAGGACCCCAAACTCCATGTCTGTATGAACTCTAGGGCCTCCTTTTTCTTTTTTTTTTCTTCTTCTTCTTTTTTTTTTGTGAGACAGAATCTTACTAAGTTGGCCCTGGGTAGAGTGCTGTGGCATCACAGCTCACAGCAACCTCAAACTCTTGGGCTTTTAAGCGATTCTCTTGCCTCAGCCTCCCGTCACTGGGACTACAGGCACCTGCCACAACACCCAGCTATTTTTTGGTTGTAGTTGTCATTGTTGTTTGGCAGGCCTGGGCTGGATTTGAACCCACCAGCTCCTGTGTATGTGGCTGGTGCCCTAGCCAAGAGCTATAGGTGCCGAGCCAAGGCCTCCTTTTTCTTTCTTTCTTTTTTGTTTTTAAGTAGCAACATATTTTTGTTTCATTTGCCACTACAGTTTTGGAATTTATTGTGTGCCAGCTTTGTATAAGCACTTAGATCACCTGATTTAATACCTAAAACTCTATTATGTAGGTGGGTATTATTAGGTGAGGGTAGCTGAGGGTCAGAGTGGTTGAATAACTTGTCGGAAGTCATGCACCTAGAAAGGAATAGGACTGATTATGTGATTCCACAGTCCACTTCTTTTTTAGTCTCCGCCTACTCCAAAACAACCCATGAAACCAGCAATACAGAGGCACACCTTAGGGACAGGCCAGTCCTGTGTCTGGAGGAGTTCCTTCCTGTAGTGGGAAAAGTCTTGTCTGTCAGGTGGGTGAGCCAGGCTTGGTGTCTGTTCCTAGGCATTTGATTCTTTTTTTTTCTTTTTTCTTTTTGGAGGTAGTCTGACTCTGTCATCCAGGCTAGAGTGCAGTGGCATCAGCCTAGCTCACAGTGACCCCAGAGTCCTGGGTGGGTTCAAGTAATCCTCCTGCCTCAGCCTCCCGAATAGCTGGGACTGCAGGTACCTGCCACAATCCCTTGGTAATTTTTCTATTTTTACTAGAGACAGGGTCTCACTCTTGGTCAGGTTGGTGTTGAACTCCTGAGCTCAAGAGATCCTCAGCCTTCCACAGTGCTAGGATTACAGACATGAGCCAGTGCACCCGGCCTGCATTAGCTCCTGAGGCAGTAGATTGAAGATCTTTGTTTTTAATCATAATATTTCACATTTTTTCTTTCCATGCTGTTCGGCATGAGCCAGCTGGGGGTAGTAGCAAATCTTCCTTTAATTTCCACTGTGATGGATTATTAGTTCACTCAGACTTGTGTTTAATTTGTACATGTGCCCTGAGGCTTTTAAATATCAAGCCTATTTGATTATTGTTAGAAATCAATTTGGACTCCAATATGTTCAACGAGCTGGACTCTTGAAGCCTCATGGACCCCATGGCCCCATTAACAGGGGCTGCGGTCCAAAAATTAAAATGGTGAGTTCTGCAGCCGCATGCTCTTTATTTTCTTCCTTAAAAAAAATCTATTTATTTCCCTTCCTAAGAATCTACTCAAAGAAGAAACTTTAAAAATTTTTACTTAAAAGGGCAGAAGACAGTGCAGATGATTGTTTTGCTGACCCTATCTTGCTGCTCTCTCCTCACTCAGCCCACTCTCCTCGGTCCCACGGGCCTTTCTTGATCCCCGTAATGTGAGATCTTGCTTTCCACTCACCCCCCAGTTCCTTCTGATTTGCCCTGGAGCAGTTGAACAAGATTCGTATTTCAGCAAGCCATTTTTCTCCTTTCTTAGGGAAGAAATCACCTCTTTAGAATGCCTGTGAGGTTTTTTTTTTGGCAGAGTCTCAAGCTGTCACCCTGTGTAAAGTGCTATGGTGTCATAATTCACAGCAACCTCCAACTTTTGGGGTCAAGTGATCCTTTTGCCTCAGTTTTTCTATTTGTAGTAGAGACAAGATCTTGCTTTTGCTCAGGCTGGTCTCAAACTCATGATCTCAAGCAATGCACCCGTCTCAGCCTCCCAGAGTGCTAGGATTACAGGTGTGACCCACC
>NW_003852489.1:3531368-3534516 GCF_000181295.1 Otolemur garnettii
CCCTGGGTAGAGTGTCTTGGCATTATAGCTCACAGCAACCTCAAATTCTTGGGCTCGATGGATCCTCTTGCCTCAGCCTCCTGAGTAGCTGGAACTGCAGGTGCTCACCATAATACCTAGTTAGTTTTTCTGTTTTTGGTAGAGATAGGGTCTTGCTCTTGCTCTTGCTCAGGGTGGTCTCCAACACCTGAGCTTGAACAATCCACCCGCCTTGGCCTCCCAGAGTGCTTTCTAGGAGTACAGGAATAAGCTACCACTCCTGGCCTCTGTGAATTCGTATGAAAGGGAGAGGAACAGAGTGACTCTGACAGTATGAGTTTACATTTGTATGTAAACAGGTGCCCCAAGTGGGATACTTGGCTCTTTCTACCACCTGTGACACTTAGGCACCCAGTGCCAGGTGCCTAGCACCAAGCATCCTGGACCCTTGAGTGTATGGGAGATTTTACTTTTGTTTTCTGCGTTCTGAGCTGTGGTGAGGAATGACTGTATGTACATGAGTGCTCATTTGTATGTGACAAACTCACATGTAAGATAGACTATAAATGCCTATTCCGCAGAAGGCAGCTTCAAATAAGTTTCGGGATTCAGATTCAAAGCTGAGCATAACCAGAAACCTCTGCCTGTGACCTTTTTTTGGATTTCCTACAGAAAAGAAGTGAGAGAAGAAATAATTCTACTCTGGGGAAATGCATAATTTAGAAGCTGTCTGCACGTATAAGAAAACAGACTGTAGCTGCTCTGTAAACCCAGACTGGCAGCCAGGGTCATTGTTTCCTTTTCTTCCCTCAGTGTTTGTACAAGACGGATGGGTCCAGTGCTCCTCATGCTCCCCAGCGGGCAGTGAAGGCTGTGGACTTGAGAAGTGTCTGGCCTGGAGAAGCCTACTGTTCCCTTTCCTGTTTCCTAACCCTAACTCATCACACCTTCCTTTCCTGGAAATACTGTCGTGGAACCCAGGGGTATTGGAGTGGGTGAGAGTATTTCAGGAAACTCCAAGTGGGGAACTGGCTCTTTCTACCACCTGTGACGCTTAGGCACCTAGCAGCATTGGTCTGCCCTGGCTGCTTTGTCTATTCACCTCACCTGCTACCCGGAATAAGCCCAGTGTGTGATGAAGGGGCTGTGGACCTCAGGGTTTGTGTGCTTTTCTTCCCTATCGCTTGTTACGGTCAGGCATAACTGTGAGGCAAAGTCAGGAAATTATTTCCCACTTCTATGCCCTTTAAGTATTTCTATAATGTTCAGTATAACCATGGCTTTAGAAAAAGAGGGGGAGGCTGGGTGCAGTGGCTGATGCCTGTAATCCTAGCACTCTGGGGGGGCTGAGGCGGGTGGATGGCCTGAGCTCAAGAGTTCAAGACCAGCCTGACCTAGAATGAGACTTCGTCTCTAAAAACAGCCAGGCGTTCTGTTGGGCACCTGTAGTCCCAGCTACTTGCGAGGCTGAGGTGAGAGGATTGCTTGAACCCGAGAGTTTGAGGTTGCTGTGAGCTGTGATGCCGCGGCACTCTACCTGGGGTGACAGAGTGAGACTCTGTCTCAAAAAGAAATAAAAAATAGAGGGTGGAGACTGAGCAGGATAACAGTATTCCCTTTTCCCTCTAAGTCTGAGTCCCTTCAAGTATCAGGCATCTCACATATAATTGGTCATGGTCACCTTGCCTGTGGAGCCTTCTGGCTCAGGACTATAGAAGGGATATGATCTTATTGTGGGATAAGGGGTAGTGACTCCTCCTTCAACCTAGTGCCAGGCAGTGTCCACTCAGGAAGCATCCCAGGAGTATGGCTGCCATGGTGTCATCTGTGGTGAGAAGGATGTCAGGGAGGACAGCATCCCTTTGTAAGATTTGGTTCCGGTGAGGTTTAGTGAAAAAAGAGGCCTATGATTTGCAGGCTTTCTTTAATCATCCACATGGATCCCAGACATAATCCAGCAAGGAAGACCTGATTTTGTTGTCTTTCTAAATAATTTTTTTATCTTCAAAGCATGACACAGGTGTTAATTAACACTCACAGCTCTCCTGGGAGGAAGGCAAGTGGAAACACCACCCCTATTAGTAAAGCCCAGGGGATATACAGGTGCTGAAGCCTCAGGCAGGTGAGCCAGAGAAGCCGCATGAGTCTTAGTCCTTGTGGCTGTGCCCTCAGACCTTTGCTTGGCCTTCCTACTCCCTTGGTTACCCTGGTGGCCACCTCACTTTTTCAGTGCCCTTGATTCCTTCCCAGTAGAAGGGCCGAGGCTATAGTGGGGGAGACGTCTGCTGTGGGATGAGTAATGGAAAGTCTGAGAGTTTGGGAGAAATTCTGGTAAAATTGACTGCTACTGTGGATTTTAGATGCAGGAGTCTGATTATGCCATTGATTTCATTCACTTAAAAAATGTACTTAGATTCTACTTCTGAAGTCAGGTATCAGAAAGACAGTCACTTCTTCTGAAAGAGCCAGCCAGCCATGAGGGATCCTGTCAATCAAGAGCTAGACCCTTTGTGTCCATGCTCAATCCCAGAGCAAAGGCTGGTGTGGGGTGTGCTGCCTTGGCAGGTTGTAGCTTCAAATGTTGGACTCGGGTGTCTGGGAATGGATGAGAAATCTGTATATGCTTGCTGGATGCAGTGAACATCCAGAGGCTGAACGACTTCTCCTCTCACCACTCACCTTGGTTGGCTCAGGAGGCAGAGCCCTTTAGGGGTCCTCTCCCTGGGGCTATAGTGGCACATGTTTAAGCCTGGCCTTATGGAGGGTTTCCTGGGAATAGTGATGATGCCAGTGTGCCAAGTGTCCATGGAGGACATGTGGGTAAGCGTGGTGTTTTTTTTTTTGTTTGTTTGTTTTTTTTGAGACAGAGTCTTACTATGTTGCCCTCAGGAGAGTGCCTGGCGTTATAGCTCACAGCAACCTCAAACTCTTGGGCTGAATCAATTCCCTTGCCACAGCCTTCCAAGTAGCTGGGACTATAGGTGCCTGCCATAATGCCCAGCTGTTTTGTTGTTGTTATTGCTGTTTAGCAAGGCCAGGCTGGATTTAAACCCACCAGCACTGGTACACGTGAATGGCGTCCTAACCACTGAGATATGGGCACTGAGCCTTTTTATTTTTGAGACAGAGCCTCAAGCTATTCCCCTGGGTAGAGTGCTGTGGCATCACA
>NW_003852489.1:3534572-3536841 GCF_000181295.1 Otolemur garnettii
GCCTCCCAAGTAGCTGGGACCACAGGCGCCCGCCACAACACCCGGCTATTTTTTGGTTGCAGCTGTCATTGTTGTTTTGGCAGGCCCGAGCTGGATTCGAACCTGCCACCTGAGGTGCATGTGGCTGGCGCTTTGGCCACTTGAGTCACAGGCGCCAAGCCTGAGCCTTTTTTTGAGACAGAGTCTCACTTTGTCACTCTGGGTAGAGTGTCCTGGCATCATAGCTCACAGCAACCTCAAACTCTTGGGCTCAAGTAATCCTTACATCAGCCTCCCAAGTGGCTGGGACTATAGGTGCCTGCCACAGTGCACAGCTATTTTGAGAGATGCAGTCTAGTTCTTGACCTCCCACTCTAGAAAAGCAGCAAGACTGGAGTCTCTAGTGGTTTCTTTCTCATTCATTGATCATCTTGGGCATTGCACAACAAACAGAAGGGGATCATTTTATCCTGTAAGTGTTGCTCTCTGTCTGGGTGGCACTTAGACCCTACTTGTTCTATAGGAAGCCCCACTTGATCAGCTAATGGTACTCTCCTAATCTTGATGTTGCAGGCTGCTGAGAACCAGCCCTAGACCTCTGCTTGAGGGTCCTTCCTCTGAAGACATCACCAGTGTGTGGAGCCCGCCCCACACCCACCCCCTGCCAAACCACGGCCTTTACCTGTGTCTTCCGGTGTTTCCCGTGCGACCCGTCCTGTGGGAGTGCCTCGTGGGCTGCCCCAGAGTTCACCCCACGATCAGCGGCGCCAATGGTGAAGATGACAAGATCCAAGACTTTCCAGGCATACCTGCCCTCCTGCCACCGAACCTATAGCTGCATTCACTGCAGAGCTCATTTGGCCAATCACGATGAACTAATTTCCAAGGTACATCTTTCCTGCAGGCCTTCCTTGCCTCCCCTCGGGGAGGGTGCTTACTGCTTCTAAGGTTGCAGAGGTGTACAAACTCCCCCCAGGAGACCAGGGTATTTGTACTCCTTTTTCACAGGGAGGCTGACCTGCATGACTGTCACACTCAACTGAGAAATAATTCTGAGTTGGAGGGACAGGATAGTAGTGTAGTTAGCTATTTTGGAAATTAGATATCATCCTTCTTGGAGAGTTTTAGGGGGCTAGCAGCTTGGAAGCCAGAGAGGGGCCGGGCAGATCATTGATTGGAACCTCATTCTCTGCTGGGTTTAGGTTGGCAGTTGGACACTGTGAAAATGAATTCTAAGAAAATTCTAATGAATTCTAAGTCTTTTAAGAAGGGTTCCTTAGCTGAAATGAAATGGGCCCTGGGAAGGCTGTGACGCTGTGGAAGTACTGAAATGAGTTGTTTTGGTGAGGACCAAAAGTAAAAGAGTTGACCCACTGGCCCACGGGGGTCTCATATACATGAGGTAATATGGTGTGAAATTTGGTCATAATCAGGAAAGAGAAAGGAATCCTACTTTTCCTGAAGATCTTTGGCAGCTGCTCCCTAACGTTGGAGTTGGGTAGGTTATTAATGAATAAATAAACCCAGTATCCCTGTTGTGCAATCCAGGAACCGGATCCTTTAGGCAGCATTCTCAGGGGAACTTACCCCGCTGCTGGCCCTAAATTCCCAGAGAAGGAGAAACAGGTTTTACTAGGCTGCATGATAAAGAGATCATGGGAGACTTTTCCCTTAAAAAGCATCTTTACTGAGAATGGTCTTCATACCACTACAGTAAAAACAATAAACCTTTATGCAGACCCAAATTAATTTTTTTAAAAAAATCAGTGTTCCAGATCTATATATAAGAGCTGCTGGGAAAAGGTGGCATTGCTTTCTTGTCTCTGGTTTGATCGCCCCAGCCCGAGAAGGGCAAAGGATCCAGCCTGCAATTACAGAACAGTTTTTTCCAGCAGGCTGATTTGACATAGGAAGTGGAGAAGGCTGCCCAGACAACCAAGTCTGTGGAAGAGGGGACGTGCAAATCATGCCTCCTATTCTAGTGTCCAGGGTCACCGAGCCTAAAGCCTCGAGCCTTGTCCTCTGCCCCACTTATTCTCCTCTGAGTTTCTGCTCATTGCTCTCTTTTATGCTGCTTATGTTTCAGTCAGCCTTTAGCTTTCTTCTCTTTCAACTAATCTATCTTGTCTCAGACTCTGTTTGAATTTTGGAGAACCCCTTAAGTCTGGAAGTTTGGCTGTGGGGAGGCTGTGTCAGTGAGGGAAGAGAGGGGTCAGTCCCCTGGGCATTGGAAGTGAGCCTGCAAACTTGGAGGGGAATACAAATTCTGTTTTTGTTTTTGTTTTTTTTT
>NW_003852489.1:3537247-3538881 GCF_000181295.1 Otolemur garnettii
AACCTCAAACTCTTGGGCTCAGGTGATTCTGTTGCCTCAGCCTCCCCAGTAGCTGGGACTACAGGTGCCCGCCACAATGCCCAGCTATTTTTTTGTTGCACTTGTCGTGATTTAGCTGGCCCAGGTTGGGTTTGAACCTGCCAGCCTCAGTGTATGTGGCTGACACTGTGCTTCAGGCGCCAAGCCTCAAGACATTATTTAAATATAAGGAAGAAATGCTATGTAGCATAAGAAATTGAGATACCAATATAGTGTATTTTAGCACCCTCTGTGTAATAAAAACTGCTAGTTGACACTTCGTTAATGTTATCTCACTTAACCCTCATAAGAAGTTTTTAAGCTAGGTGATGTCTGTCAGATTCTATACAGATGGAGAAGTTGAGACTCATAAAAGTTGTCCAAGATCTCCAAGCATAGGTTCACAGAAGAGAGTATAATTTACTTTGAGTGGGTGTTCAGGAAGGATTTCTGGAAGAGGTGGTTATTGGCGCTGGGATAGCAGAAGTTGAATATATGGAGATGGTAGTGGCCTTCACAGTTCATGACTTATCTCGTTGGCCTGGTACACAGGGCCTCTGATGATCTGGTAGAGCCTAGCCTTTGAGTTAGGTCTCGGGCCAGTTCTTAACTTTGTTTCAGCCACTGGGCACTAAGCATCATTCCCTGAATGTGCAGGTGGGAGTATTTCAGGCCTCTGTGCCTCTACCAAGAATGTCCTTCTTCTTCACCTCCTTCCTCTTTCCTATGAACCTTCACATACGTCCTTGGGCCACGGCCTGTCCGTTTGGTGTCTCCCACTCAGAACTTGACTTGTGCCAAGAAAGAGCTCAAGAAATGATCAAATAGATGGATACAACTTGAACCTTGGGAGAAGACAAGTAAGGAGCAAAAAAAGACTATTTTGGCCTCATGTCCTCCTTCCTGCCCCTTTTGGGGCAGAAAGACTCATTCACAAGTCCAGGCCAAAATCAGCACGGGCTTCGGTTTCATTGGCTCCAGCCGGTGCACAGATGGGGTGCATTAGAACTTGATGATTTAGAGAGTTGGGTGAAATGCCTGACTGTGGGGAAAGCGTGAGGGAGCTGTGGTTGGCATTGCACAAAGATTCCTTTATTTCACTCCCCAGCCACCCCCAGTGTTAAATAATCTATAGATTCTTGTGCAGGTCTGCTTAATGGAAAGAGCATTGCTCCAGCCCCCTCTTTGGAAAATAGGCCTTTCTTTTCATTTTTCCCTCTAGCTTCTATTTAGGAAAGTTCAAGGAGAGAATGTCTCTCCTGTTTTCTTCCTTCTTGACTTAATCTCCAATGCAGTTTCAGAATCTTCCCAGTGGGAGTTAGGAACTGGGAAGCAGATAACTGGAGCTGAAGCAGCAGTTTAATCAAATGATACTTTGTATTTATAATATAGGGCCTTTGGTCCGAAAGCTTGACATTAGTTTGGTGCAAAAAAAGAAAGAGAGTCTGCGGTCATTATGGAGAAGTGATACAAAGGTCTGAGTCTGTGGCCAGCAGAGAACTGGGAACCAGACCAGAACTTTCGGCAGGCTTCCTATCAGGGTGCCTATATGGAAATGTATGGTTGTGCAGCTAGGGCCTGTACTGACAGAGTGGGGGAAAGAATCCTGCATTGGG
>NW_003852489.1:3539434-3541494 GCF_000181295.1 Otolemur garnettii
GGTAAAGTACCATGGTGTCATAGCTCACAGCAACCTCAAACTCTTGGGCACAAGTGATCTTCTTGCCTCAGCTTCCCTAGTTGGGTAAAATAATATTTGTTGTGTTTATGGGTATCTTAATCCATTAGGGTAGCTAAAAGAAAATACCATAAATTGGATATTCTATGCACAACATCAGTTTATTTCTTACAGCTCTGGAAGCTGGGAAGTCCAACATCAAGGCGCTACCAGATTCAGGGTCTGGTCAGGGCCTATTTTCTGCTTCACGCTCAACTTCTCCTCACTGTAACCTCACGTGGTGGGAGAAGGGGATCTCTCCAGCCACTTTATAGGGACACTCATCCTATTAATAGGGCTTTTGCCCGTATGACCTAATCAATCACCCTTGAAAGACCTGTCTCCTAATACCATCTTCTTGGGTGAGCATTTCAACATGTGAATAAAGGTGGCACAAACATTCAGACCATAGCCAATGGCTAGTAGCTAGGACTTGGTGTGTGCTTACTATGTGCCATTCCCATGGGGAGAGCATTCCTTACTAGGAAGAGGGAGTAGGCTTCTCTCTTTGGGTTGTTACAAGGTACAGGTGAGATCATGAACATGTGGGTGGTTTGCAAATTACAAAGCTCTATGCAAATATAAAGTAGTCTATTTGCTTGTCTTAGTCTTACTGTCTGAAGACCAAAAAAAAAAAAGCAAGGGGTGGGTTGGAGGGGATTGTTTCTGCTTGACACCAAATAGATTTAGTTTAGCCAAGATACCTTTGCTTTGGAACCTGGAGCAAAGGAACTGGATATGAGGAAAGGCAATGGAAAGCTGAGTGTTTCTGTAGAAAGGTGAACACAGCATTTGATCTGTAGGATGGTGGTGGTGGGGACTCTTTGAATTGATGATAGAACTATCTAGGGAATGTGCTGAGAGGCGTCCTACAATTTATTTCTTAGGGGGCGTTGTGGTCTAAATGCTGGAGTGTTTGCGCACAGAGGTATTTTGAGTTGGCACGAGGAATTGCTCACATTGTTGTTTCTTGCTTAATGGTGCAAGCCCTAGTATAAAAATATGCTGTGGTTATAAAATAATAATAGCTTCAATTGGACCACTTAGTTGGCTTAAGTGAGAGTAATCTAAACACTCATTTCAGTAGATATGCTCTGTTAATGGAATCCTGAATCTTCACACGGCTTTTGTATGAAAATTTTCTATCTGTAGTCCTTCCCTTGCCTCCCTTCCGCCAGCCCCTTGATGGCCTTGTGGAGAGGGCCATTTGGGAAAGGTAAATTGAGTAATCTGTCACAGACCCACTTTGGGGACTTGTGATTTCGTCTCATCCCTAGTGCTCTGGGTCCTTGGAGGAAAGGTGTCGGAGGAGGCTGAACAGAAGGTACCTGGTGCAGATGGAAGGAAGACATTTTTTCTTACCCTCAAACTTTTGTTTGAAGTTCCTGTCATGACAGATCTTGGTTAGATTATCTTCTGGTGACAAATGGAATTCCCAGAATTGCAGATCACCTGATCCAATCCCATAGGCAATGAGGAAACAGGCCACAGGTGACTCAGGGACCGGCCTGAGGTCACAGCCTCTGAGACAGGGATCTTTACACCCCCCAGGGCTTTCTGTGTGAAGTGTCCTGGCCTGGCTTGTTCTCAGGCACAGAGCATTCCGTCAGAAAGAAGGTGGGGATATTTAGAAGGCAAGCTGCTTTTGTTCCCTGTGGGGCTCTTTCGGGCTTACAGTGGTGACACTTTTGTTTTCCTTTCTTACCTAGAAATGAGATGTGGCATTGGTTTGCAAGGCAGGGAGCAAGAAGTTCTATCTAAAGGTTTGTACTGATTTAGTGGCTGCTGAGAGGCTGACCCTTCCCTCAGTTTCCCACCTTTGGCTCTGAGCCAATTCGTCTCAGACTTTTTTACCCCCAGTGTCATGACTTAGAGGTGCTACACAGGGAGGGGATGCTGGAATGGAGATGCAAAAATCCGTCCCATCCTATGCTGTGCCTGTCAGTAAAACTACTCTCTAAAATATTGATGCAATTATTTGTGTCCCCAAAACTTTGTATTAA
>NW_003852489.1:3542708-3544721 GCF_000181295.1 Otolemur garnettii
TAGGTGCCCGCCACAACACCTGGCTATTTTTTTTGTTGTTGTTGCAGTTTGGCGGGGGCTGGGTTTGAACCTGCCACCCTGGGTATATGGAGTCAGTGCCTGACTCACTGAGCCACAGCACTGCCCTAAATTTTTTAAAATTTATTTTCATTTATTTATTTTTTTAGAGACAGGGTCTTACTTTGTCGCCCTCAGTTGAGTACTGTGGCGTCACAGCTCACAGCAACCTCCAGCTCTTGGGCTTAGGTGATTCTCTTGCTTCAGCCTCCCGAGTAGCTGGGACTACAGGCGCCCACCACAACACCCAACTATATTTTTGTTGCAGTTTGGCTGGGGCTGGGTTTGAACCCACCACCCTCTGTATATGGGGCCGGTGCCCTACTCACTGAGCCACAGGTGCCTCCCCTTAATTGTTTTTTTAAAATGTCAGTATTTCTTAAACAGTACTGCTAATAACCCAATAAGCCCAGTTTCAAAACATATTCAACCAGTTTGGCTTTTGTAAAGAGAATCACATTTCCTACCTCATTAACTTCTTTTCTGCTGCTGTCTGACCTCTGAAAGCCTTGTCTCCTACTAAAGAGGTGTTCCATATTCCTCCAGCACGATCTGTTGACCACCCAGGAAGGAGTGACAGGTGAACTGTCTGCATAGAAAGTTTCTAGACAGACGGATGCGATTAGATTAAAGTGTTTCTTGGTGATACGAAACTATCTGAAGCTTGTAAAATACAGTATCTTCCCTACTTAGGAACAGAGATTGAACCAATTCTGAGTAAAGGGAGCATCAATTAGGCTGGAATCATTTGAATAGCATGTTGGTCCAGAGTGGGACCATTTTAATGTGATCTCAAAGGTTTTTGGCGTTTGTGGGTGATGGCAGTGGGACCTGTGCCTGCACTTGATTTTTCTTCACACTGGCTCCATTGTGTGATTGCACAGATGCTCAGTGTGTGTGTGTGTGTGTGTGTGTGTCTACGCGTGGAGCACCATGTTAGATGTTATGATAGTATCCTTAAAGAACTATCTTCAAGGAACTTTTATTCTAGTAGGGGAGACAATAGATCTGTAAGTCGTTCCTTCTCTTCTTGAACTTTCTACTTCACCTTATGCTTCTCTTAAAGCATTTTTCACAGTGAGATGATGGGTGTGTCCTATTCGCCTGAGTGAGGAGATGATTTTGTGCCTCTAGCACCAGCACAGTGCCTAAGACTGGTAGATTCTCAGTGAGTATTTGAGTGAATGACTATTAGTACTTGAAGAAAGAGGTCTTCAGCAGGGTGTCTTCAATCTGGGGTCTGTGGACTGGCTTCGGGGCCCAGGGGTGGGGGTTGTCCCAAAATTATATGTGTAATTCTGTGTGTTTGTATATTTTGCTAGGAAGGGTTCCGTAGCTTTCATCAAGCTCTCAAAGGAATTGTTGGATAAGAAACAAACAAAAACCCTGAACTTGATCCATCTTTCCAGAAAATAAGGTTTTAGGAAGACTTGGCCTTGAGCTCTTCTTGGAACCTCACCATGTGGCCATGGACAGAGGATCCAGGAAAAAGAGCACCAGGAACAAAGAGCCAGAGGATGGGAGCAGCCATTCTCTTGGGTTAGATATTGAGAAGCTGTGAAAACAAATTAAAAGAGTAGGTTGAAGCCAGATTTTTAGAAGAATAGAAGTTAGGACTTTATCCTGTTGGCAGTGAGGTGCTCCTGAAGACTTTTGGACAAGTTACAATGTGACCAGCAACTTGCCAATGTTGCCGGGGTGTGGTAGATGGACTACTAAGAAACAGACTAGAATTGGGGCAACTGGGCTGGGCACGGCGGCTCATGCCTGTAATCCTAGAGCTCTGGGAGGCTGTGGCAGGAGGAGTTCTTGAGGCCAGGAGTTCAGCCTGAGCAAGAGTGAGACCCTGTCTCTATTAAAAATAGAAAATTGCCTCACACGATGGTGTGTGCGTAGTCCCAGCTACTCAGGAGAGTGAGGCAGGAGAATTCTTTGAGCCTAGGAGTTTGAGGTGGT
>NW_003852489.1:3544927-3558492 GCF_000181295.1 Otolemur garnettii
AAAAAAAAAAAAAAGAAATGGGGCCACTCTGTATGTCCTTTGCTTGTGGTCTGAATGTATTCTGGACACATGTTAGTCATTTAGTAAATATTTGGTGCCCACTGCTTGGCAAAGAAATACAAGCTTTCTATGGTTTTTTAAAGAAATTGTTTCAGTCATCTGTAGGCATGAACAAGGGTTATTGAGTCCAAGAAGTCACGCTCTTTTAACGGGGAGACAGACCAGTTCCACAGTCACGTCTGCTCCCTGTGAAAATTAATGATCTGGGCACATGGAGAGTCATTTGCCCATTTATTATAAAGGGAGCTGCAGGGACCAAATCTGGTGAATCATCTTTGTGTGTGTGTGTGTGTGTGTGTTTTTTTTTGCTGCAGACTGCAGGCAGCTGGAGCACAAATCTGCTCAAATGTGATCCTTTCTATGTGGTTACTTTAAATACCAAAAGGAAATGTTGACTTGGGTGATGAGGCATACCCTGAAAATTAACTCTGTGGTTTGCAGATGCCTGTCAGCTTCTAGCTGTAAGATTGGTTTGTACATTAGCATCTAGGCATTCAGCAAGTACACTGATAATCTAGCTTGTGTTCCTAGTCAAAATCCAGAGAAATGCTTTTCAACAGGGTGTTCACCCTAGGAAGCAAGAAGTAGGTGCAAGACCCCTATGGTTTTATTTGAGCACTGGCACGCCCTCTGGCCTCTAGAATGGTAAGTCTGCATCCTTGCTGGCTGTTTTGGGGCCTGGGCAGAATTCAGTGTCTTGCAATAATGGTTCAGTTCAATATTTCTTGTGCTTTAAACAATACTCTAGGCCCTTGGTTAGGTGCTAAGGGTAAAGAGATGAACTACCTCCTGCACTCAAATGGCCTATGATTTTTTTTTTGAGACAGAATCTCACTTTGTCACCCTTGGTAGAGTGCTATGGCGTCACAGCTCACAACAACCTCAAACTCTTGGGCTCAAGCAATCCTCTTGCCTCAGCCTCCCAAGTAGTTGGGACTACAGGTGCCTGCCACAATGCCTGGTTATTTTTTAGAGACAGGGGTCTTGCTGTTGCTCAGGCTGGTCTCGAGCTCCTGAGCTCAGGCAATCCACCCTCTTGGGCCTCCCAAAGTGCTAGTATTACAGGCACAAGCCACCGAGGCTGGCCTTAAATGGCCTACGATCTTTAGGAAATGTGGGAATGCAAGGCTCCCCATGGAGACCAGAGAGTGTTGCAGATGAATGAGCTTGTGTTTTGTGCCATGGCAAAAACACAGGCTGAAAAATCTGCTTTCCTACTATTAACTACTATTTATTGAACCCCTTGTCTGTGCCAGGAACTTCTTTTAGGAGTTCTCCTTATTTTGTATTAAATATAACAGCCCTTCAAGGTGGAGATCAGGTGTCCTGCCAAACGCTGTAGGTTATTACTGAGTGTGTTCAGGTCTGGGTCTGGTTGTGCCTTTTGAGCAGCTAGTATGACCTAGCTCATTTTGGCATCAGCTATTTTATGATCTCTCGGCAATGTCTATGGTAAATCCTGCCCTTTCTTCCCTCCTACCATTTCCCTTCCTGGAGAATCATCCTTTTCTCTCTGTTTAATTCCTATCCATTTTCAAAGTGGTACCAGCCCAAGTATATTTTTTTCTGGGAAGCTCCCTGCTCTGTAGGCTGCTCTCTCTCCTCTGAATGTCTGTCACACTCACTGCCTGGTTGTTCATTGGACGATTAGTAATGGCTCTTGTGGTATGGTCTGTGTTGTTGTGGTTACATGCACTTTTTATGTGTAATTATCTTCTTTCCTAACTTGATTCTTAATGTCCTGGAGTCATAACCTCAGAATTTGAGAGCTAGAAGTATCTTTGAACCGGAGTTTTCTAGTTCACCTCCTCATTTTACAAATTAGGAAACCAAAGCCCAGAGAGAAACTGAATGCCCCTTGATTTTGAACTTTGCTACCTCCTCCCCAGCACACCACATTACAGGCACCCATAAATGCTGGTGGCAGCCCTGGGAGAGTGCTAGCAGCCGGGCGGATGAAAGCATCAAGCTAGACACTCTTGAGCAAGACTGTTCACCTCCCTGCCTCTCCTTTCTTCATCCATCCAAATGAGTGCAATAGACTCGACTGTGTAAAGTTCCTTCCGCTGCTCCCGTCCTCTGGTTCTATTAATAGTATAGTAGCAGAAGATGATATGAAGCAACATAACTTAGCAGTTAACAGTATGACCGCTGAGCCAGACTTCTGGGTTCAAACCCTGGCCTGTTCACTTGGTAGCTGTGCACGTTAGCAGCCCCTCTGCATCTTAATGTCCTTATCTGGCAAATGTGGAGTCATGTTCATATTAGATACCTGATGGAATTTTTATGGAAGTTTAATGAAGTAGTCAACGTGAAGCACAGAAGTGGTAATAGTACCTGACATATCGTAAATGCTCAATAAATGTTGGTAACAGTAGTTACTCTGTGAATATTCACTAAGCAAAACCAAACGGCAGGTGACACTCAAGCCTCACCAGGGCCGGGCCCCCACAGCAGTCCTGGGGTTATTGCTCGTTATGTAGTCGAGAGTCTCAGCTATTGCACTTGAGCCATACAGTTGTCATCAGTGAGGCCTCTATCATCACTGAGTTCCTTATTACAAGGGGACTGCAGGTCTCAGGAGGTAATTAAACAACAGCAGCGGCACCTTCCACTGCTGCTCTCTCGGACCTTACCTGCAAGCAGCAGTGAGGCCTCTCTAGAATTTAATGGAAAAATATATCCCCGCTGTCTTCCCTTCCAGTCTGTGAGGTGGTTATTTTTCCTCTGACCCAAACAGGGACCTCTCAGTCCACTGAGACAGTGGCAACCTAGGAGGCTGGAAGAGAAGTCCCGGGCCTGGGTGTTGCAGCCACAGCTGAGAATTGCTTGTCAGTTGGCTTCAGTCTGTGTCATTTTAGGGTCGGGGTGGAGGGTTCTTTTGAAAGCAGCCATTTTCCTTTTCTCAAAAGAATCTCAGACACCTTCATTTTCAAAGCCCTCAGCAAAGCTCCTGAGAAGAGGGTTTGACCTGCTGACCCAGAGTATTATCTCTGGGGTCACGGCTGCCAAGCCCAGGAAAGCTTTAGCTCTGTTTCCCTCCCCTCTGTGGCTTACTGCTAGTGGCGGACAGTGAGTCAGAGGGAGGCGGGAGGAGAGGAAGAGAGGAGGAGATGGCTCCACCAGCTGCTGCTAAAAACAACAACATCTAATCAGTCCATAAACTCCCTCCCCTCCAGACCACAGTGCTGTCCAGAGGCAGAGCAAGTGGCACTGGTTTTCCCCTCCCCCTGTCCTCCAACACCCTTGGGTCTTTGAAGGCATAACTTACTGATCATCAAAAGTGAAGTTATCTATTTCTGGGGATCCAGGAGCTCCTTTTCCTTCCTGTTAGGGTTGGGCCCACCAGCAGCATTCACTGCCACCTTAGTTTCCCAGCAGATAGGTGAAGGACCCTGAGTGTTCCCTTGCCAAAATAAAGATCCCAGAGCGAAACCTGCACTATTGTTTGTTCCATGTTTCACAAGTTCCTCTTCTGTGTTAGATACTGGGGATGTGGTGGCAAACAGATGTGAACTTTGCCCTATGTGAGCTTGTACCCAGTACCCTTTGGTTGCTGGAAGGCCCAACGTGTGAAAGAGCAGCTGGTGGCACTGGAAATGGGGCTCTCCTGATCTCTAGTCCTGAGCCAGGCTACCAGGGTGATCTGGGGCCGCCAACATTTCCATGTTACTTTCCATTCAGTTTGCCTGATTTTCATGAGCTGCCCAAATGTCTACAGGTTTTTTTCCCCCTGACTGTTCCCTGCAGTGTCTGCCTGAGCCAGCGCAGCCTGGTGAAGTAGCCCAGTGAAACAGCTCACGGTTTGCCAATGTGTCTTTGGAGCAATGTCTGTGTTCTCAGCACCAGGCCCCTCTCCATTGGGTGGGGGCTGCTTTGTTTATACTCCTGACCTTCTGAAAGTGGCCCAACTTTACCCACAGCTGGCCTCTCCCCTTTAGATGCCAGCTATTCCATAGAGTAGGGCTCTGAGGAGGCCTTTAAGGTTCATCCCAGACACATTCACCTAGCAAGCCTACAAAGAGAGGAGGAGAGTGAAAGCAGACTTCATGGGGCTCCTCCAAGCCTGAAGCTCCATATTTCTTGATTCTCCCCTCAACAGGAGAAAGGAAAAAAGCCAAATATATCCGCAGGGGGAGGAGAGCTCCTCCCTGACTGTCCACTTCTCTATAACAAGAGGCCAGCCTGCCCTGGGCACTGTGGGGATAGGTGCTGGGTAAATACGTGAGGAAGGAAAGCTGATAAGATAAGGTCTGACAAATCTAGGTCACCAGGCTGCTGCCAGGCACCTGTGTGACTGGTCACCTTGAAACTGACAGGAGGAAGACGGACTTTTGTCCAGGGCCCAGACTGGCTAAGTTCCCATGCCTTTGTTTACTTATTTGATAAACATTAATGGAGCTGGATTATGTGCCAGGCCATGTGCTAGGTGTTTCAGGCCCCTGTGTGTTTCTGACAGGCAACATCTTCTGGATCCCAGCCCCGTAGCCAGTGCTAAAAAAAGAAATGACTTCATTCAAGAGCCAGTTGGTCCACTAACTTCCAGGATAGGGGCAGCCAGTCCCTTGGTAGAAGGGAGGGCTGTTTGGAGTCTTGATTCCTTGTTCATTGGGCTAGATCCAAGGGCCTACAAAACTTTTTCTGTAAAGGGCTGATAATAAATATTTCAGGCTTTCCTAGGCATAGCTCTTCAGCCTTACAGAAAACATAAACAAATGAACATGGAAATCTTCCAGAAAGACTTTATTCGCAAAACAGGTGAAAAGCTCAACTTAGACCTTGGACTGGTTGGCCCAACTTCTGGGCTGGATGATTAGAATGATTGTTGTGAAATGGATGTTGAAGAAATGGGTGTCTGACAGTGGCTCATGCCTGTAATCCCAGCACTCTGGGAGGCGGAGGAGGGTGGATTGCTTGAGCTCGTGAGTTTGAGATCAGCCTGAGCAAAAAGCAAGACCCCCATCTCTACTAAAAATAGAAAAACTGAGGCAAGAGGATTGCTTGAGCCCAAGAGTTGGAGGTTGCTGTGAGACACTGTCTCAAAAAAGAAAGAAAGAAAGAAATGGGGTTTCTTTGATTTCGAGAAGTATCTCAAATCAGCTGGTGGGCTACATTTGGTGTGGAGAGTGCAGGGTCGAGGCACTGTGCTAATTGACATGGTGGTGCCAATTGCTGCATGAAGAACTCCATTCCACTTCACCCCAGCCATAGCACCCACAGGTTCCCACCACAGGTTACACAGTGACTCAGGCAGACAGTGGACATAGTTTCCTATAAGCTCATCACTCTACTGGGAAAACAGTGTGGGACTCTGCTGAGGGAGAGTAAGTGGCACCATTTTAAAAGCCTTGAATGGAGGCTCCAGGCCTGGCTTTGCACTAAATTATCAGTGTGGCGTTGGACAAGCCACTTAACCTCTGATCACTCAGCCTCTATTTAATGCCACTGAATGAGGCACAGGGGGATACAGAAATGGGCATAATGAAATTCTTGCCCTGGAGTAGCTAATGTTCTAATGAGGAAGGCAAACTATTATAAAATGTAGTGAAGTGAAACACACCCTTGGAGTAGGTAATTGTTTGGGAGGCTGTGGGGCAACAAGCAAGGTGAGCATTTACTAAGTGAATAAGAAAGAGGAGTACATTCTGAGTAGAGACAGGGAAACATGGAAGAGATGGAGCCCAGGCAGGTGGCAAGCACATCTTTGAGAGAGGCAAGAGTTAGGCAGGCTTGGATCATGCAAGGCCCAGCAGTCCCTATGAGGGACTGAGACTCAAGTCTGGATGCTACCGGGAGCCATTAAAAGATTTTAAGCAGGCTTGGTGTCTGTAACTCAGTGGTTAGGGTGCCAGCCACTACACTACACGAGGCAGGCAGGTTTGAACCCAGCCCAGGCCTGCTAAACAGCAATGACAATGGCAACAAAAAAGTAGCCAGGCGTTGTGGCGGGTGCCTGTAGTCCCAGCTACTTGGGAGGCTGAGGCAAGAGAATCACTTAAGCCCAAGAGTTAGAGGTTGCTGTGAGCTGGGATGCCATGGCACTCTACCAGGGGCAACATACTGAGACTGTGTGTCAAAAACAAAACAAAACAAGATTTTAAGCACGGCAGTGATAGGATTTGATTGAAATTGGTTGAGAATATTTTAACATGGCCTATTTTGAAAAATGAACTTCTTTCTAGCTTTTATATACCGTATATCCTTGACCTTTGTGTGACACATTGGTAGTGTGTAGAAATTTATGAGCATCTATAATGTGCCGTGGCTGCGTATCATAGTCAGGCTCATTCTGTTCCTTTAGAGAAACAGTGAGCAGCAGTAACTCTGAGAAGAGGGGCTCTAGACGTTTTGTGCGGCCTGTGGTTTTGCAGGGCCTGGCTGCTACTCTTTTCTTGCCTGACCCTCCTGGCTTTTTGAGCGAGGCTCACTGAATCATTGCTAGCTTGGCAACTGTGGCCCCACATTTATGAGTTTTTCTATTTGAAAGGGAGAACTGAGCTGCAGGATTCTGATGGTTCTAGGGTAGCCATGAAGTTTGGGACGGGGCCAAGTGAAGGGGAAAGTAAGTGGCTTCTGCAGTCTTCATATTTTAGGCCCTGCCTGAGAGTAGTTGAGCCCACAGTTTAAACTTCCACGGCACACTTAGATTATGCTGGTCGGAAAAAAAAAGTAAAAAACCACTTACTGTGCTTTGAACGTCTTGCAAAAATACTTTACTTAGTGATCTTTAAAATTTTAATGCTAGGATCCTCTCGTGGCATACTGGTTGAAACATTAGTGGTGTAGGCAGTGATTCCCAAATCTGAATCACTTGGGATAAAAAGGCTGATATCCAGGCCCCACCCCACAGATTTCTATTCTGAAGGTCTCAGTGTAATGTAGAGTCGGGGTCCTGATTGGGCTGAGGGAAGCACACCACCTGGGACGCAGGACTCAGCAGAGCATTGACTCTCAGAGCTGTTTAAGTACAGGGTTCACACATCAGCCCTGTGGGTCCTTAACTTCCATGCTCTAGCTCTCTGGCTTGCCTCACCCTAGTCCCAGCCCGGCTGGGGTGTTGTATTTCTAAGGAGCACCCCTGACCCATTCTGATGCAACTACTACTAATATTTGGGAGCCACTGTTGTAGGACAAATGTTCCCAGTACTTGGAAGATTCCTACACACGTTGTCCTGTGCTCCACTACCCACCATTTAGCTCTTCCCACTCACAGTAACTCCCTCAAGGTCCAAAGGGTGGATTTGCCTGTCATTCATTGGACAGTGGGAACAGTACTACAGCTTGGACTCTACCTTACAAGCACAAACAATGTAACCTAATTGTCTGTACCCTCATATTAACCTGAAATAAAATAAATTTTCCAATAGCCTTAACCTTAAAAAAGTTAAAAGGGGGAGAGGGCCCTTCTATGGAGCCCCTCTAACAAGATCAGTAGTCATCCTTTTATTGAGCTTTTATTGAGGGTCCGCTAAATGGCAGGCGCTGTGGGAGGCACTTTTTATATGAATCCTGTCTTTTGCCTCATACCAACCCAAAGTGAGATGTACTACTATTGTTCCTATTGTCAATGAAGAAAGTGAGGCTTAGACAGATTGAGGTGACCAAGAGGACCCAGCTGGGAAATGGCAGAACCAGAATTTTAATTTGGGCCTAAGCCTGTGGTCCCTGCTCTATCACATGGTCCATATCTTGCTCTGAATTAGCAGAGGAACCCAGCCCAGGTTCTTATCTTGGTCCTTCTCAGGCTATTTACCCGGCTATGAAATCACCAGGTAGCCCCCTGTGTCTGAGCATCTTGTACTTGGAGCAAACATGACACCCCTTCTCTGTTGTTTTCTAAATAGGGTTTTCTGGCCCATAGTTCCATGGAAAACAGGAAAGAGCTGAGGAAGGGCACAGGTGATCCTCTGAGCGCCTCAGCAGGGCAGAGAGTCATCCTTTCTTAAGCTGTTTGCTGATTAACTCCCTTCTCTCCTGAAACCAGACAGAAGAGGAACTCAAGAGTCAGCAGGGCTCAGGAGCTCTAATTAATATCTGGTCCAACTGGGTCAGGGGGAGTGACCCTATCCTGTGGCCCTTTTTTTTTTTTTTCCTTCAGGGACATGTGTGCCCTAGCTCACTGGAACAGAGTTTCCCTGCGTGGTAATGGGGGGAGGGATGCTAGCCCCCAGCCAAGGGAGTTAAGGCTCCTGTGAAGTGCATGCCTGTCTATCAGTCCCTTCTTCCCTGGCCCTCTGGCTGGGTTCAGGCTGGTGTTAAGTTGCCCCAAATACCCAGTCTCCTATTTCATATTCTTAGGCAAAGATCCCACAGCCAAGGTGCCCTTTCGGCTTAGCTTTCCCACCGGCTGCTCACTGACAGATAAGCTCCTAAGAGAAGAGCAGCGGAAAGGTAGAGAGGTGGGTGAAACGCTGAGCAGACCCCTTTCCAAGCAGGGTCCTCCAGCTCCCCAGGGTGCTGGATGGGGCAGGCCCTGGTGGTGGCCAGCTGCATGTGACCAATCCTTTACTGGCAGATGGAGCTCTGCTTGGCTGGGGCACAATTGTACATATAATTAGACTTTACCTTGGGATGGGAATTGGAGGCCGAAGGTTTATGAGTGTCAAGAGACAAGGAAATTCTGTGTGTGACGTGTGGGCCGGGAGAATGCAGGGGCCGGTCGAGCCAGGCTCTTACTACACAATCTGCCCTGGCTCTGCCAGATTCCCTGTCCAGACCTCTCAGAGATGTCTCATTCCTTGGGTTGGGTTGAACTGAGAGAGATGAGTGCTCCTGAGAGACAGAAAGGATAAGTAGCCAGTGGACAAAATGTTCTCCTGCCTGGAGAGACCCGCCACAGTGCAGGCTGGGTCCCTGGGAACTGAGATAAAACCACTCCCCTCTCTTTGGTAACCAATGAGATTACTGCCTGGATGAGCTCTTTTTAATTTACCTTTCTCAAGTGATACATGTGTTTAAAATAAAAATGGAATGACAAGGAAGTTTGCACAGTTAGCTTCGCTGGTTTCACTGCTTTGGGAAATGAATGAACACGGACTCCTGGGCCTAAACTCCCTCCTCTTCCCTGTCACTTGAAACCAGAGCAAATACCCAAAACCTACCAGCTGAAGGGATTATTATGTTATATGGAGTGAGTTGATGTCCCAGACAGCCTCAAGTAATTATCCCAAGAAGGGATCCCTAACCATGGCTTCCAAAGGTAACCGTGTATGCCAGAGTGATAGAACCCAAGAACTGGGCCTCTATATGTTTAAGTTGGTCTTGAGTATCCAGGGACTATTTAAAAATGTGTACAGAAAAGTAGCAATTAAATGTTTGTCTTGGAATAGCCCTGGCCTCTGAATTCTCCCAGGAGCCCTAGCCTAGGGAAGACGATTAAAAATAGATCTGAGTAGCACTTCCTGCTTGGCAGATGGCCGATAACAAACGCTGGGGCTTGCGGCTGACCTTTCCTTTCTGAAAACTGCTCTGTGTTTCCATGATGCTAATTGAGTCCCCCTCTAAACCTAATCAAAGCCTCCTTAGCTGGCTGCAGAAAACCACGGGCTTGCTGTCATGCCTGGGCTCAGTTCATGGAGCAACATGAAAGGGCTGGAATTTGCATGGGAACACCCACTCTGTGGTCCAACTGGCTGGTCCTTGTTTAAAAGCAAACAAGTTCTGCTTTTAGATTTACTGCCCAGTGCCGTTAAGGATCCCACACCCTCTCCACCCGCTTCCCTAAGGAAAGATCAGTAGTAGGGGAGTGATGAGAGTGCCCTGTGTTTCAATGTGGGCACAATGGACAATGCTCACACACAAAGCAGTTGCCTGAAAGAGAGGCAGAAGTTTTGTGGGATGGGGGTTCTAAGGCTGGCTCTACGCCCATCCACTGTCGTCTTTCCTCACCTGTGCATCCTCCTGGGTCGCTATGAGACATAGGAAACAGTGCTTATGACAATGCCCTAAGGCCCATCAAAGTATGGAAAATACAGCGATATTGTTATTTTTATTACTGTATGTTGCAGACATCTCAGGACTTCTCTTTGAGTATGACTCTCTCTAGAGAAGTAATGGGGATGTAGATGGGTTAGGCTGTGAGGAGTCCTTAACAGCAACATATACGCGCTTCTGGCCGCTTAAGCCATAATTGATGGGTCACCTGGGCTTCTGTGGGCATTCAAGGCCTCAGAGCCTCTTTGGACATACTTCCTCCCCATGAATGCCCTCTGCTGTGCTCAGCCCACCTGCTGTGCTCTCAACCTCTCCTGTGTCCCATCCATCTTCTGAACTCCTGTAACAGCTATAATTTATTACAGTGAATTATACTGCTTCATACTTAATTTATGGATTTTAGTCCTCTTTGCTACACAGCTAGATCAACTAGCTTTATTCTCTGGGGTGCCTAGAGAGGCTTGGACAGGGCTGCTTGTTAAATATTTGTTGCCTTATAATCATGGAGGCCCAGCATTTCCTCATGTGCCCACACCACAAGATTCTGAGCCATTCCTTTATTACTGGACATTTAGATCCGCCTCCACTCCCCTGCGCCCTTCCACCCCAAATTTTTTGCCCAGGTGATTTTCCAGTGGCTGATATTTCACAACGAGCCTGACAGTTTTATGTTCACCAAGAAGGAAGTTTGAGCACCAAAATATGTGGAAGGGATTTACGTTTCTGTGTCTTGAGGATGAGTGTCTTAAGCAAAGAAGAATCAGATAAGATAGGTTAGCTGATGAGCAGAAAACCCTGGTATTTATACACATAAACAGGAAGTTTAAAAACATGAAAGAAGTCTAACTCTGAGTCAGAAATGTTCATTTAAATGTGTGAGGCAGCTATTTTCTTAAATGTGGACTCACAGAATGTTCACCCTTGTAAGAGACCTTAGTCAATCCCTTCATTTCACAGATGATGTAATCCTTGTTCAGAGCTTCAGGGATCTGCCCAGGGACGTCATCCTAGTTGGAGGCAGATGATACAGCCTTGCCCAGCATGGGCGAGAGTGGGTAGGCTAGTTATTCTGACCCAATTCTGTTCCATTTTTGGAGGGAATACCAAGAATCATCAGTACCCAGCTTTTGTGCTTAGGCAAGTACCCTGCTCAAATCTTCTTACCATTTATATGCTTGTGTCTCTTTCATGAGACTCTCTGGCTGTGATTTCTTTAGTTCCCACCATTCTGGTTACCATGACCCTTTTCGGTAACCTTGTCTCTTCTTTATACTGTTTCATATAACTCAACTCTGAATCCAGGCCCTGACGATATATGAATGTGCAGGTTAAAAGTAGACCATCACTGGAGGAAAGCCTAACGCTGGACAACTGCCACAGTAGGGAAGAATATCTTCATCAGCCTGAAGGCCTTGGATTTCAAGTAGTGATGGAAGGGGAGGATAATGTTTAGGGAACATATCTAGTAGAAGGTAAAATCAAGTTATAGAAGACAAAGGTGAATGTGGTCAGGTCATGATTAGACTATACCACATTCAGGACATTTGAAGGAACTGGTCGAAGGTGGGTGGATATTGTCCCATTTCACAGATGAGGAGCTTAAGACCAGAGAGGTGAACAAACCAAGAGCAGATGGCAGAGAAGATGCCAGAATTGGCAATTAAATCTAGTTAGTTCGTCTAACTGTGTAATTTAATTGTTCATTGTAACAAACTACTGAACTTGGAGAAATTTAGACCACAGAAGAAATGTTGTCAAGGGTGAGGTGGAGCTTTTAAATCTGTAAGTGTCACAGTGCCAAGGATCTAACAATAGAGGATTCAGGGAGCTCTAAAGAGATAAAGATCAGCTCACATAAGAAATTTTGGCATTGTTGGTGTGTTTGGCAGTAGAATGGACTTCCTTGGGAGGTAGAGAATTCTCTATCCTTAAAAGTATTTGAGGAGAGAGGTTTGCTCAACATGTAGGTAAGAGCCATGCTTCAGGTGAGTGAGTGACCTTCAGGAGCAGGGGGCCCTTCAAGTCCTAATGGTCTGTGAGTCTGTGAAATTACAACTGGTTAAAGTCACATGGATGTTTTGTTTTGAGTTCCTCCACTGTACCCAAACTACAGTCCACTGCATGAGATCCCAGCAGACTAATTGCTTAAATGCTTCCCTTTACAATTCTCAAAACATTCTTCTTGATTCTCTCATCATTCTTTACAATGAAGTCCAGATGTGAAAGAAAGGAGAAATATTAAGGAGCTTCTTAGCTTTTAATTTTTTTTTCAAGAGTTGTGAAATAAGAGTCATTTATTCATTCAGTAAGTGAACTGGAAAAGCTGTTTTTAGGTTGAGACTCAGAGAATGTTTCATCAGTGGTCCTCAATCAGCATTAAGCATTGTACGTCTAGAGATTTAATATTATCCATTCATTCAAGAGTGACCAAGCTCTGGTAAAGTGATTCAGTGTAACACGACTCACAGGAAGCTAATTGGTAAGCCAGAATTCTAATTCATCAATTTAGAGTGGAGCAGATAATCCTGAAAGCTTGGACCATGTGCCATCTTCCTTGAAGGTAAACCCACTTGAGCGAGGGAATTAAATTTAGGCAGTTGCTGAGTAAATATGGAATCAGAGCAGAGGAATGTGAATAGCCTAAAAGATTTTCATAAATTCTGACAGATTGATCCATCTTTCTTCATCAGAGAGACCGACTTTCCAAGTGAACACCCTCTAGAGAAATCTTGGGACTTGGTGTCAAAAGCCATAGGCTTAAAGTTCTGACCTTGACTTATAAGCTGTGAAAAACTGGGGAAGGAAGTTACATTAACAGCTCTGGACTTCAGTTTCCTCCTGTTTTGGAGGTTGGATCAGTTAACATATGTGAAAGTGCTTTTCTTATTCTGGCATCCTATATGCATGTCATTTTTAATTCTAGCCTTGCAGGGCCGGGAGTGGGTAGGCTGTCTAATTCTGTTTAGGTGCCCTTTTTAGGAAGCCATTTGGACAACACTCTGATTACCCATATTCATTCTCCCCTAGACTTTGGAGCTAGACTGCCTGGATCTCTGTCATTTATTGGTTATTTGACCTTATGCATATTTTCCAAACCTCTTTGCCTTTCTTTCTTTATCTTTAAAATGGGGAGGATGATTGTGCCTACCTCATGGGGTTGCTGAGAAGATTAAACTACTTTGCTTTGACTTACATGCCAGTAGTAAGCACCATAAAAATATAAGCTATTACTGCTGTTTTTCATAATTTAATCATTTTATGAGCCTCCTCAATCTCATCTATAAACTCCTTCTAATTTCACTGTAGTGATTGCTTGTTAAAATATTTTCAAAGCAATCCCCTCTGTAGAATGTGGCCTCAGTCTTGGAGAGTGGTTTTCTTGGGCTTTTTTGCCTAGATTGGTGTTGCTGGAACAACTTACTTTGGGGGTTGTAGATTTTTGTTCACTGACTTCAAAGACAGCCCTTGAACCATAGGGACATTTTTCATTTGCCAATGCCCAATTGGCTTTGGGAACAGGAATATAGACTAAAACATAAATCAAGAGATTGGTATTTGTTCTTCCTAGGCAT
>NW_003852489.1:3558853-3567362 GCF_000181295.1 Otolemur garnettii
CCTAATGGCTTTGAAAGAAATTTGAGCTCCATTACCTCAGTCCTTTGAAAGTTTTAGGTTTATATTTGAACCGCAGAGGGTCCGGTTCTTAATGGCTGACTGTCATCACATCCTGATCCCACCACCCTTAGTGTTTAACTCAGAAGTTAGCATCCCCAAACAGACCTGCTGGGGTGCCATGTCAGCCTCTCTTCTGTAGAGCACAGGGATATCTGACTGCAGGCATCCCCCACTCTTTGTCCTTCTGGAAAAGGCATGATTCCCATGCCTCACTCCTGAGCATGCTGAGAGCTGGCAGCATCTGTTTTCTCACTGACTGCATGTTTACCTTGGCATCTGCTGTCCTAGCTAACGCTTTGCCACGGACAAGAGAGGCTTATCCCACTCTTGGTTTGACAGAGTACAACTATACTGCCGAAGGCCCCTCTGAGGCTGTTGGGGAAGTTGGAAGTTTTGTGGGAGAGGAGGTTATGGGGGCTGTAGCTGCAGAGGGATTTGGAAGAGGGTCTGGGGAGCTTTGGCAGGACAGCCCAGCCCCCTCCAGACTAGTTATGGAGCTCTCCTTTTAAATCCTGAGAGCCCATGGTGGTGTAAAAGGAGACCTTTTATTAAATGCTTTTTGTGAGCCAAGCTCTGTCCTTAATATACACACATGCATTTAATCTTCACAATGTCCTTCTGGAATATGGAATAGAGGTTATATTTCTCCCTTTTGGAGATGGGACCCTAAAGCTTAGAAAGATGAAATGACTTGCCCAGGGCTACACAGCTGGTGAGGGCTGAGACCAAGGCCTCTCAGTTCCAAAGCCTGCATCCTTTCTACTGAACAATCAAGCAGATATTTTAGGATCTCTGTCTGATTCCCTAAGAATATCCCTGAGAACAGCCTAGGTGATGTTGGGCCCCGTTCATATTGGTCAATAGGAAGGTGAATTCGAAAGGTGTGATCCTTAAGTGGCTAAGACGCCCCCTTTCAGCAAAAAAATGTTGGTCCCAGGCCCTCTCATCGCCTTTTGTTTTTGCAGTTCCAGACATCTGAACGCTCCCATGCCCTTGGTATTTTAGGACTCCACTTAACAGACTTTCCTCCTTGGGAGCCAGTCCCTTCCCTGCCTCTCCTTCCATATGTTTAGGAAATGTGAGGGTGAATTGGGCTCATTATAGCTCAAAGCCATGGGAAAAGGGACCTTAAGAAAGCCATCTTTCTGTCCCTGGGCAGCACACATGGTTTTTACCTCCATTTCAGGGGTTTCTAGGCAGATAATTGACATCTTTCTTGCAAACCATGAACACATACAAATGGCTTTGTTCTACCCTAGTCCTTCCTCGTGGCCTGTGTCCCAGTATGGAAGAAACACAGAGTCAGGAAGTTCTTTGTGATTAACCCAAGTCTCTCTCATTTTCATCTAAGTCTATTTCCTCTTGTTTTTATTACAGAGAAGATGGAAGAAATCCCCTTTAATCTTCTCTCTTCTTAGCTAAATGTTCGCAGTTTCCCGTAGTTGCACTCGGGTTCTAATTCTGGAAGTTTTTCATCTTTGTTCTTATCATCATCCTTCTCACTTTCCCCATATGCTTCCTCACAGGTGATATCCAAACAGGATCCAGTGTTACTTCGCTTGGTTTTCAGCTCATAGGAGCCCGTGGCTTACTTTGACCTCAAATAGGAAACCTCATCTGGCCAGCCATGGTTGGAGGAAAGAATGAGAATGGAAAAAGGACTGATCTGACCCTTCCCTGCAGAATGTCGCATGTGCTGGGCTGGGCACTCTAATCCTCCTTTGTATTTCTACCTAGACGCTTTGACTGCCTTCCCACTGAATGCCTAAAAGTACTTTAAAAGGAGCTCATTGTTGCCATCCCTTAAAATGTACAGTGCTTTGAGCAAATCCCTAGAGACAGGCAGGGGGCAAGGGAGATGGAGGGTGACTGCTCATGGTGTGAGATTTCCTTTGTGGAGTGTGAGAATGTTCTGGAAATAGTTGCGACAGCTGCATAATCTCGTGACTATACTGAGAACCACTGAATTGTCTAATTGAAAAGAGTGATGGTAATGTAATTATATCTTAATTTTTAAAAACTCAACTTTATATTTGTACCAATAGGTTGTTGTCTTTTTAATAAAGAGATGGGGTCTTACTCTGTAGGCCACACTAGAGTGCAGTGGCGGGATCATAACTCACAGCAGCCTTGAGCTCCTGGGCTCAGGCTACTCTCCCATTCCAGCCTCCCAAGTAGCTGGAAATAGAGGCTCACACCACCATGCTGGTTAATTTTTATGTGGAGACAGGATCTCATATATTGCCCAGGCAGGTCTCAAACTCCTGGCCTCAAGTGATCCTTCCCCCTTGGCCTCCCAAATTGCTGAGGTTACCGGCCTGAGCCACTGCACCAAGGCCCAATACATTTGTTTATAGCTGTATAAATAGAAACAGATTGTGACAGGAACAAAATATATAGAGCCTTGAAGTTTACAAAGCACTTTCATACACATGTTATCTTATGTCTTATGCAAATCTGGTGTGGGAGAGAGTCTTATTTTACTGTGCCCATTTTACATAATAGGAAATTGAGGCTCAGAATAGCTAAGCTTGCTCAAGCGCTCAGAATCACTCATACCTCAGCAGTCTGACTCTTTACAGCCTGTGCAGCTAACTCACATCGTGTGTGTGAGTGGTAGGTAAGAGAACCAACTGCTAAGTGCCTTAAGAGGCTTGGTTCACAGAAAATTATAACTGAAAAGTATAATGGGGAGTTTCAATCACATTCCTCCATTTTGATGGATACTTTGACTTGCAGACAGGGGAAGCTTTGCCTTTTAACATAACAGGAGATAAAGAGGGAGACCAAAATCAGCAAAAAAAAGTTTGGGTAACCCAAGCAGGTTAGAGCCAGTCCTTTCTTCTCCTCCAGGCACCTGAGAAAGCCAAGGGGCAGAGATAGGGACCTTTTTCTCTGGACTTTATTTATCTCATTTTACTTATGCTCAGCAACGCCATGGCTTAGGCATGGTTTCTATTTACAGATGAAAAAGATGTTGAAGCAGAGAGAGGTTAAATAACTCTTATAAAGTCAAGCAGCTAGGAAGTTGAAACCGCAAAGCCCCAATTTGAACGGGAATCTTCTGAGGTCAAGACTGAACCCTTATACTCTACGCAGATAGGCAAGGGATCATTTAGCTTCCAGATATACAGTGGCAAGGCTGGTGGATGTCCTCTTCCCTCCTTTCCCTGTGCACCTGCTGAGGCCTATCTCAATTGATAATGGTTCCCAGAGAGCCAGGCGCTTGGATTTGAGAGGCTCTGTTCCTCTGCTGGACCCTGCTTCCTGGAAGGAGTTTGCTCATGTGAGCAGGATTCCAAGGTGGGGACCTGCTCCTAGCACCAAGGGGAAGAAACCTACAAGGTATTCATTTTTTAATGGTTCTACTTTTAAAAGGAGTTTCTGCCTTCCAGACTTTCAAAGGGGCCAGAAATCAGTGGTTTTGGCTACCAAACAGGAAACTCAAAGCCCTTTCCGTTCCTTTGAGCTGGCTGGAAGGGCTGGGCCTGGAACTATGACTTGACTTTAAAGGACAGAAGAAAAGTTTTGTGCAGCTTAGAAAAACAAAACGAGAAACCTTTCCTGGAGGCCTGCACACCAGCCTGAGTTGACAGACAACATGGGAAAGAGCTGCCTTGTTGCCTGGCAGTAATGACAGCAAACAAATGTGTCTGACAGTCTGTTTGGCATCTCCTGGTCTGAAATTCTGTTTGCCTCATTCTAATTGCTTCCTTAACTTCCTTTCGGCCTTCCCACCTTCGGTACCACCCTCCCTCAAGGGAGTGCCAGGCAGTGCCAGGTTGCACCCGGCTAGGCTGGGCCCCACAGGATGCAGCAGCCCAGCCGGGCTATTCTCGTCTGTGTCTATTTGTGAGATGCCTGTTGTTCTTGGTGGCTGTTTTTCCCATCATAACTGTTGACTTGGCAGGGGCCCCAGGGCAGAAGCCATGATGGAAAAGCTTCCAGAGTTCTGCCTCAGAAAAGGCAGTGAGTCGGAGTGCCAGGCTGAGGAGACAGAGGTTCACAGACTCTGCCCCTGAAGGAGATATCTGAGTTGTGTCCCCACCGGGACAGCCCTGACTGTGTTCAGCATGCGTCTGAGAGTGTGGGCCTCTGCCAGCCTGTTCTCAGAACAGGCCTGCGGGAACCCAGTGGCCCTCAGAGGTGTGTCTGGGCCTGGCTGGTGTTTGTGTGCTCCCCCCCAACCCCTGCTCTCTCTAGGAATTCTAATCTGCGTCAGGCCAAAGAAGGCCTGGCTCGTAGGTCCTGGCTGGAAACAGACTGAAACCCCTAGAACAATGGCTACCAAACATTTAAAAATCACATAGCTCTCTCAGTAAGATATTTGCACATATACTCCTGATGTATGTATACTTAATTAAAAATAGTACACGTGTGCTACTATGGAGATTATAAACATGTGTAAATTTTTTTTTTTTGGAGACAGAATCTCACTATGTTGCCCTTGGGAGTGCCGTGGCATCACAGCAACCTCAGACTCTTGGGGCTTAAGCAATTCTCTTGCCTCAGCCTCCCAAGTAGCTGGGACTACAGGTATCCTCCACAAGGCCCGGCTGTATTTTGTTATTGTTTAATAAAGTCCTGATTCATCACTTTCTGATGCAATAATTTCAAAGGGCATGTCCTAAGGAGAGGGTAGTCAATCAGTTGTTCTTGCAAGATGTTCAGAAAAGTGTTTTTAAATAAGGGTTCGAGCCCCTCTGAAAATCATTTGCTTGAAATATTTTGAAATAGATTAGGGAATTACTTATAATTCTTTATTACACACATAGGGAAATATAGTACACATAGAGGTTAGAAATGGCTTATTTTTTAAAAAAAAGTATATGGAATCAACTTATTTTTCAATTTATGTACAGTAAAACTCTTTTTGGTGTACAGTCGTATGAATTTTGGCTGGTTTTTCTTCTTTTTTTCTTTTTCTTTTGGCTGGGGCTGGGTTTGAACCCACCACCTTCAACATATGGAGCCAGCACCCTACCCTTTTGAGCCACAGGCACTGCCCCTTCTGCATTTTAACAAACTTATCTTCTTGCTGTTTATTTTATTTTATTTTTTTATTTTTTTTTTTGAGACAGAGCCTCAAGCTGTCCCCTTGGGTAGAGTGCCGTGGCATTACAGCTCACAGCAACCTCCAACTCCTGGGCTCAAGCGAGTCTCTTGCCTCTGCCTCCCAAGTAGCTGGGACTACAGGCGCCTGCCACAACGCCCAGCTGTTTTTTGGTTGCAGCCGTCATTGTTGTTTGGCGGGTCTGGGCTGGGGATTCGAACCCGCCACCTTAGGTGTACGTGGCTGGCGCCTTAGCCGGTTGAGCTATAGGCGCCGAGCCCTTCTTGCTGTTTATCGTACTCCATGGGTCATCTTTCATCCCTCACTCTTTTTACCCCACCCCCAGTCGAGTCTCTAATGTGCGTTACACCACTCTGCATGTTTTTGCATAGCCTTAGTTTAGCTCCCATATATATAAGTGAGAACATGTGGCATTTATTTTTCTGTTCCCTTTATTACAGAGCAGTATTATACGGATGTGCCAGTCTGCTTATCCAGCCACTTACTGAGAGACATTTAGGTTGTTTCCAGTTTGGGGTGATTATGAATTGAGCTGCTAAAACATTCCCATACAGGTTTTTATGTGAACACAGGTTTTCATTTCACTTGGGTAAATGGAACTGCCAAACTCTTTTCCAAGTAGCTGTACCATTTTGCAATGTATAAGAGTTCCAGTTATTACGTGTTCTTGCCAGCATGTAACTTTGTCAGTTAAAAAATTCTAATGTGTAGTGATTTCAATAAAGTTCAACTTATCAGTTTTTTTCTTTTATACATTATGTTTCTGGTATAGCATCTAAGAACTTTTTGGTTTTTGACCCCATATGATCTGCATGAACTAAGAATTCTTTTCTAGCACAAGGTAGCAAAGATTTTCTTCCACATAACATATGTTTTGAACAAATTTTTGTTATATTTTTAAGCCACAGAAATCATATAAAATGAAAACACGTACAGAACAAGTTTCAGGTACTTTGCTATAAGTGAATCTCTTTGTGGTTCTCTGTCCCATTAAAAAAAGATTGCAAAGGTCCTGCTGTTTAAAGAGTGTGTTTTTATAAGATCAGCTTTTTTTTTTTTTTTTAAGAGAGGCAAGGTCTTGCTCTGTCACCCAGGTTGGAGGGCACGGACATGGTCACAGCCCACTCTAACCTTGAATTCCTGGGCTCAAGTGATCCTCGCCTCTGGAGTAGCTAGGACTATAGCTGTGTGCCACCATGCCCAGCTGCTTTTTTTTTGGTAGAGACTCAGTCTTTCTACGTTGCCTACGTTAGTTTCAAAGTCCTTGGCTCAACCATCCTCCCTCCTGCCTTGGCCTCCCATGAGCCACAGTAACTTCTTATTAACAATTTATTCCATTTTTTTTGAATGAGACATTTTTCAGAAAGTATTATCATTGTCCAGCAGCACAGAAACAGCAGTATTCGTAATATCCTGACAGCAAAGGCAGAAGAGCACCCCTGTCAAGTCCCACCCTCCCTCCCGCACACTCTTCCTTCCAGAAACCTATATACATATGTATCTGTGAACTGGGAAAGGTCCCGGTGGCAATCTGTACGTTGAAGCTGTTTAGTGAAACCTTTTAAAAAGATAAAAAATAGATAAAATTTCTATTTTGCCCTTTCCCTGGAAAAAAGGATTGTCTTGAGGGTTATCTTGCATGCTACTGGAAAGTCGCACGTTTTGTCCCTCTCTCTACCTGCCCAGCTGTGTCTAGCAAAGAGCAGATGATCCGTGAGTGATGGAGAAACAAGTCAGTGCATTCTGCAAGACCATTCCTTTATAAATGGTGACGCTTCATCGCCTCGTGTTATTTTCCTGTCCTTTAAGGATTTGCTTTCCCATAGCCACCTTCATCCAAGCTCTGAACTTGAAAGTCTTGGCAAATTATTTCTTAGAGGATGACACTTCCAAATGCCCATTACTTGGGACCATGGAATTGGAACTGTGGTATATCCAGAATGGAATATTAACTCAGCCATAAAAATAATGTATTGTTGGAGATGTGCAACACCATGAATGAATCCTGGAAGACTTATGCTGAATTAAAGAAGCCAGGCAAAAAATAATACATACTGTGTAATTTCACTTATTAAGAATTCTAACGAGGTGCAGTGGCTCACGCCTGTAATCCTAGCACTTTGAGGGGCTGAGGCGAGAGGATCACCTGAGCTTAGGAGTTTGAGACCAGCACGAGCAAGAGTGAGACCCCGTCTCTAAAAAATAGCCGGCCGTTTGTGGTGGGTGCCTGTAACCCCAGCTACTTGGGAGACTGAGGCAAGAGGATCTCTTGAGCCCAAGAGTTTGAGGTTGCTGTGAGCCATGACACCATGGCAGTCTGCTGAGGGCAACAAAGTGAGACTCTGTCTCAAAAAAAAAAAAAATTCTAGAAAATTATAAATTATAGTCACGGAAAGTAGTGGTTGGTTGCCTTGTGTTCCACAGATGGAAAAGGGGTCAGAGGACTAGAGAATTCAGAGGGAGATCAGAATTGTTTGGGTATAATGGAGAGTCCTATAGTCTTGATTGTGGTGATGGCTTTGGAGGTGTATATAGCGATCAGAACTCCTCCAATAGTACACTTTATTTTTATTTTTCTAATTTCAGGTTGATATATGGGTACAAGAAATTAGGTCACTTTGTGTTTGGTAGGTAAAGTCCAAGTTATAGTTGAGCCCTTCACCCACTAGCTGGCACATATACCTTATATTGTACCTGTCAGGTGAGAGCTTACTAAGCTCCCTCTCTCTTTCCTCTCCCCACTAATTGAATTTAACTGTGTGGTTTTGGGGGGGTTTCTTTATTTTTTTCTTGAGACAGAGTCTCACTCTCTCACTCTGGGTAGAGTGCCATGGCATCATAGCTCACAGCAACCTCAAACTCTTGGGTTTGAGCAGTCCTCTGGCCTCAGTCTTCTGAGTAGCTGGGCCTACAGCTATTTTTAATAGAAACACGATCTTGCTGTTGCTTGGGCTGGTCTCAAACTCCTGAGCTCAGGCAGTCCATCTGCCTCAGCCTCCCAGAGTGCTGGGATTACAGGTGTGAGCCACCACACCCAGCCAGTTATGTTTTTTTTCTTATGGGGTATGTGGGTATGTAGTTTTTTTTTGTTATGTGGGTATGTAGTTATTCATGTACTACTTCCATATTAGTATTGAGTACATTGGGTACTTGCTTTTCTGTTCTTGGGATACATTACTTAGGAGGATGTTCTCTAAGTCCATCCAGGTAAATACAAAAGATGTAAAGTCTCTATTCTTTATGGGTGAGTAGTGTTCCATGGCACACGTATACCACAGTTCATTTGTCCATTCCTGAGTTGATGGGCACTTGGGTTGTTTCCACGTCTTGGAGATTGTGAATTGAGCTGTGATAAACATTCTAGTACAAATGTCC
>NW_003852489.1:3567758-3571269 GCF_000181295.1 Otolemur garnettii
GTTCAGGTATCTCACAACCTAGTGAGGACATTATAAACAAACAGGTGATTTAAATCCAGGCTTCTAGGTGCTAAGAAAAAGGAAAACACAGGGAACACAAAGGATCCACAACATGGATGTCATTGGGTGCTTCCTTCTGGGGAGGTCTAGGACAGGGGAGCTGAGCAGAGGCTTAGGACTAGTCAGGTGAAGAGCCTCCCATCAGAGGGGACAGTGTGGGCAAAGTCGGTGAAATGTAAAAATGGCCTGACAAGAGCAAAGTAGCAAGAGAAGATGCTGGGGGCAGGGCTAACAGCCCGTCCTGAAGCCCTGTGGTATCTTTGTGCTCCAAGATTGAACTAATAGTTTGTCCATATCCACACCTGTGTCCCTGGCACATTGTCTCATCCAGACACTTGACATGGACATCCAGGTTTCAAGGCTCTGACATGCATAGCTGCAGTTGTAGCCTGGGAGCTACTGTTACCCCACAGATGTCATAAGGCTCAATAAAGGAAAGGGCTGGTTTCGGTCTGGCAGCAGCTGCCCAGAACATCTGTTTGCTCCTTGCGGTTGCACCAGGGAGTAAAGGCTTCTGTGTGCTTGAATCTTCTTGGAGGCCACCAAGAATCCAGTGTCCCAGAGGCAGTTTTTCCACAAGTGAAGAGTTTTGCCTTCCTCCCTGGCTAGCGGCACTGACCCCTGAAGTCCTGCTCATCTGGCAGAATGACTTTCCTGTGGGTAGTGATCTGTGTCCTACCCTCTGCTCATCTGTTAACCAGTCACTCCCAGATTTCTTCAGCCACTGAATAACAGAGGTCATGGGAGAGTCCCTTGTTGGTTTTTCGAAGGGTTTTCAGAGCAGACTAGGATGTTAAATTCAGGATACAATTGTCAGACCACATTAAAAATGCAAGCGGCAATGCGGAACACGGCTGGCACATGTCAGGCAGGCATCTCAGTGTAACCAGAGGAGGAAAACACGGACAGGGCCTGTGTTAATGGAAGTAGACGCCAAATTACATGGCAGGCTCTGGCTCCTGTTTCTACAGTTCCCTGCCACCCTCCGGCTGGAAGAAAGAAGCTCATATTTAAGCTAGAGGTTAAAATGGGATTGCAGCCTAATGAGCGTTTCTGTGCTGTAGACATCAAATTACTTGCGCCTCACAACAAGGGCTTCCACATTCCCCTTTAGGAACTGGTAACTCTTAGGGTCTACCAGGAGGCAAGACAAGTGGTAAGTGTGGGGTTGATAGTTTATTCTTGCAAAAGTGCTCACACTGGTCTCCTTGCCTGAGCCAGCCTGGGAAAGCTGTGGCCAGTACAGATGGCTGAAATCAGGTGGGACCAGGAAAGGCCAATGTGGATCAATCATCTCTAACAATATCAGAAGGAAAGCAGGTTTTAACCACATAGTGGGGCTTGGGTTTTCTTTTTTTTTCTTTCTTCTCTTCTCATCTGGGCTGGTGAAAACAATCCAAGTGTGGGCTGGTTGGAGCTTTGTAGCTCTGTTTATTCTGCCTTCGCCTCCTCCGTGCCATCTGCCAGCTGGACTCTGTGCTCCCTTTTGCAGTGTCAATCCCGGAAGGTCACGCTTGTTGTGATTTGGGTTGGTTACCCGAAGGGGTGGGTGAAATGGATATCTAACTATCGATTTGTTTTCTTACGTTTCAGTCGTTCCAAGGAAGTCAAGGACGAGCGTACCTCTTTAACTCAGTGTGAGTGTCCCTGCACGGTACCTCCCAGGCGTGGTGTAAATTTCGAGGGACGGGGAAGAAAGCAACCCTTAATGCTCATTAAGCCATGGACCCTGCTTTCTCTGCCACATTAAAACCTCATGGAGCATTACTGTCCATAATTGGGAATCAGTTGCCTTTGGGGAATTCTGGGGGTAGCATCCCTTGCTAAAAATAATATTTCCTACACTACGCCCAGTGTGCACATCAGAGGGCTGCAGTGCCACAGGGAAGAGCTGAAGAGCTCCTGAGAGCCTTGAGAGCCTTAACATGGGGTTTCCTAATGAGATCTGAGGTATGTTGTTGCTGAAGCGAACATGGCAGGGAGACAAGGCCCACGGAAGATGCAGAGTATGCACAGCCCTCGGTTGTCAAGGGCACAGGATTTAAAACCTGGGAACGGAAGGCAAAGCTCACACAAGCCCAAGGAACTGTAGAAATGGAAACCTAGTGTGTTCAGCTTGAGTTAGGTGCTCTATGAGTCCCAACGCTGGGGACTCACTCCTCCTGGTGATCGGAACCAGACTGTGCGGTCACATGGGACAGCTTCACCTTTTTATTCTGTCCTCAGTTAGCCTTGAGGACCCGTGCTCATGGCGGAGACTTCACAGTGTGGTTGTCAGTTTGTCTCCTTAAATCGCAAGATTAAAAATACTTGTTTGAACAGTTAAGTTCTAAGCGAAATCTCCACCATAGAAACTATTTTTGTAGACCCACTGAATCAGAACTTGCAGATCTGAAATTCATTCCAACTGAGACATTTCCATTTCGTCCCAACCTTTTGGGGGTTGTTATTCATTTCAGTTTTAGACCGTCCTCTCCTCAGTGTCGGCTTCCCTCGGGGCAGCCTTGCCTAGTTAGTTTTTGCTGGAAGCTCAGCTTGAATGACTGATGTGCAGGCGACTAACTACCCACTCTCCTTTTCTGTCCCTGACACAGAGTTAATGTGGGCTGTGGCCCTGCAGAAGAGCGTGTGCTGCTCACAGGCCTGCATGCAGTTGCAGACATTTACTGTGAAAACTGCAAAACTACGCTGGGCTGGAAATATGTAAGTACGGAGGGGTCTGGTTGGTAGAGGGCTATATGGGGGAATAGCCAAGAGCCTCATGGTGGAAGAATGCTTTCTTCTGTTTGCTTCCAATGGTGTTGTGCAACTGTCTTAGACCAAGACCGGAGGGTGAACTCCAAAAAGCAGTGCCTAATACACCC
This sequence comes from Otolemur garnettii, assembly GCF_000181295.1. NCBI lineage: Eukaryota > Metazoa > Chordata > Mammalia > Primates > Galagidae > Otolemur > Otolemur garnettii. The sequence continues at coordinate 3,570,683 of NW_003852489.1, forward strand.
ATCTGCCTGCCACACTCTTTCTTCCCATTTCACTAACATCCCTCCTCCTGTTCATTCCGTCATACCACCCCCTGAGACACACCCCCACCAGCTTTATTAAATAATAGCATCTAACATTTTCTTTCTTTCTCTCTCTCTTTTTTTTTGAGACAGAGTCTTACTTTGTTGCTCTCAATAGAGTGCTGTGATGTTCATAGCTCACAGCAACCTCAAACTCTTGGGCTCAAGCAATCCTCTTGCCTCAGCCTCTTGAGTGAATGGGATTAGAGGTACCTACCCCATAATGCCCAGCTATTATTAGAGATGGGGTCTTGCTCTTGCTCAGGCTGGTCTCGAGCTCCTGAGCTCAAGTAGTCCACCTGCCTCAGCCTCCCAGAGCACAGGGATTACAGGCATGAGCTACAGTACCTGGCCAACGTATAACCTATTATCTGATAGCTTACTGTATGCCAAGCTTTTTGATTATTTACTCTTCACAACATCCTTAGAGGTAAGTACTATCTTCATCCCTATTTTTTTTTTTTTGAGACAGAGCCTCAAGCTGTCCCCCTGGGTAGAGTGCCATGGCATTACAGCTCACAGCAACC
>NW_003852489.1:3571400-3594379 GCF_000181295.1 Otolemur garnettii
CCGAGCTGGGGATTCGAACCCGCCACCTTAGGTGTACGTGGCTGGCGCCTTAGCCGGTTGAGCTATAGGCGCCGAGCCTTCATCCCTATTTTATGGATGGCCCCCAGAGATGGAAAACACATGGTCTCCAGATCCTCCAGTATGGCCCCTTAAACAAATCCAAACTCCAAATTAAAAGGATTTGTTCTGTAAAATTTAGATTCAGTCAAAAGGCTGCACTCAAGACCAGAAGGCCACAGGTTCCCCACCCCTTTGGTGGCTGCTCCAGATGTTAAGTGTCCCTAATGGGTAAGGCATCATCAAACTTTGCCTTGTCTTTTTTTTTTTTTTCTTTTCATTGAGAGACAGAGTCTCATCACCCCAGGCTAGAGTGCCATGGACCTCAAACTCTGGGCTCAAGTGATCCTTCTGCCTCAGCCTCCCAAGTAGTTGGGATTATAAGCATGTGCCAGGACATCCACCGAATATTTTCTTCTTTTATTATTATTATTTTTTTTCTTTTCAGTAGAGAATGGGCCTTGCTCTTGCTCAGGCTGGTCTCCAGCTCCTGAGCCCAAATGATTCTTCTACCATGGCCTCCCAGAGTGCTAGAATTACAGGCATGAGCCACCGTACCTCTTGTCTTAAATAACATTCACTATCATATACGTCATGACTGGGATCTCCCAAATGGACTCTCTTTCTTTGTTTAACTCAGCAAAACATTTTAAGGTCCCCTTGGGGTCTAGGAAGAGTAAGCAGTCCTTTGCCAGGGCAGAAGAGGGAAGGGCAGGGTTCTACTGCTTTAACCCTGGGGGCTGATTCTTGTAATGTGTATTGGGGTCACCCCACAACCCAAGACACAGCTGCTGTGCTCCCTCTGACTAGTAGCTGAGTATTACCCAGGCAGCTAGAGTCGGTTCAGTTTTGGCTGTGCATTCTTGGCTTTTGTGCTAAGTCTTCTCATTTCCTCATACTCAGAGAGTTGGTTTAAGTGTGAGGATATTGAAAAATTGGGCTTCCCGACTCTTGGAAGGCCAATTCATTCCATGGAAAATGTCTCAAATTTCCCATCCTGTCCTGTGGTTCAGGACCTGCATTGGAAGAGGCCTGTAGGAGTAGTCAAAACTGCTGCAGGGTGACGATGACATGTCAGTATAGATTCCCTGGTTGTAACAAATATACTGCGTGGTTGGGACTGTGACAGTGGGGGAGTCTGGGGTGAGTATGGGTATGTGGTCAAGTCTGTGCTTTCCGCTCAGTTTTGCTGTGGACCTAATACTATACTAAAAACAAAACAACCCCCCCTCCCCAAACACCACCCATTGGAATACATACACATGAAAAAATGAAATGTAAGCAATAGATGCCAGACACAACGTTATGATTCCATTTAAATGATGCTTGAAAATGTGCAAATGTAAAACAACCCGCTGTAGGCAGAGTCCGCAGTGACACTCGGCAGCACTGCCTTTAGATTCCATTGTTCGTGTCTCTAGAAACATTCTGAGTTAGAAAGAAAACACCTAGACGCTGTGGTTCATGATGCCAAGAGGGTTTAGCCACAGCTACGTAGGGTCAACTTGGTTGTTCGTTGTAGGAGAAACTGGGCTTGGCCATGTCTGCTCCCTTTGTGCAATCTTCAGGCCTCCCCTGGGTGACGGAGTATGTGCGTGTCGGGGCAATTCTGGATTTGATTATCCAGATATGTTCTGCCCCTCCTCTGTTTCCCAAGTCTTGGCTGTGTTACTCCACTGAGGATCTGAAGATGTGTTAGAGAAAAAAAATAAACCCGAGCTGCCTGGTTTTGCTCCTTGCTTGAGGTTCAAGTGAAACAATCTACTCATTTGACAAAATTTTATTGAAAGCCTTTGACTACATACAAAAGTGAATGAATGAGATCCAGCCCTTGTCCTCCAGGTGTTCAGTTACCTCAGGGAGGAGCATCATGGGAACAGATGGACAAGTCTGGTGGCACATGCAGGGAAATGTCTAACACCCCAAATATTCATTGATCAGCTCTTACACAGGTCCAGAGTAGGGCTTCATTATCCATTATTTTTTCCGATCCTCCTATCATTCTTGTGAAATCATGTAAATATCCCAATTTTGTAAGTGACTGAACAGAAATTTGAGTAATTAGGTAACCTGGTGCCAGGGAGTGGTAGGAGTAGAATCAGCCAACTCTATAGACTGCAGATCTAGGGCTCTTTCACTGGAGTCCAGTTTCTGACATGGTGGAAGTGCTTGCCTGACTCGGCAATTTTTTTTTCTCCCTTTTCCTTAATAGGAAATCCCACTCTCTTAGTTTTGCTCTCCTCCCCCGTCCCTTGAACACATCACTACAGAGTATAGAACAATAGATCTTATCCTCTGTCCTGTCATCCAGACACCTGTGCCTGTGCAGGACATGGAACTGAGGAATAATGAAGTATCAGGGAAATTGCTGCTGGGCCCACAGATCTTGTGTGCGCAGTGGCGTTTGCACATTCCGTATTCTCCCTTGGTCCCCCTCTCCCTTCTCCACTTGGTGGACCCATCTCTTTCTTTACAAGAGACCCATATCTGAACTCCTATTCAGAACCCCAAAGCCCCTGAGCTATAGGCAGGAGATGCAGCACTTACAGATGCCGCCCAGACCCACTGACTATAAAACTTAGTGCTGACGCCCACTGCTTCCATACAGCCTGTGTGGCCCCAAATCAGCCAGGTGACCAGTGTTTTCCAGATAACACACCAAGATGTTCTTATCCATTTATCTCTGCAAATAACCCTTTATCCTACACCTATGCAGGACTTAGGTTTGTTATCAGGGAGAAGCCCAGAGTGCTGAGTGTAGGCAGTGACCTGCCAGGTGGTTGGAGGCCTGGCAGATGGGTGGGGCTTCGGGGCTGCCAGGTGCTCTAGCCTCAAGTTTATACAGCTCCTGTTTCTGCATATCCGACATAGAAGCATTAAGAAAAACTAAATGGAAAGGAGGCTTGTTTGGTCTTACAGGGCTTTGTATCTCTCGCAAAATGTATTTTCTCTAAGATTAACAAGTACAATTTTATTTTATTTTTCTGAGAACAAGTCTCACTTTGTCACCCCAGCATCATAGCTCAGAGCAACCTCAGACTCTTGGATTCAAGCAGTTCTCTTACCTCAGCCTCCCAAGTAGCTGGAACTACAGGTGCCCACCATAACACCTGAGTATTTTTAGAGATGGGGTCTTGCTCAGGCTGGTCTCGAACTCATAAGCTCAACCAATCTGCCTGCCTCGGCCTCCCTAAGTGCTGAGATTACAGGCATAAGCCACCTCACCTGGCCTTACCGTTTTAAAATTATAGCCAGATTATCTTATTCCTAGAAACTAGCATGAATGATACAGAAACTCTGGATATATCCATAGGGCAGATTTTCATTAGCACCAGAAATTAAGGTCGCATAATATTTACCCCCCACCCCCACATACAGATGTACTCATTCATTGCTAAGTTGTCTTCTTGGGATACAATAATGAACTAAGCTTAGAAATCTATGTATTCCATGAAGGTTGTACTGTAGTCATGGGAGGCAGACAATAAACGAAATATAAATGCAAATTATAATGTATGTTGGAAGGTGATAAGTGCTATGGCGAAAAATAAAGCAGGAGTGAGGAGGGGAGTAGAGACAGAGTGCTGGGGTGGAAGCTGAGATTTTGAGTAGAGTCGTTGGGAAAGACCTTAGTGAGATGGTATTTGAGTGATGATTAAAAAGAATAAGGATCAGCTGGGCTCGGTAGCACACGCCTGTTATCCCAGCACTCTGGGAGGCTGAGGTGGGCTGATGGCCTAACTCACAAGTTTGAGACCAGCCTGAGTAGAGTGAGACCCCATCTCTAAAAATAGCGGGGAGTTGTGGCAGGTACCTGTAATCCCAGATACTCGGGAGGCTGAGGCAAGAGAGTTGCTTGAGCTCAGGAGTCTGAGGTTGAAGTGGGCTATGATGATGCCACGGCACTCTACTGGGAGTGACAAAGTGAGACTCTGCCTCAAAAAAAAAAAAAAAACAAAAACAAGACCAGCCTGAGCAAGAGCCAGACTCTGACTATAAAAAACTAGCCAGGCTGTGCACATTTCATTGTCTTTTTTTCTTTATGTCAAGAAAAAAGATAATGTGTCATCTGCTAAGTAGGTCTTTGGAGGTAAATTAGCAGCATCACTAATTTAAGTTGTTGCTTTCAGTCACAGAAAAAAAAAAAATAGTCGGGTATTGTGGTGGGCACCTATAGTCTTAGCTACTGGGGAGGCTGAGGCAAGAGGATGGCTTGAGCCGAAGAGTTTGAGGTTGCTGTGAGCTATGATGCTCTGGCACTCTACCCAGGGTGAGAAAATGAGAGTCTGTTTCAAAAAAAAAAAAATTTTGTCTTTGGTCATTCAGTATATTTTTTCTTCCTTTGTATTTCCTAGGAACATGCTTTTGAAAGCAGCCAGAAATATAAAGAAGGCAAATACATCATTGAACTAGCACACATGATCAAGGACAATGGCTGGGACTGATCGCACCACATCCACCCAACCCAGTGTCCTCGTGAACGCCACCCAACCGAACATTCTACCCAAGCGTGAGAGAGTGACTGAACACTTGGTTCCATCCATGTAGGGGCCTTGCCATCTGGGGCATCCTCCCCCCCGACACCATCTTTCTGGTGACCGGCCTCTAAATCACTGTCTCTCTGTCTCTTTGCTTTGTATCTGTTTGTGAGTTGACCCTGGCTTCTCTCTCTGTCCTAGTGTTGGCTGAAAACAAAACAATGAAAGGAACAGATCCTTGACCGCATTGTGGCAGCCCACCTTGATAAGGGCCCCCGGTCCTGTGCAAGAGCTGCCTGACGGCCTCTTGTCAGGAGAGCAGTGGCATGGGGGTGAGAGGAAGAGGGAAAAGGGGGAAACCCTGGGAGTCCTGGGGATGGGTAGGGGGTGGGAGGGTGGAGGTCGCAACAGAATTGAGCTGCTCCTGGAGACCTGATAACTTAGGCTTGAAATAATTGTCTTGTCTAAAAGGACAAAGAGAAAAAAAAAATACCTCATTACTGCATTCTCTCTGATCAGAAGCTTCTGTCCCTGACACCGAATGTGCCAGGTTAGCAAATGAGCACAAGAAGTAGCCCCAGTTCTAGTTGGCAGGGCAAAGGCCTGGTTCTCTTGGGCTGAGTTGGGGAGTGTTCTGGTAGCAATGAGTGACTTGAGAAGAAGCCATGTGGATTTTGGTGACTCTGATGCCTCTGGGCAATCATTGTCTTTGCCTCTTTAGACTGCGTAGGTAATGAGAGAGGGGACTGCCATTTGCAATAGGCTCATGATCCAAATATCCCAAAGGCTCTGACCAGCAACCAGGTGAAATCGGTAACTGGGGAGAACAGGGAGCAAAGGTGACTGCAGCCTGGAAGCTCCTAAAGAGGAGGCTCAGATACTGAGCCAGAAAAATAAAAAGTAGAATCAGTTAGCAATTCTGACTGTCTGATCTATTTTCTGACCCTTAATAAAAGTAATATGGCAAGGGACTAGGTTGGGTAGGGGCAATCCTGAGAGTCTTTTCGAGTTTGAACCAGTACAGGTTAGGTACATCTTTCCTCTTTGGATGTGCAGTGGCTTCAGTGGGATCAGCCATTCTTTGTTCATAGTGTCAGGTGTTTTTCTCCAGTTCTATTACGGTGGACTGTGGAAAATAGAGGCCAGAGGCTTTGAGCTTAGTGATAACCTGGATGGTAGATTCCTCTTGCCCTAGTTGTTCCCCTCGGACCTGAATGTCTTGTGTGGAGAGAATTCTCCTGTTGGTGTGGTCCAATAGTGGGGGAGGATTACAGATTCCAGTATTACTGCCCCTCCATCCACTTTATCATCATATTAGGGAAGTGGGCTCTTGAGAAAGAGGAGTTTGTTACATTTAATCAACACTGTGAAGTCTCTTCTACAGCAGTTCAGCCAGTGTAAGGTGCATGGCCGAAATTACTCAACTGAGTTTTCATTTCTTAGACTGAAAATATTATTGTTCAGATGTGTATGTCCGGTAATTCTCAGCATCTCGTTTTCCAAATAGGCCTATCCTAAAGGGAGATTTACAAACTTAAAAAGTCTCACAAAGGAGCGAGTTCCTGGAGATAATAATCTGCAAAATGTATTAACTAAGATTCAAATAGACAACCCAGGACATTTTCAGCATTGTACCTACAGCAGAACCAAGTTTCTGTAGGGAGTGAGTCTGGGGGACACGCCTTTGTGTATCTCCACGTGCGGACAGCAGAGTGGAAACCCCGAGGCAGATGTGGCTATGCCCTGCCCGGGGCCAGCAGCAGGACTAACAGAAAGCAAGGTAGATGCAGGGGCAGCAAATGGATTCTTAGGAATTGAATCTTGCTCCCTAGGGCTCCCTGTCCAGCTCTTTCTAGTGCTTTAGTCACCCTTGGAGAGTAAGTTGTTCTCCCCACTTCACCATAAGGCAGACTGAGGTTCAGAAAAAGTGTTTAATTTCTGTTCCCAGAGAAACAGTTCCTCTGGCCCCTAGGCCTAAGTTCTCAATAAAAAACAAAACACATTTCAACTTTCACATTCCTTAAGCTGGCTTGCCAGCCCAGAAATCACGGATTTTCCCCTTTCTTCCTTCCCCTCCTAAAGGAAGTTGTCTTTATTTATGGATTTTGATTAAACCCTTTGCTCAGGGAATGTCCTGACTGTTTATTGATAATCCTTTCCATAAAAAGAAAATGGGCGTTAAACATAGGTAGATGTTTTGTTTTTAAAACTAGAAATGGAATGTGGTGACATACAGAAACCAGACGTGGGATGCCCTAGAATTTTCAAGGGGCAGAGAAAGAGACCAATGTGCCACTGTTCTTCCTTGGGGGTGAGGCCTTTGACTGTTGCAGGGATTCAAGCAGTCTCCAATCAGACGCTGGTTCTGGTTTTTTTCAATTACTTTCCATTGAGCCTCCAGTGGGTGCAGGGCACCATACCTTGTGCGAGAGATCTGAGTAGAGTGTTGGCTCTTCCATAACTTCAAGGGAAATAAAAAGAAAAAAAACTCATTAGGCTTTCCCTTTGTGTCAGCGAAACCAAAAGTGCTTCTTATAACTTTTAGCTCTGTTCATGGCTTGCGTTATCTAACATTTAGCAGTATTGGAGAGGCCACAGCTGAGCGACAGAGGCGCTAAATTAAGTCATGGCCTCAGTTAGTTCATTCTTTAATTTCCTCACCAAATTATCGACCTAGAGCATAACCAAAGACCTCATCCATACACCCCAGGCAGGTTCAGGGAATCGGAGTTTGTTGGTAGAGTTCGGGGGGAGTACAGGGAATAGAGGATGGGAAAGGGAGAAGGGAGACAGGGAAAGGCGTGAAGTTCTATACCTCAGCCAGCAGCTGCTTTTGTTCTGAAATCAAGTCCTGCTGGCAGACTTTCTAGTTTCCTCTCCCTGGTGCCACTCTGGGTCACACGACCTTGGCCACCTGGAGTATGCCCGGACCCCCCCCCTCCCCCGGATATTAGTCCCAGGCTGCCGATGGGTGGATTTGATGCTAATGAAGAACAGCCTGACTTGATACCCCCAGGTTGTCAGCTGGGCCAGACTGAGACCTGCCCCACCTCCTGTGACAGTAACGTCACAAAGATAGGATAGAGGAAATTTTTACTGGTGGGTCAGTGCGTGCAAAAGAAGTGTCCCCTTTATGAACAGATTTTAAAGTGGATATATATTGGAAAAAACCAGTTGCTTGTGAAATATACTTTTTGTAAATAATATTTAATTTTTTAAATAATATATTTGGTGCTGTTTTCTCAGATCCCCTGAGAGCACTTTCTATTTTCATTTAAAATTCTGTGGTTTCCTCTGCATTTCTTGAAGTGTATTTTAAGGGAAACAGTAATCACCAATATACTTTTTTTTTTTTTAAAGGTCTCTATCACTTTAATCTGAACCAAGGCTTTAAAGCAATGCCTGGCTGCATTTTTCCCAGTGGAACAGACTCTGCAGTACATTACGAGGTTGAGAATTGAAATGTTTTCTTGCACCAGTATTGGCTAGAAAAGAAAAGAAATAAAACCAAGTTAATTTCATAGTCACAACTTAGAGTGATTCCTCTTGTTGGAAGAATTTCCAATAAATTGGAGTCATGTTTTTTTAATTGTGTGTGTGTGTGTGAGTGTGTGAGTGTGTAAAAGCACTTTGGATCGTGCCTCCTATTTTCTTTTTTATCGGGGACACTATAACTACAGTTTACACCTTGAGCACATAAAGTTTTTCTTCTTTCTCTTTCTCTCTGTCTCTGGTCGTTTTTTGTTTCTGAGTGGACCAACAGCACAAACCACGAGGATTTTGTCTTCCTAAGCATGGAGCTGCTGCCGGTTTGCTCCTTTTTTTTGCTTTGTGTGCTCAACTTTTACAGACTGTAAAGGAAATCTGTTGTTTGGGAAGATCAAGCAGAGCGACGTCTGTGCTTCTCACTAAGATGCGAGTGAATGAATCACGGATCCCAGAGCTCCGGGTGTTTTAGAAGCCACATTATGTTAAACATCAACTGGTTTGGGTTAAAAGAACAATAATAAAATAAGACACATATCTTATAGGTGAACAGCTTTTTTTTTTTTTTAAGGTCAGATTGCCTCAGGTTCAGAAAGAGTCTGGGAAATCAAATCTTGAACACAATCAACTTATATATTTTAAAAGAATCTGCCTCAAATAAGAAAAAAAAAAAAAAAGCCCTGTTGTCTAGCTAGAAGAAAGAGATGTTTAATTTTCTTAAAGACCGTCATAAAAACTACTGGCAGTAAAAGTTAAAGCCAAGAAGAAGCAAGTTATTCTCACATTACCAAATTCTAAAACTTGCCCACAAGTTTTTGTATAACATTTTGGTGAAAGGGGGACTTGGTCCCCTTTTCCAAACCTGCAGAGACTATCTTTCAGTACAGAATCTGTCTATTATTTGTGCTGTGTTTACAAACCGTATTTGTTGGTTTTGGGTTTTTTGTTCTGTTTTTGTTTCCCTTGGTGGTATTTTTTTTTTTTTTCAGGTCACTTTGCTTCGTTAACAAAGGTAATTGTTTTCAAATAATTTGTCTTCACCTTTTCCTGTATCTGTACATAGCGATTTACTACTAGAGAAAAGTGCATTGTTTCTGTCATGTTTCCGATCTGTGTTGGTGCTCATTTGAGAAAATAAAGTTTTCAAATATTAGCTGTTTGGAGAGCTCATCTGTCTTCATTGACCCAGTATGTTTTATATCATCTTGACATTTAACATTCAAAACACTAAAAGGCCTGCAGGAGGTCGTCCTTCTAATCCCAGTCACAGATCTGTCAGCTGAGACCCTAAGGGGTTATTTTTCCTAAGGACAGTCTGCCAATTAATGTATAAAAAGCAGGTCCCCTGCTTATCTGCAAATGCTTCTCCTGGCTTCAGACATCAGAAATGCACGAGTGACCTTCATCCAGTTCTGTGTGCTAAGCCCTATATTCAGACTCTGCGGGCTTTTCTGATGACACCAATTTCTTTGGTGGAGATAGGATCACGTTAAGTAAAGGAGAAAAAAAGAAAACAACACAATTAAGTCAAAAAGAGGTGGTAGCATCATCTCGTAATGACTGTCTAACAACAAAAAAGATTGTCTAACAAAGGAAGATCAATATTCACATTTACATGGAATATCAGATTTTCTCGTTCAACAAATATTTATTAACCATCTGTTTGATTCTAGAGACTAAGCAAAACACTTCTGCCCTCCTAGGCAATGAGTTGTTTTTGTTTCCTAGGTACCCTCCCTCCAGCTGTAGCCCTGTGCACCCAGAGTCTTGTATATCCAGTCATCGTAAGGACAGTTTGTGTTCTGGTGCCTTCATTTAACATAGGCTAACTAATTTTGTTTAGGCATCATTATTATTTCGCACTATATGTGAAAGCACCTTTTCCAAACCTTTCCTCTGTCTGTATGTTAGGGAATTCTCTCCTTGCACCTAGCCTAAATGATAAAAAAGAAAAGATATGAGTGGCACCTGTGGCTCAGTGAGTAGGGCGCTGGCTCCATATACTGAGGGTGGCGGGTTCGAACTCAGCCCCTGCCAAACGGCAACAAAAAAATAGCCAGGCATTGCGGTGGGTGCCTGTAGTGCCAGCTACTCAGGAGGCTGAGGCAAGAGAATTGCTTAAGCCCAAGAGCTGGAGGTTTCTATGAGCTGTGATGCCATGGCACTCTACTGAGGGTGACAAACTGAGACTCTGTCTCTTAAAAAAAGAAGATATTAAAAGCGCATAAAAGCGTTTTTCACGTTGCTAATAACATTTTAAAAATCTGTCAGAGAAGAAATGCTTTCTCTACCCATTCTGGGCCCAGCTACGGTCGACTTTTATTTGCCCTTGAGTGTTCCATCTTCTTCCTGTGACCTGTTTTGCTTCAGTGGATGTGCCTGTTATCATTACATTCCTGTTTGCCTTTTGCAGAGAGAGACAAGAGAAAAAATAACATGCACGAGACAACCAGTATCAAGCCAGCAGTCCTTGGGTCCTCACTCTTATCCCAACAGAGGCTGTCCAGGAACAGGCTGGGAGAAAGGGAGGGGAGAGTGCTAGGTTCCCTGAATGCCTGCTGCGTGCCAGGCTCTGTGCTGTCTACGTGACCTCGTGCATGGTCCTCACAACGAATTACTTCCTTACATCCTCCTAGGAGTCCTCCCCACGCTGGGGAAAGCAGTGACAGATGTTGATATCCCCATTCTGTAGATGATGAAATCAAGGTTTTGTAAGGTTTCATTAGGAGTGACTAGGTCAAGAATCTTACCAATCTGACTTCACCACCCTGTCTTCTCCTTTAGCTTGTTAATTCTGGTGTAGCTCCACATGACACTTTCCAGTCTGTCCACCTTGACTGTTTAATCAGAAAGAACTCAAAGAATGTAAATTAGGAAATTTACAGGCCTGGCAAGGTGGCTCAGGCCCATAATCCTGGCACTCTGGGAGGTCGAGGCAGGTGGATTGCTTGAGCTCATGCAGTTCGAGACCAACCTGAGCAAAAGCGAAACCCTGTCTCTACTAAAAATTGAAAAACTGAGGCAAGAGGATCACTTGAGCCCAAGAGTTGGAGCTTGTTGTGAGCTATGACACCATGGCACTCTATCCAGGGCAACAGCTTGAGACTCTGCTTGAGACTCTGTCTCCAAAAAAAAAAAATTTACAGTAACAAAACAGCTACAAAAGTCAATGCTATCTGAACAGTATTGTGTATGCCATAGCTAAATGTAATCTGGGCTTTATTGTTTTCTAATACTCTCTAATGGATTACATATGTAATCCTTCCCTCTTCCATTAATAATAGTAGGTGCTGAATAAATGCTTGATGGATATTGAATTAATGGGGACGTTGGAGAATTAACAGCTTTTAAAAAGGCTGGCGTGGTGGCTTATGTGTATAATCCTAGCACTCTGGGAGGCCAAGGTGGGAGGATTGCTTGAGGCCAGGAGGTCAAGAACAGCCTGATTGGCAGGGTGCCTGTAATCCTAGGACTCTGGGAGGCCAGGGCAGGTAAACTGCTTGAATTCAGGAGTTTGAGACCAGCCTGAGCAAGAGTGAGAGCTCGTCTCTACTAAAAATAGAAAAAACTAGCTGGGCATTGTGGCAGGTTCCTGTAGTCCCAGCTACTAGGGAGGCTGAGGCAAAGGGATCCCTTCAGCCCAAGAGTGTGAGGTTGCTGTGAGCTTTATCACCAGGGCACAGAGTGAGACTCTGTCTCAAAAAAACAAAACAATAACAGCAACAAAACAAAACAGCCTCAGCAAGAACAGGACCTCATCTTTACAAAAAATAAAAAATTAGCCAGGTGAACCTACAGTACCAACTACTCAGGAGGCTGAGGCAGAAGGATCTCTGGAGCGCAGAAGTTCAAGTTTTTAGTGAGATGTGATGAGGCCACTGTGCTCCAGCCTGGGCAACAAAGCAAGACCCTGTGTCAAAAAAAAAAAAAAAAAATCCACTTAAACATGTTAGTGTGCTTAAGAGGAGACTGGAAAAGTTAAGTCTAAAATGTTGCCTACATAAAGTAAACGATTCAGTTGGCGGAAGCAATTGTTCATAAATTCTTTAATCTGAACACAATAAGTGGCTTAAGTCCTAGAGCAGAGGGTACAGGACAGAGCATCTAGGTTCAGGTGCTGACTTCCCATAGATAATGTACACAAAGGAAGGACTCAATAAAATGATTGTCCTCCTCAAGACCGGCCCAAGTGAGAACAAGACCCCATGTCTAAAAATAGCCGGGCGTTGTGGCGGGCACCTGTAGTCCCGGCTACTCGGGAGGCTGAGGCAAGAGAATCGCTGGAGCCCAAAGGTTTGAGCTTGCTGTGAGCTGTGACGCCTGGACACTCTGGGCGTCAAAATAAGGCTCTGTCTCAAAAAACAAACAAACAAACAAACAAACAAACATTATCCTCACTCATTGCCCCAGGTCGATTTGGAAGTGAGACTAGATGAAGAGTATTATATTTGCTCTTTATGTACACTTAATAAGCACCCCATTTTACAGAGGAAGAAACCGAGGCTCAGAGAGAAGGAATACCATGCCTGTGGAAGAGCTGAATTGTTAACTCTCGTTCAGATTCTGAAGCTCACACCCTATCTGTGGCCTCAGCCAGCTGTGAATAGGAACCAATAGGAGCGTTTCTGGCAGATCTAAGCACACACCCAAAATGTCATGGCTATTTTGTTCTCTCATGTTTTATTCTCTTTTTTGATAAAATGGAAATCCTGGCCTTTCAAGCATTGGAAGCACAGAGCTTAGAACTGAGGAAGAGCTGAGTTGTATTATACTTTTATCTTACGGGATTTCAGACCTGTTGATTGAAGCACTCTGATTTTATATTTCTTCCTAGGGGAAAAAATGTGTTGCTTTCAGTTGTTCAAAGTGATTTCAAAAGATAAAAATTTGAAAACTCTCCCACATGAAAGTGACTAAGGTATCCTAATACATGACAACGTTCCCTATGGGGCCATTTAGGGGTAAATCCCCAGAGCAACAGTTTGGAACAAGCCAAGGATTAGAAGTTCATGTAGTATGAAGATATCCTAATTCCCCAGTGATAGGGGATTATATTAACGAGAGACAGAATAGCTAGAGAACCTGAAGTTTCTGAGCCATTAGCAAATTATTTGGAAACTGTGACAGAACTATTGAGTTATATTTATTTTGAATTAAAATAATGTTAATGAATTATCCCAAGCTCATGAGCTCAGAAATTAGCAGTCAGGTGGAAAGAACTTTGGCTTTGGAGTTAGACAGATGGGGATTTGAAGCCTGACTGCGTATGTGTACATTCATCACTTTGAGAAAGTCACTGCAATTATCCGGACTAGTTTCTATCATCTGTAAATTGTGGGGGTGGAGGGGAGGTACCAGCAGCCACATACGTTATTGTGAGGCCAAATAAAGTAACAGCCATAAAGTCTGCAGCATAAATGGGCCTTAGCAAACATCTCTTGTCTTTTTGTGAACAATTGGAACTCATCATGATGGACACTGCTGGCCCATAGGACAATTAGGATCCACCATTCATCCCTCTAACCCCGCCTCTCCATAGAAGACTGACATCCAGAGAGGTTAAGTAACCTTGGTTATTGGGACTCCAAACCAGGCCACCTAGGCAATCAGCCTAGTGGTCCCTGCACCACACTAGCTGTTTTTACTTCTAGAGGTATATGTATACATTGATGGAAAGAAGAAAAGGAGGGCATTAGCTAGAAAAATTCATCCTTATTTGGTAACCATCTTTGGCGATCTTCAGAAAAGCAAAAGGTGATCCTTATTCTTATGCTCCCGTCTGGTGTGCAGGCAGTGTGCAGGCAGTGTTCTGGAGAGGAGAAGGGAGAGTGCCCTCAGTCTCACCTTCCCCACCTCTCCTGGACCGCCAAGCCACTTCTCCAGAGTGATCTGTGCAAGCAAAGCGACCGAGCAATCAGATCAGGGATGCTTTATTTATGGATTTAATAGCAGAGTCTCTTGGGAAAATTTTGGTTTCTCATTCCCAGCAACAAAATTGCTTTTACAGAATGTTCTTGAATTTTATTACTGTTTGTTTTTTTTTCCTACCACATTTTTTGTGCCACCTTAATAGAGTTTAAAGCATCCCTTCACAAAAATAGACAGAATGATCAGCACTGTTGTTCATTTGGCTGGTATTTGCTTTACCAAGCCAGCACACTGTCAAAATTCGAGACGATGGGCCAATAATACTGCTGATGATGACATAATCCTATGTTGAACATGCCATGATTATGACCCAAACTTGCTCCTGAGCCAACAGGAACCTCGTTTTAGCTTTGTCCAGTTCCTAGTCGCTTATTTCCATGACAGATGGAGGAATCGCACCCACATCTCCTGGAGGCACTCAGGCTTAAAGTCGTTTCCATGGTGACTAGACAGACCCAGGGTTCAGATTTCATTTTGTTGTAGATCTCAATGATATTACAAAAGAAATAGTTTACCGGTGAGAATGCCAGCCATCTGAGAGAGGAGGCTGGAAGGAAGAGAGAGCCACTGACCTCCGGGGGCCCTTGCTGAAGGAGGGACCTCAGAGAGTTTCTGTTTAACAGGTGGGACTGGGTAGTTATCCTACAAAGAAAAGGCAGGGTTCCCACAGAGATACCTGGTATGTCCTGTGTATCAGATATTGTCCTGTTGTGTCCAGTACATCAGATATTTCTTCTTGCCTTGGGTAAACGCAGGTTTAGACTGAGGGAGGCTTGCCTGAGAATGTTAGCAGTGCGATAATGCAGGCAGAAATCAACCCAAGAAAGCCAGTTAATGTCATTTCTGCCATAAGCACCAGCCTTACTGGTGTGTGGCTTCCATATCCAGGCTCTGGAGTCAGACCTCTGGGTTTTGTTGCTTGTTAGCTGTGTGACCTTGGATAAGTCAGTTACTTTCTGAGACACTGTTGACTCATCTGTGGAAAAAAGGGCTATTGTGAGGACTGTGTGAGATCATGCCCTTAAAATGCCAAGAAAGAGCCCGGCTCTGCAGAGCTGAAGAAATGCTTGAAATGCTTATTAATATTGCTTCGGTAGCAGCGACGGCAAGGCATGGATGTCTGTTACTATTCAAAACGGAAAAGTGCCCAGGAAACGCTGCACCGATGAGAAGGATTATTAATATAAAGAATGAGAACTATCCCTTTTAATTTTTTTTTGCATGCACTTTCTAAACATATTTTGTTTTATATTTGTTTCCAAGGAATTGGGCAAATGCTAGATCTCCCCAAAGACAATCACTCACATGTCCTTTCAACAAGTATTTAGGAGGCAGGCATTATGGGAGGGATAAACAGAGTCCCTATCCTTCAAGAGTTTTCTCAATCCCCTTGGGAATGTTTGTTTAACAAGGGGTATGGGTAGTTACCCAATGAAGACTATGTCAGAGTTGCCACAGCAATTCCTCTTTGGACTAGAAAGTTCTAGAAAGCCTTCCCCTGGGCCTTGCTTCCATGGCCCCTCTTCTAATTGGTTCCCTGAGCACATGACCTCAGCCTTTGCTGTGGCCCTTACCAGTCTATATTGTCTTTGTCCCGGACTCTCTCAAGGACAGGGACCCAGATGGAAAGCTCAATGAATGTTTGACAGGGAATCCTATCAAAAGAATTATTCCTTTCAAACCCAAACCAAAAGGAAACAATTTGCATTTATTGAACATATGTAGGGGAAAGGAATGACTGTTTTAGCTCGTACCTCACTTCTCTCCACTGGAAACGATAAGGTACATGAGAAAGAAGTGGAGGGACAGGGAAGATGACAAAGCAGACGTGCTTCCCACGTCTAGAAGGAGAGGGGGAAGGTCCTCAAATGATTCCGTTTCATCCAACCTAAGTACAAGGGGTAGGAAGTGTGGCGTGGTTGGTAGTCAACATGATTCACGTAATATCAAGGAGGCTGATTTCTCCACAGGGATTATGTTGGACTTAGAGCCCAGTGAAGTTTTGCAGCACAAATATGAATCACTTCAACTGACTGGTCACAGGATGATGTGCTGTCTGTTGTCCAAAGGAAGTCCACACCAGTGGGGCCTCGATGCAATGTGTGGGCTCACCCAGTCATAGGCTGGGCAGGGAGTGAGCTTGGACTCTCAACCTTTCTGTGGGGTTCCTTTAAGATCAGCCTCTTTGGGTGGCGCCTGTGGCTCAGTGAGTAGGGTGCCGGCCCCATATACCAAGGGTGGCTGGTTCAAAACCAGCCAAACCGCAACAAAAAAAATAGCTGGGCGTTGTGGCGGGTGACCAGTCCCACCTACATGGGAGGCTGAGGCAAGGCAGGAGTTGGAGGTTGCTGTGAGCTGTATGACGCCATGGCACTCTACCGAGGGTGTCAAAGTGAGACTCTGTCTCTTAAAAAAATAGATCAGTCTCTTCGTCTCCAGGCCACTAATCTCTCTTTATTTCCTTTTCCTTGTTATTCCCTAATTTTGTTCTAGGGAATCCCTTTCAAGGGAAGAATGGAAGTGAGGAGGTATTGCTTTCATTTATGGCGTTTTCTCCCAACTATTTTGTTTTTGTCCAGAGTCTTTTTTTCCTCACCCTTGATGGCCTAGGACTTTGAAGCTCAAAAGCCAGAGAGATACAAATATTTTTTCAAGTTAGATATAATTTTAATATAGTAAGATTTACTCATTTAAATAAGGTAAGTTTTAACAAAAGTATACAGTCATGTGACCATCACCACAGTCAAGATACAGAATATTTTCATCATCTTAAAAAGCTCTTTCGTGTCCCTTTGGAAAGCAATCTCCTCCTCTCATCCCTCTGTCAACCCTATTTTCTGTCCCTGTGATTTTAACTTTTATAGAATGCCATACAATATGTAGCCTTTTGAGTCTGGATTCCTTCCCTTAGCACAATGCTTTAGAGATCATGCACGCTCTGGCGTGGATCTGCAGGGCATTGCTTGCCATTGCTGAACAGAATCCCTTTGTATGAGTTTACCCTGTGTGTACGCCAGTCGGTGGGCATTTGTTTTCTAGTTTCTAGGTTCTGGCTATTAGAAACAAGCAGCATAAATATTTGTGAACAGGTTTTCATGTATATTATGTATATATTTTCAATTCTCTTAGGTAACTTTCTCTTATCTTTGCAGTCTTTGGCTGGGGCTGGGTTTGAACCCGCCATCTCTGGCATATGGGGCCAGGCGCCTACTCCTTTGAGCCACAGGTGCCACCCAACTCTTGGGTAACTTTCTAGGAATGGGATTGCTGGGCCCCAATAATGTTTCAATTTATAAAACTGTTTTTCCTAACAGTTGTGCCACTTTGCACCCCGCTAGGTACTGCACATCTTGTCAACACTTGAGATTATGATTTACTTACTTATTTTTCAATTTAGTCATTCTGGCAGATGTGTGTACTTTTCTTCTGATTTCTACTATCACATTCCTTTCTTCCTTTTTTTTTCTTTTTTGAGACAGAGTCTCACTTTGTTGCCCTGGGTAAAGAGCCATGGTATCATAGCTCACAGCAACCTCAAACTCTTGGGCTCAAGTGATTCTCTTGCCTCAGCCTCCCGAGTAGTTGGGACTACAGGTGCCCACCACAATGCCTGGCTATTTTTAGAGATGGGGCCTTACTCTGGCTCAGGCTGGTCTTGAACTCCTGAGCTCAGGGGAATACACCCGCTTCAGCCTCCCAGAGTGCTAAGATTACAGGTGTGAGCCACCTCGCTTGGCCCACATTCCTCTCTTGGGATAAATTTACAGAAAATCCTATCTGAACAAATGAATGGCAAGGGAAAATTTAAGGATGATTTCCCATAATTCAATAATATTTTTTGCTTCATAACAAGTCCAGGCTCCACACCCATAGCTCAGTGAGTAGGGCGCCAGCCACATGCACCAAGGCTAGCAGGTTCAAACCCAGCCCAGACCTGCTAAACAGCAATGACAACTACAACTAAAAAATAGCCAGGCATTGTGGTGGGCGCCTGTTGTCCCAGCTACTTGGGAGGCTGAGGCAAGAGAATTGCTTAAGTCTGAGAGTTTGAGGTTGCTGTGAGCTGTGATACCACGGCACTCTACCCAGGGTGACATAGTGAGACTCTGTCTTAAAAAAAAAAGAAAGAAAGAAAACACAGACAAGAATAAACAAGGAAATGAGAGAGCAGGGATTGGGAAGAGGAATTCAGATATAGATCTCATAACCTTCCAATATGGTTCCTTTTTGTCACCCATCTGGGTAGGAAACACACATTTGACCAAAGGTTAATCCATATGGGAAAATCTACTTCTGCTATTCTCAGTGTAGATTATATTCAATAAAATCAACCCCTTTTTGGTAAGTTGTCCAACTTAGTCTCCTTTCAGCCAGAAATGCCAGTTCCTGAGGGAAGATGGCTGGCTGGTAGCACTGCTAAGACAGCCCCATGTAAACCAGGGACTGCAGATTTAAAGGAATACCTCACCCTTGACCCAAAATGATGTTATTTCTTAGTGGTTCTAGGAAGTCATTTGACGTGAAGAGTCTGAATCCTTTTGAGGAATCCTCCTCTTCTTTCTGGCACTCCTCATTTACTTCATTGACACACACATTCACAGGGTAATTTTGCAATTTCTAATCTGGGCCATTTAGTTTAAGTCTCCATTGAGATTATGATAACCTCTAAAAGAGGCTGATTAACTCAGGATCTAGAAAACTCAAGTCTGAAATGGAGGGTACAACCCTTCCCCTTCTGCCTGAGAATTGAAAGGAAGGACACATCCTGGGGGCTCTGTCTCCATCTCTGTGCCATCAGCAGAAGGAACAGTATACCTCACAGCCTACCCTGAAACTCTGTAAGTCCTACATCTTTTCCTCCACATAGAAATTTCTGTTTGTGTCCTGAACTGGCTACACCAATCACCTACCTCTCTATTACTGAATGCAAGAAAGAGTGAGAGGCAGCAGGGGGGACAGAGGAATGGGAATTTGAAGAATTGAGGTAATCTGCTGATTGGTTGCCAATGTTCACTGTTGGTTTCTAGGCAATAAATCATGACTTATAAGTAAAAGGCTACTCTTAGCTTCAGACATTACCTGGACCCACTTTCCCCAAGGCCCAGTATCTAGGGTGACCCAGTACGATGACAAATTTAAGTCTGCTGATATGGAGTGCCCATATTTGAGAACCAGGCTGCAGACATTCTGTTCAAAAAGTGCTGGTGACACAATGGGGTCAGATGACACTGTCAGGAAAATGGCTACTAATAATAGCTCATATGTATGGAGCACTAGCTCCGTGCCAGCCACCAAATGTTCCACATGTACGTTTTCATTAGCCTTCACATTAACCCTATAGGGTAGTCCTATTATTAATGCAGTTTTACAATAAAGAAAACAAGCTTAGCGAGATGGTGATTTCTTAAGAGCCCACAGCTTAGAGATGACAGAGCCGAGTTTTAAACCCAGGTAATATGACTCTGGAGTCTTCTCTTTCTTACTTTTTATTTTTTTCCCTTTTATTTGATGTTTCTAATTTTTTTTTTTATTCTCGGGTAGATGAATATAGATGGAGTTTTCATTTTCAACCATTATATACATTTTACTTCCAACTGCAGCCCTATTGTAGCAAGAATCTCCAGGTAAATAAGTCTGAGAGAGAGAGAATGTGAAGACAATTTTTTTTCTAGATTTCAGAATCTACTTTGAAAATAAATTCACCTTGGCCAGGTCTGGTGGCTCATGCCTATAATCCTAGCACACTGGGAGGCTGAGGCAGAAGAATTGCTTGAGCCCAGCAGTTTGAGGTTGCAATGAGCTGTGATGACACCCGTGTACTCTAGCCTGGGTGACAGAGTAGGATTCTATCTCAGAAGTAAAGCAACAACAAAAAGATTCATTTCAACAAGCCATTTGTCTATTCATTTAAAAATATGTATGAACATATACAGATGATGAGAATACAACAATAAAACTATGGCTCTTGCTCTCACAGACTCATACTCCTTAAGAGGGAATTTGTTTGGTTTTTTTGGTTCGTTTGTTTGTTTTGAGACAGAGTCTCACTTTGTCACCCTTGTAGAGTGCCGTGGCGTTACAGCTCACAGCAACTTCAAATTCTTGGGCTTAAGCAATTCTCTTGCCTCAGCCTCCCAAGTAGCTGGGACTACAGGCGCCTGCCACAGCACCCGGCTATTTTTTAGAGACAGGGTTCTCGCTCTTACTCAGGCTGGTCTCCGACTGATGAGCTCAGGCGATCCACCCATCTTGGCCTTCCAGAGTGCTAAGATTACAAGCTTGAGCCACCGTGCCTGGCCATTTAAGAGAGAATTTGTAAAGAGAAAATTACAATTAAAAAATGAAAAATGATGTGCTCCATCAAAGGTATGAAGTAACAATGCCAGAGAAAGGGAAGAAATGTGATTGTGAGAGTGAGGAAGGGCTTCCCAGAGGCATCTTCTCTGAGTCTCAAAGAGTTGGTAAGACTCACCAACAGACAAGCCGTGTGTACGTGTGTACGTGTGTGTGCACACACGCATGTGCAGAAGGGGTTGCCTGGAGGAGAAAACAAGAGGCAATGTGGGCAGAGAGGATATCTCAGCCCCAGGACTCACATCTGAGACTGCGCATGTGTTTGCTGGGCCCACCACACCAGCCTCAAGGGAAACAGCAGGAGAGGAGGCTGAGGCTATGCAAGGGCGTTGGCGCCAGGTCTTCAAGGGCCTTGTAAAAAGCTTAGCTTTTAACAGGCATCAAGAAGCCATTAGAGGATTTTGAGCTGAAATGTGACATGGTCAGATAAGCATCACATTCCAACGTGGTCAGTTATGGAAGGAAGGATTGGAGACAGGCAGAAAGGCTGGATGGAGGTGGGGAGGTAACTCAGGAGGACGCAGCAACCTTGCAGATAAGAAAAGCTGAGATACCTAACCTAGGACTGTGCCCCTGGGGACAGAGAGGAAAGGACAGACGAGAGTGTGATGAGGAAGGCAGAATCCTGGGAGCTGAGGATAGTTCCACTTTGAGGCAGTGTGTGATTAACTCCCAGGCAAGGCTCCTTCGGGTGGTTCCGATGTGTTCGATGGTTCCTGTGTGGTTCCGATCCCTCCTAGCAGTGTGACTTGGCCCAGTGACTTAACCCTTAATCCTCGTCTTTGGTAAACGGGGGTAATGATGGTACCCACAGCACAGGATTGCAGGAAAGACCAAATGAGAACCATGCGCTTAGAATAGTGTCTGCCCAGGGCTCAACAACTTTTCTGTTTTCATCCTTTCAGTGAGACAGAAGGAGGGATCTAGGCTGGGTCCCCGGTTCCTGGGCAGGGCTCCTGGTTCCTGGCCTCACGTGGAGATGAGCTTTAGTGCAGGGCACTCTCCTGGAGGAGATTGCAGTCCATTAGAGCAGCTACTGAGAACACTGCGGGGTCATCCGAACAGGTCACCAAGACCCAATGTACTTGTTTAGTACATTACCTTGGAGGTAAGTGGTGCTTATGAATAGCTCCAGGGTCTCTAGAGGAGGAGAAGGACAGGGAATAAGTAATTTCTCCCAACAATCCCATTCATTAAACAGCACCTCAAAATGTAGGGGCTATCTTGGATTCCTCTCTATAGACCCCCACATCCAACCCATTTGCAAGTCCTGATAGCTCTACTCCCCAAA
Organism: Otolemur garnettii; assembly: GCF_000181295.1. Lineage (NCBI taxonomy): Eukaryota > Metazoa > Chordata > Mammalia > Primates > Galagidae > Otolemur > Otolemur garnettii. The sequence continues at coordinate 3,592,995 of NW_003852489.1, forward strand.
TATATCTCTGGTTTGACCAGTTTTCAGTGTGTCCAGTGCTACAATCTGGTTTGAGCCACTATCTCTTGCCCGAGCTCCTACAATAACCTCCTTAACTGGTCTCCTGACTTCCACTCATGCCCCTCCCAGTACATTTCCAAAAATAGCCACAGTCATCTCAAGGCATAAATCAGACCTCGCTGCTTCTCTGCTAAGTAGAATGAAATTCAAACTCTTTGAGGTTCTACAAATTCTGGCTGACACCTGCAGCCTCGTGACCCACAGCCACACGGACATTCTTTCTGTGTCTTGAACACATCAAGCTTGTTTCTGCTCAGGGACTTTGTATTGAGCTCTCCTCCGCTTAGGATGCTTTTCCCCTGGATCTGATCATGCCTGGCTCCTTCTTACCCACTGAGTCTCTGCCCAAATGCCCTCTCTTCTAAGAAGGCTTCTCCGACCACCCCCTTCCCACCCCTGGAGGAGGCTGCAGTCCATTAGAGCATCGTGAGAACATCATGAGATCATCCTAACAGGCCACCACTAAGATCTGATGTACTTGTTTAGCCATGTGATTGGAATCACTCTTTATCTGTAACTTTATTTTTTTCGTATCACTTATCTCTATTTCCTGCTTGTCTGCCTGCATTCCTTTCTTTATCTTCCCCTCCTTCTTTCCTACCCTCCCTCCCTTCCTTCCTTTTTCTTTTCTTTTTGAGACAGAGTCTCACTATGTCACCCTCAGTAGAGTGATGTGGCGTCCCAGCTCACAGCAACCTCCAACTCTTGGGCTTAAGCGATTCTCTTGCCTCAGCCTCCCAAGTAGCTGGAACTACAGGTGCCTGCCACATGTCTGGCTATTTTTAGAGATGGAGGTCTTGCTCTTGCTTAGGCTGGTCTCAAACCCGTTCAGGTAATCCGTGTACCTGGGCCTCCCAGAGTATTGGGTTTACTATCCCGAGCCACCACACCTAGCCTTGTAGCCACCATTCTTAACAGAGCAATCAATCACTTTCATAAAAGGCACTACCAAAAAGCTGCTCAGATTATTTGATGGTTGATACTCTAACAAAGGCTCCCATTGTAGTATATATATATTTCACTCATCTTGCATGTCTCTTGGCTAATCCTTTTTCAAAAAATTTACTGTTTATCTGATAAAGAACTTTTACCTAGAATGTTGATATATAAAGAACTTTCAACAATAGGAAAACAGATGACTTAATTTTAAGAACAGATAAATATTTGAACAGACACTTCATCAAAAAAGATATAAAAATGAGGCCAGGCGCACTAGCCCACACCTCTGGGTAGATTGCTTGAGTTTAGGAGTTTGAGACCAGTCTGAGCAAGAGCCAGACCCCATCTCTAAAAATAGCCAGGTGTTGTGGTGGGCACCTGTAGTC
>NW_003852489.1:3596266-3608409 GCF_000181295.1 Otolemur garnettii
AATTTCATTTTTTAAATTAAATCATAGCTTTGTACATTAATGCAATTAGGGGTACAATGTGCTGGGTTTACACACAATCTGAAATGCTTTCATCAAACTGGTCAACATAGCCTTCATGGCATTTTCTTAGTTATTGTGTTTAGACATTTATATTCTACACCTAGTCAACTTCCCATGTACCTTGTAAGATGCACCGTAGGTGTGGTCCCACCAATTACTCTCCCTTCACCTATCCTCCTCCCTCCCCTCCTGAGATTCTGTCTCAGAAAATAAAATAAAATTACATATTTATCATTTTCTTTATCATTGTTTCTTTTCTAATTTTAAACTTTTTTAATAAAATAATTTTCAGGTGGCACATACTAATTGTACATATTCACTGGGTACATAGTGATGTTGCAATACCTATAATGCATGGTGATCAGATCAGGATAATTAGCATATCCGTCATTTTAAACACTTATGATTTCTTTGTGTTGAGAACATTCAATATCCTTCTATTTGAAGCTGTGTTATGTTACTGTGAACTATAGTCACCCTACCATGGTAGGAAACATTAGAACACGTTCTTCATGTCTACAGGTCATGTATCCTTTAACACATCTCTCCTTATCCCTCTCTTCTTCCCGCCCTTCTCAGCCTCCAGTATCCTCTGTTCTACTTTTTACTTCTATGAGATCGACTTTTTTTTAGCTTCCACATATGAGTAAGAACACGTGGTGTTTAACCTGCAGTTCCTGCATTATGTCACTCAACATAATGTTGTCCAGTTCCATCCATGTTGCTGAGAATGACAGAATTTCATTCATTTCTATGGCTGAATAGTATTCCGTGATGTATATATATCCCATTGACATTATCCGCTCGTCTGTTGTTGGGCATCTAGGTTGAGTCCGTATCCTGGCTGTTGTGAACAGTGCTGCAGTAAACATAGGAGGGCAGACACACTGATCTCCTTTCCTTTGGATGAACTCCCAGTAGTGGGATTGCCGGATCCCTCTTGGCCAATTCTGCAGAGTAGATATTATCCTCCTCCTCATTGTGCAACTAAGGAACACGAGGCCCAGAGAAGACTCATGACTTGCCTAAGGTCACAAAGCTGGTGAAGGGGGAGCTGGCCTTCAAACCCCGGTCTGTTTGGCTCCAATGTCCGAGCTGGTTTCACAACAGTGTAGAGGGCCAACTCCTTAACCTGAGGGTAGATGGTCGTCTGATATCAATGCTAATTTAGGAAAGCAAGCCTGAGATAAAGAGTTATAGAAATCAGACTCTGTAATTAACTTGCTGGCTCAGCAGGAATGGTGAGTTTTTATCTACTGCAGGTCAGAAGCTGTTTGACTTCCAGAGATTCAGGGACAGGATTGTGGGGTCCCTGGAGGAAAGTGTTTATGCCAGGTGGGAGGGAGATGTGTTCACAGTGAAGAGAACATGCTAGGAGACAGGAACAAGAAGGGCAGAGAGGCCCTGGGAGGGAGGGGCTGGGGGAGAAAGGGGAGAGAAGTAAATGTACTCTCAGCAGAGGGCCTCTGTAGCCTCCTCCCTTCTCCCAGAATGCTCTTTAATGCACCCCTGGCTAAGGTACTCTTCCCTTCTTCTTACAGGCTTTCATTGAGAAGAGAGCACTGTTAGCTAAATCTTGAAACATGGGCAACTGCCACCAAAATCCTATCAGTTCTTTTTTTTTTTAAAGAGATGGGGTCTCACTATATTGCCCAGGCTGGAATGCAGTGGCTATCCCACTACTGATAAGCATGGGAGTTTTGACTTGCTCCATTTCCGACCTGGGCCAGTTGACCCATCCTTAGGCAACCTAGTGGCCCCCTGCTCCGGGGAGGTCACCATATTAATGCTGAACTTAGTGCAGACACCCAATCAGCATAGCACACTGCAGCCCAGAACTCCTGGACTCAAGTGATCCTCCTGTCTCAGCCTCCCATGGAGCTGGGACTACAGGTGCGCACCACCGTCTGGCTTTTATTTTTATTTATTTATTTTTTTTTTGAGACAGAGTCTCACTACGTTGCCCTCAGTAGAGTGCCCTGGCATCACAGCTTACAGCAACCTCAAACTCCTGGGCTTATGCGATTCTCTTGCCTCAGCCTCTCAAGTAGTTGGGACTACAGGCAGCCCCCACAATGCTATTTTTTGTTTCAGTTGTCGTTGTTTAGCTGGTGGGGGTGGGGTTCCAACCTGCCAGCCACGGTGTATGTGGCAGGCACTGTAACCACTGTACTACCATGAGCCTTTTTATTACGTCTTATGTCCATTGTCTGGCTGTACCCCTAGGGCAGAGACTGGCTTATTTTATTTACCAATGAGTATTCAGAACCTAGAACAGTACCCCGATGGTGTTTGTTGAGCGACAGAAGGAATGCTGGTATTAGAATGGCCGATCCTTAAAGTAGGTGGGCTTTGTGGCACCTAAATAAACTACAGTGTCCTCATCCCCCTCAGTGTTTGGCTGTAGGTGAGAATCAGATGAGAGTTACCAACACAAAGGGCAGGTCTGGAGGGGAAATGAGGATCACTCCCCAAGAGGTGCCAGGAGAAGGTCCTGCTCTTTGGACTTCTGAGGGGAGGGGAATTCTGGGCTGCTTCCGTGGAAATGAGCCTGAGTCAATTTAGTCCCAGATTTCTCCTCCTTCACACCTGCCCCTAGTCAATGCCCAGGTCGGGGGCAGATTGTTGGGGGGGGGGCAGGTCATGCTGGGGCTTGCCCCACTTTGTGCTGCCAGGAGCTCTGGCTGGCTCCCATCACATACATGGGAGGGAGCTTTTGGCAAGCAGGGCATGAGCAAGAACAAAGTCCCCCACCCTCCCCACCCCACCCCCCGCAGTAGTCAGCTGAAGGAAGCCAACTGGTGCTGGGTTAAGCAATCATTATTTGCCATCTAATAATCAGGTGTTTGGGGGCAGATTATTTCTCAGCAGGTTGAAAAACAGAGCAAGCATGATACTTTCTCTCTCCTTTGGCCTTCCTGATAGCAGGGTTCACCCTGTGGCCTGGCTGACCTAGTTCTTGTAAGTGGGACCTTGAAATACAGATAAGCACACACAGTGACGCTACAGATGGGAGCCCTTCCCTACCCTTGCTACTCATTTTTTTGGTGCCACGTTCTATTTATGAACTTGAGACTTCTGATTATTGTCCTTAGGGGAGATAAATGGAGTCAGGAAAAGTCTTGTTTGGCCTCAGCAGGACACATCATGGGCCAGACTGGGCCTCCCTTTGGGAATTCTACATGGTATGAATCCAGAGAAAGGAACAAAGTTCTTATTCTCAGGAGCCTTTATGTGAGAGATGTTTACGTCATGGGCCTGCACATTTAGAGACGCTGTCATGTTTTCCAGCTAGGGTGAGTGGTTTGGATGGCCTTGGCTTTGCCCTCACAGTTTCCTAGCATTTGTTTTCTGGAAAGCAGATTAAGACAGTATATTGATCACCTACTATTTTCTAGGCACTGTTCTAGGCATACTTTCCAAAGCAGCCTCATTTTATTTGCATTAAAACCATTCCAGGATATGTTATTATCCCTTTTGTATACATGAGAAGACAGAGGTTCAGAAAGTGGGAATAAATGGACTAAGCCCTCTCAGCTAAGAGGCTGACTCAGAAATTGGGCCCCGAGTGTCTGGCTTCAGAACCTGTCTGTTCCTCTCGGTCCTGGCCCACAGGGCTTGGGAAGGTTAGCAACAATTACAGGGTAACCTGACTTCATGGCTTATCAGTATGAACCTAATGCAAAAGGGTATTTAGCTTGTCTACTTTTGCTGAGGAGAAACAGAGGAGGGGAAGGGTGGGTGGCTTAACGTTTTTTAAATTAATTAATTAATTAATTTATTGCTGGGGTCCAATCTGTTCTCAGCACCCAGTCCCATCTAGACATTCCGAGTCTCTCTAATCAGGCCACCTTGTCACTGCAGTGACTGAGAAAAGATGACCTCAGCAGGCCCAGCTTGGCCCAGAACTGGTTGTCCGGGGGCAGCTCAGAGGTCTGCATTATCGGGTAAGATAGTCACACTTTTTCCGCCCTGCCTAAGAATATCTGAGAATAAAGGCTCCGGTAAAACAGAAGTTAGCCTGCACACTTGTCTCCTGCCCTCAACAGAGGACAGCTCCGCAAGACAGACACTCAAAGCAGTGATTTGTCTCTGAGGCCAATTATGATACTTCACCTCCCCAACCTCTGCAGCTGCTCCTGCTGGGGGAAACTGAGCCCCAGCCTCTGCTGTCGGGGATGGAGCCTGTACGCCACAGGCCCTCAGCAGCCCAGCTCAGGAAGGTTCCTGCTTCCTTGTGTGAGATGTATTATTAAACCATAATCATACTGGGAGTGGAGTCAGCCAAAGCAGTGGCTATTAATAGGGAGGGGAGAAAGCTGACTCAGAAGGAAGCTGACTTAGGCTGCCGGGAGAGCCTGGCCACCTTGGCCTACAATCCCCAGCAGGAGGTCAGTGAGAGAGGGAGCCCTGAGCTCCTTTTGTTCCTGGGCAGGAGTCAGCATTATTTGGATTTCTCAACTTTGGAAGTAGAAACCTGAAGCAGCCCCAATCAAAAGGATCTTTAGCTGTCTTCCCCAGGTCCTTGGGGAGTCTCAGAGCCCTGAGCACTAATGGCTTCAAGAGCTCTGACTCAGCAGAGCAGCGGCGCTTCCCTCAGATGCCAGCGATGCAGCCTGGAAGGGGGCACTGGGGCCCGTTTCTGCAACCTCCCTCAGCTGAGAAGCTAGTGCTGACCCAGCCCTGAGCTGGCCAGGCCAGGGATGTGCGAGTAGGGAGATTCTGTTTCTGGCTCCTGGGAGGTGACCGTTCTCAGGTGAAGGGCCCCAGTGAATGCAGGGCATGCTGCAGAAGGGCCTCAAACTGCGGGGAAAAGGAAGTTTTTGTAATTTCTGTAAAGGCCATGCATTCCTCAGAGAATTAAGACTCCCATCATTTGGTAGACTCACCATCATCAGGCAGCTGGGGGCAAGATAAATCCCCAAATTTGGCCCAGGCTATGTCCTAGGAGAAACAACTGCTCCTGGCTTCTGGATCCACAGTATCCCTCTGTGCCAGGCACTGATGCGCTTTCCATAATACGCTTCATAGACATCTCGCCCAGCCCAACAGGTGGGTATCATCACTTCTCAGAGGGGAAAGCTGAGATTTCAAAAAGGTGAAGTCACCTGGTCACACGGCTAGCAGGTGACAAAGACAGGACTAAAACTCCCATCTGCCTGACTGCAGAGGAGAAGCCAGGTGGCAGTGAGCTGCCTGTGGGCACGAAGCACGTCCCATCTTTCCCATTTGTCTTACCTGGATCTAGTTGTCCCCTAGTTTATCATGACTCTAATATCACACCGAGGCCAGGGTGATGAAGGTCTGTGTGTGCTGGAGGGGAGGTGCTGAGAAGCCGGGGGAGTGACATGTTGCCATCTCACCATTTTTTTTTCAATTGGGTAGATATGTTGCCTCCAACTGGGAGATTCTTTCTGGTTCCTGAATCTCTGCAGAAGGAGATTCAGATGGAGTTAGGACATAAGGGGTATTTTCTGTTCCTCCTTAAAAATATTTAACACCATTGTATAAAGAACCAGCACACTGTACCCCATGACTACATTAATGTACACAGCTATGATAAAAAAAAATAAAAAATATATTTAATACCTACTGGGCTCAGCTCCGGGTGACCTGGACATTTCAGATTAAAAAATAACTTAATGACACCATTGATCTGATATTTTTTCCTGCTGGTTTTCACAAATCCTTAAATATAGTTGCATGTGTTAAAAAACTATCCTCATGTAGGTATCACGTTAGAGTTACACGGGTATCAGAATCTACCTCTCGATACTGAGATGTACCTAGAAAATGTCTTTTTATAGAGTCAAGAGTGTAATATAAAGGGGCACTTCCACTGATTATTATATGGGGCACTTCATGAATCTGAAAGAAATCCTGGGACCCCAGACCCTAAGTCTCAAGCTCCAAGTACCTAAGGAAAGAGTTTTCCGCCCCCATCCCCTGGCTATCAAGGGTTCTCAATGTAGAGTTGAGACCAGACCCAGGCTTACAGGAATTTGTTCATCGTTTTATAACCTTATCAGTGGCCCATTCTGGGGTTGAGGGGTTGCAGAGTCATTTCCAGGCTGTAAGCTGTTGTTTGTGGTTCTTACGTCCTCTTTCGGTCAATTCTTTTTTCTTCCTTTTTTTTGAAAGGCAAACAGCCTAACAGCAGTAACAATCAATAGGAAGGTGGCAACACCTAGACGCACACAGCTGCCTCCTCTCTCTGGAGTCAGAGTCAATCAGTTCTCATTGTACCTTGAACTAGGTCACCTGCAGTTCTGAACGGCTACCAGGCTGCTGAGGGAGGGCATTTCTAGTCTGGCTCTTGGTGTGCTGTCCTGGGCAGTGCAGTGGGAAGGAGGCTATGTTTCAACTTTGCATGGGATTGTCCCTCCTCTTTTCCTCTGGGGAGGTAACCATTTTCAGATCTGTGGGTGGGGAGGAAAATCTTCTCACCAAAAATAATCTCTCTCTGCAGTGGGGTTGGAAGCTGGACCAAGCTGCTAGCACTATTTTTACCCAGCTTGCAGTTGAGGGTGTAAATAGCAACTCTGGCTGTTTTTTTCCCCACAGCTGACAACAGAGTCAGCCTCTTGGAGGCAGAGGCTTTCGGGTGTTTTTGCACAGAGAAAACAGAACAAAGTTTGCCCTCAGGCCCACGAGATGATTTCTGGACCATCGGGACAGTGTACAAATGGAGGTGGCATCTTCACACTTCCATTATCTCCGTCTCTGCTATAAGCACCAGACCCCATGATAGCTGCTGGGCTGAGGCTGATTTAAAGAAGCACCCTGCAGAATCAGGAGGGAAAAGGCAGGTCCATATAGCTCTGCCTGTGCCCACTGAGCGTTCCAGGAGCCAGAGCAGCTGTAGGCTCCAGCTGGCTCTCCCCCTTGCCCTCCCTCTGGCATTAGAGACACTTTCCCAAAGGTTGCTGCCCTGGGAGGGTTTTCTTGTTCCAAACCTACTAGATTAGGAGCTGAGGAAAGACAGAGAAAACATCTACTCAAGGCTTCCCAGATGACAGAATGTCTCTAAAAATACATAATGCCTCCTAGTTCTCAAGGGATTGGAGGCCCCATGGCCATCAGTCCTGGAAAGAGTCATTTAGAGGTCACAGTGAGAGGACAGGCTCCCTCCAAGCCTCTGTGTAAGCAGAAGCTGTGAAAAAGTAAGCAAAGTCTTGGATCATGTCTCTAATTAGCATGGATGAGTGGGAAGTTCAGCCTCATAAGAGCCCCTCACTGGTCCTGTCTATGAGTGAGATAAATTAGCAAAGACTGAGACGTGCCCAGCTGGTAATTCTCCATTGCTTCTCTTCTGGGAACTGAACAGGCTTCAGTTGTGTTTCCCTGAGGTCAAACTTCTTACCCAGATCTGTCCCTGGGGTGTTTGGCCTGAAATAAGAGAGGAGTTATGAGTCAGCAGGAGATACGTGCTTCACTGGGAATTACACAGCAAATCCTCCTGGAATGGCTCATACTCTTCTTCTGGGTGCTCATCCATCAATCAGAGTATTTCTCGAATATCTACCACACACTCAGACCTGGGCATTTAGGCCCATGGTTCCAGTTTCAGGCTCTTCCAGCAAATGATTTTGTGGGGGGTAAGAAAAAAGATCAGAGGACAGGTAGGCAGCTGAGTAATCCCCAGATCTGCTTTCTTAGAAGCGGTTTCTGTGGAGCACCCTTGGACTGGATTCTGGGCAGCTGTTAATTGCAAACTCACTGCCAATTATCGATAGCTAAAGTGGCATTGGAGAGCTTCTGATGGTAAAAATAGGGGCAGGTAATAGTTGAGAAAATCGCTTTATATTTGAGAAGAGAGGATGGGAACATATTGTCTCCATCGCCATGTTTTAGGTTTCCATTGTTAGCGTGGGTTCTCTGCCAGGGTTGTCCAACAAAATGTAATTAGTGACCTCCAGCACCAGGGCAAAACTCTGTCTTAGCTAGAACAGAGGTGATCCGTGCTAGGTTCGGGGCATCCTGGTTCTCACTGGGTTCAGTCATGTTAAACAGCCAACACCAGTTTTCAGTAAAGCCCGTTGAATTTTAAATATACTTTTGGCTAATTTGAGGGATTGTTATCATCCAGTTGAGCTGGCAGTGTGTGCACCAAACTCCAAATCTACAAACTGTGTGTGTTTTTCTTTCTTTTTTTGAGGAAGCTTCTTGAAGCTTAGATGGTAAATGTTTATCTTAAAAACAAAACAAAGAATTCTGAAAAAACAGAAGCAGGAAAAAGTGCCCTGGTGATTAAAGTGCCCAAAGCATGTGACAGACATAATGCTGGCCTGACCGTTTGTTTTGAACAATGCTCACAACCCCAGCCTTGACAGTGGGGAAATTGAGAACCTGGTAACCGACTTCCTATGTCTAGTATTTCCCTGGATTTCCTGGAATCTGGTTTGAAGTGCTACCAAGGAGTTAAACGTTGGTTCTGCTCTCCCCGTGACTAATAACGCACTGTGTGGCTCTGAGATCATCCAGAAGGAAACTGACAGTCGGCGTGGGAAGAGCGTGAGCTTTCCGTGCTCTTAAAATGCCTTTGATGGGCATGGGGAGCGAGCAAAAGGATCATCGCCACCTAGAGCCCCTGATTGTGTAATGTTGTCGTGAATTCTTGTTTCTCCCTTTGAATTTTGTATGTTTTAAAATAAAGATCTCTAACTCCTTTGGGAGCTTGATACTGTCATGATATGTGAATTATTCTATGCAGAGTTATATTCTGGACATCAAACAAACTCCGCCACTTTGAAAAATAACCCATTTTGATTGAAAACAAAGCAGAATTAACTGACCTGACCGAAGCACATGGGATGTGTGGGAGGGAGACTGGGTCTTCCCACTCCTGAAGGCTTTTTTTTCCTTTTGAAAGGAGCCCCAATTGCATAACAATCCTAGCTTCTCCCTACCTGCTCACTCTTCCCTGAGCAAGAGAAGTGGTTTAAGAGGACTGCTGAGTTTGGGGAAGAAAAACTGTGCCTTGGATCATCCTCTCTTCAAGCTTTTCTTCTTCCAAGCAAGATTTTCTTCTGTGGGATAGGCAGGGGAGGCCCATTCTGGACTAGCTGCCTGTCACCGAGTGGGCAAGTCTACCTAATTCTGAGTATTGGGAAGCTCGTTTGTCTGACAATATAAGCCACATTCTCTAATATTGGCTTTATCAGTAATAAAGGTTATTTTTGGTTCTCAGCTTACTGCTATGTCCTGATTCCATTCAAAACTTGCAGAGAGGCTCGGTGTCTGTGGCTCAAGTGGCTATGGTGCCAGCCACATACACCTAAGGTGGTGGGTTCAAATCCAGCCCGGATCTGCCAAACAACAATGATGGCTGCAACCAAAAAAAATAGCCAGGTGTGTGGCGGGGGCCTGTGGTCCCAGCTACTTGGGAGATGGAGGCAGGAGACTCACTTGAGCCCAGGAGTTGGAGGTTGCTGTGAGCTGTGATGTCACGGTACTCTACCCAGGAGGACAGCTTGAGGCTCTGTCTCAAAAAAAAAAAAAAAAAAAAAAAAAAAAAAAAAAAAAAAGTAGCAGGCTGCAACCTGGGGGCCTCCTCAAAGATCCTGACGTATTTTCTGGGGGACTGAATGGTGACTAGAAAAAGCCTGATGTTAGAATGAGATCTGGCTTCAAGAGCCACATCATCACTTTCTTATAGAACACCAGGTTCCTCAGCTGTCATTTGAGTAAAGAGGACTTTGTATTATGTAGAAGGTGTGTCTCTTCCAGCTAAAATGCATCCATTCGAAAGGTATTTATTGAAGGCCTACTGTGTGCCACGGGCTACAAGGTGATGAAGAGGAACATAGTCTCTGCTGTCACAATATATAATCTAACTGGCTCGGGGCCTGTGGCTTGCCAAACAACAATGACAGCTGCAACCAAAAAGTAGCCAGGCGTTGTGGTGGGTGCCTGTGGTCCCAGCTACTTGGGAGGCCGAGGCAGGAGACTCACTTAAGCCCAGGAGTTGGAGGTTGCTGTGAGCTGAAATGCCATGGCACTCTACCCAGAGGGACAGCTTGAGGCTCCTGTCTCAATATATATATAAATATATAATCTAACTAGGATGTGTTAATCAGAAAGTTTAATGTTTCAAGTGAAATAAAATAATCTTCTGTTTAGGTTTGAGGGATAAAGGGAATTTTTGCCTCACTGGAGATTCAGGCACAATTTGATCCAGAGCTCAAGCAACACAACAACACAGGTCCATTTCTTAGCCCTGCTTCCTCTGGGTTGGATTCATTCTTTTTTTTTTTTTTTTCTGAGACTCTGTCACCCTCAGTAGAGTGCTATGGAATCATAACTCACAGCAGCCTCAAACTCTTGGGCTCAAGCAATTCTCTTGCCTCAGCCTCCCAATTAGTTGGGACAACAGGTGCCCACCACATGCCTGGCTATTTTTAGAGATGAGATCTCGCACTTGCTCAAGCTGGTCTCGAGCTCATGAGCTCAGGCAATCCACCTGCCTGGGCCTCCCAAGTGTTGGGATTACAGGCGTGAGCCACTGTGCCCAGCCTGGATTCATTCTTTAAAACACACTATGGAACCCCTCCTTTCTCCTGGCAGCTCCAAGCTTTCTACTATGGCTGCAACAGATCTAAGATGTCATTTACCAGGCTGAGAAGAGTCCAAGTTCCAGCAATCCCTGCAAACTGCTGAGGTCCACTCTGAGTAAAGCATTTTAGGCTTAGGCCACCTTAAGTCATGAGCTCAGTGCTTTATAGGATACACTGATTGGCCTACACCCAGAGGGGTCCACCCCTGGATATGGGCAAGTTGAGCCCTTTCCACTTCCAGAAATTTGGGTACCTATAAGGAAGAGAGACTAACAACCAATAACTGTCCAGGATAGAAGGGAAAAAACAATAAACGTGTAACTCTGCCCCAAAAGAACAATTTGGCTTACAGAAAATGTAGACATACCGTTACTATCTGGCAATACAACAAGCACAGAGCTGGGAATCCAGAGATTTGGATTCCAAATTCTGAGTGAGCCCCTATAAACAGCAGATCTGTAGGGATTTGGGAGAAGATAATAGACATCGCTCCTTAATCTGGCCCCTCGGGAATTTCCCTTGGGTGGTATTCTTCTGCTCTGTGACTTTGTTACTTTTTTTGTAAAGAAGGATAATATGTATCTGAGAGGGATGCTAAATGGATAAATGAGGTGGTATCTGCAAAGCAATCAGTGCAAGTCACTAACTAAACCTAAGCTATCTACTGGCATGTGTCCACTATTCTCTCAGATTTAAAGACATTCAACCAGTCGTGTAGGGGCTAAACATTAACCACACTGGGGCAGATCAGTCCTGAATGAGCTATGAGCCATGAAGATACACAGGCCCTTGGTGTTCTAAGTTCAAAAGAACTGTGCGAAGCAAGATATACCCCAATTACATTGAACTTGGACAGAAATGCAAGGTAGGGAGAATGCTGCAGCTAATTACCACAGCCTGTTCTGAAAAGGTACAAGTACTTGCTGAGCAACTAAAAAATGCCAGTGGTGCCTAAGCAATCCTTTATTTCTTCATTCAGCAAACGTATTTTGGGTACCTGCTATTCAAGAAACTATGATGGGAGCACACAGTTTACGAGGCATGCACTTAAATCCTCTTCAGAATAAAGAAGGGATTGCTCTTTACAAATAAGTAAATTATTATAAGAAACCAGACACAAAGCTAAAATGAACTAAAGATCTACTATTACACTAGCCGAGTGCGGTGTAAGCTCACAAGTTCACACACACTCACAAGCTCACACACGAGTGCGGTGTGCCTGAGCTCACAAGTTCGAGACCAGCCCGAGCCAGAGTGAGAACTTGTCTCTAAAAAAAGATAGCCAGGCATTGTGGTGGGTGCCTGTAGTCCCAGCTACTCAGGAAGCTGAGGCAAGAGAATCACTTGAGCCCAAGAGTTTGAGGTTGCTGTGAGCTATGATGCCACAGCACTCTACTGAGGGTGACAAAATGAGACACTATCTCAAAAGAAAAAAGATCTACTATTACACAAGACATAGAAAAGGCAAGACTAGTTTTATTGTGGGAGTGGAAGTGGGAGAAGGAAAGAGCCATGCCTAGGACTGGG
>NW_003852489.1:3609371-3612897 GCF_000181295.1 Otolemur garnettii
GTATGTAAGGAGAGTGTCAGAATAGGAGGCTGAGGTAAGTAGGGTAAAAGGTAATTCATGCAGGGCTTCCCAGAACTTGCTATGGGGTTTGGACTGTGTTATAGGTAAAAGCAAGATGCTGAAGAATTTTAAGTAAAAAAGTGGCAAAATTAGGTTTGGACTTTATTTTTTTTTAATTAATTAATTTATAGACAGAGCCTCACTTTGTCCCCCTTGGTAGAGTGCCATGGCGTCACAGCTCACAGCAACCTCAGACTCTTGGGCTCAAATAATCCTGTTGCCTCAGTCTTCTGAGTAGCTGGGGCTATGGTGCCTGCCAGATTGCCTGTCTGGTTTTAGAGACAGGGTCTTGCTCTAGCTCAAACTGGTCTTGAATTCTTGAGTTCAAGCGATCCGCCCGCATTGGCCTCCTAGTGTGCTGGGATTATAGGCATGAACCACCGCACCCAGCCCTTAGGTTTGGGCTTTAGAAGGAAGAGTTGCAGTGGGGAGCGATCAGAGGCTAAGAAGTCAACAGGGAGGCTATTTCAATAATCTAGAAGAGATGTGATTAAATCTTATTTTTTTTTTTTTTTTAAGAGACAGGGTCTCTCTTTGTTGCCTTGGCTAGAGTGCAGTGGCATGATCATAGCTCACTGATCACTGCTACCTTGAACCCCTGGGCTCAAGCAATCTTCCTGCTTCAGCCTCTGGAGTAGTTGGAACCATAGGCAAGAGCCACCATGCTTAGCTAATGTTTAGTTTTTTTTTGAAACAGAGTCTCAAGCTGTTGCCCTGGGTAGAGTGCCGTGGTGCCACAGCTCATAGCAACCTCAAACTCTTGGGCTCAAGTGATTCTCTTGCCTCAGCCTCCCAAGTAGCTGGGACTGCAGGTGCCTGCCATGACATCTGGCTATTTTTTTGTTGTTGTTGTAGTTGTCATTGTTGTTTAGCAGGCCCTGGCCAGTTGTGAATCCACTAGTCCCAGTGTATATGGCTGGTGCCCTAACCACTGAACTACAGGTGCCAAGCCTAATTTTTATTTATTTATTTATTTATTTGCAGTTTTTGTCCAGGGCTGGGTTTGAACCCACCATCTCTGGTATATGGGGCCAGCGCCCTACTCCTCTGAGCCACAGGCGCCACCCAGCCTAATTTTTAATATTTTTGTAGAGACAGTGTCTTGCTCTGTTGTCCAGACTGGTCTTGAACTCCTGACCTCAAGCAATTCTCCTGCTTTGGTTTCCTGAAGTAAGCTCTTGATTGAAAAAAAGGGGAACACTGGGGCAGGGCCTGTGGTTCAGTGAGTAGGGCGCAGTCCCCATATACCAAGGGTGGTGGGTTTAAACCAGGCCACAGCCAAACTGCAACAAAAAAATAGCCGGGCGTTGTGATGGGTGCCTGTAGTCCCAGCTACTCGGGAGGATGAGGCAAGAGAATTACCTAAGCCCAGGAGCTGGAAATTGCTGTGAGCTGTGATGTCATAGCACTCTACCGAGGGTGACAAAGTGAAACTCTGTCTCTAAAAAAAAAAAAAAAAAACCAGAATGGGTTTAAAGAAGAATTGAGAGATCTAAGATATTAAATCAACAGGACTTGATAATTAATTGTCTGGGAGATGATGATATGGGCAAGGACGGAGTTAAGAATGATTTGAAAAAAATAGCTGGGCGTTGTGGCGGACACCTGTAGTCCCGGCTACTCCGGAGGCTGAGGCGAGAGAATCACCTAGGTCTAGGAGGTGGAGGTTGGTGTGAGCTCTGACGCCACAGTGCTCTACCAAGGGCAATACAGTGAGATTGTCTCTAAAAAAAGAAAAGAAAAGAAAAGAATGATTTGAAAATAACTAGTCTATGCAGCTGTGGAAACAAGGGTGCCATTAACCACAGTAGGGACTAGAAGAACAGGAGAAAAGATAATGACATGCCATGTTTAAGATGCCTACATGACATTCCAGTGGACCACCCACTGGAAGTTAGAAACCTCTCTAGAGCTGATGAGGGCGATGGAGGCTAGAGACTGAGCTGGGGAGAGGTAGAGTACCAAGACCATGGACTTAACACAGACCAGGGAGAGCTGAACAGTGAGAAGAGCACCATCATAGCTCACTGCAACTTTAAACTCCTGGGTTCAAGCCATCTCCTGCCTTGGCCTCCCAAGTAGCTGGGACTACAGGCACCCACCAACACGCCTGGATAATATTTTTATTTTTTATAGAGATGGGGATCTTGCTCTTGCTCAGGCTGGTCTCAAACCCCTAAACTCAAGCAGGGGTTGAGTTCCTCCTGCCTCAGCCTCCTAAAGTGCTAGGATTGCAGGCATGAGCCATGGTGCCTGGTCTGAAACCTAACTTTTTTTTTTTCAGTTTTTGGCCAGAGCTGGGTTTGAACCCACCACCTCTGGCATATGGGGCCAGCGCGCTACTCCTTTGAGCCACAGGCACCGCTGCTGAAACCTAACTTTTGATGACAGTAAGAAGCACAGTGAGAGAATCCCAGAGATAATTCCCATCACCAAGAGACTCCTTCTATCCAGATCTGGAGGTGCCTATTTGGTTTTAACGAGGGGGCTATCACCTCCAAGGTGGGATAGAAATCTTAATTACAGAGAGACTCTTCCTCCTTAAAATGGGGTCCCTGGACCAACCAAGTCAGCACTACCTGGTTAGACAAACAGAAATCTCAAGCCCCACTTCAAGCATACTGAATCAAAATCCACATTTTTAACAAAACGCCTGGGTGATTCCCATGCACAGTCAAGCCTTAAATGTCCTGATCTACATGATAGGGAAAAAATTGCCTCGTTGGTAAAACTTATGCCACTGTGTTACAATCTGTGTTTTGTTTTGCATGACTGATTGATGCATAATCAGTGTGTCAGCCTCTATGATTATGAATCTATGTTCAAAAGTAAACTCAATCAGGGTTAAAATAATTTCTACTGTATGGAATATTTCTAAGAAATCTCCTTAGAGCCCACACTGTTGTAATCTATTGTGATCTCCAGTTGATGGGTAAAAGACCTATTCTTTTTCTTGTCCTATTGTGGCAAAGTATACATAACATAAATTTATCATTTTAGCCACCAAAAGTGTACAATTCACTGGTATTAGAGACATTTGCCTTAGTATGTAACCATCACTATATTCCATCTCCAGAAAATTTCCATCTTCCCAAACTGAAAATCTGTAATTAAACAGTAACTTCTCATTACCCCCTACCCTCCAGCCTCTCCCAACCACCATTCTACTTTTTGTCTCTGTAAACTTGACCTAGTACTTGGCTAAGTACTTCATATAACGGAATCATATAATCTTTGTCTTTCTGTAACTGTTATATTTCACTTAGCATAATGTTGTCAAGTTTTATCCATGTTGTATCATGTGTCAGAAATTCCCTCCTTTTTAAGGCTGAATAACATTTTGCTGTATGTATCTACCATGTTTTGTCTACCATTAATTTGTCGATGGACACTTGGGTTGCTTCTGCCTTCTGGCTATGGTGAATAATACTGCTATGAGCATGGGTGTAGAAAGATTCATTCGTGC
>NW_003852489.1:3613654-3614237 GCF_000181295.1 Otolemur garnettii
AAAAAAAATTGGCTGGGCATTGTGGTAGGCCTCTGTAGTCCTAGCTATCCAGGGTGCTAAGGCAGGAGGTTGCTATGAGCTAGGCTAGTGCCATGGCACTCTAGCCTGGGCGACTGAGTGAGACTTTTTTTTCCCCAGACAGTCACACTCTGTCACCCTTGGTAGAGTGCTGTGGCATCATAGCTCACATCAACCTCAAACTCTTGGGCTTAAGCAATCCTCTTCCCTTATCCTCCCAAGTAGCTGGAACTACAGGTGCCTGCCATAACACTTGGCTATTTTTAGAGATGGGGGCTCGCACTTGCCCAGGTTGGCCTTGAACTCCTGAGCTCAGGCAATTCTCCAGCCTTGGCCTCTCAGAGTGCTAGCATTACAGGTGTGAGTCACCATGCCTGGTCCAGAGTTAGACTCTGTCTCAAAAAAAGAAAAAAGATATAAAGGGTATTATGTCCCCTACAAAAATTCTCTTTGGGGGCCTCACTTACCAAAATTGCTTCAGGAAGCTGAGGGACGGGCTGCCCCTGTGTGCTTTTCCTCAGGCCGCCAGTGGTGCTGTCACACTCTCCATTTCATCCCCTGTTTC
>NW_003852489.1:3615820-3620740 GCF_000181295.1 Otolemur garnettii
GGGCCATGCTAATCTTCTCTGTATCGTTCCAATTTTAGTATATGTGCTGCCGAAGCAAGCACCATAAAAATATTTTTGTTGCTACTTCATAACTGTAATTTTGCTACTGTTATGAACCGTCATGTAAATATCTGATACGCAGGATGAATTTCCATTGTTCCAAAGGGGCCTTGATCCACAGGTTGAGAACTGCTGGTCTAGATCCTCTGTGAAGTAGGGACTATTTTGCAGGAGGAAGGATGTTTGGTGGTTATTAGCCTTTTCTCTTGTGTATCCTGTAGCAATGCTTCTCAAACTTCAACATGTACGTGGAGATTTTACTAAAATGCAGATGCTGATTCAGTAAGAATAAATCAGGCCTAAGACTATATTTCTAACAAACTCCCAGGTGTTGCTGCCGGTTGGAAGACCACACTTTTGAGTAGTAGCAAGGCTTGTAACAGTCAACACAGCACTTCAGCAGAAACAAGTAAGACTTACATTGCTAACAGTTCCCAGGGAAATTCCCTTCTCAGTTCCAGCCCTTCAAGAAAATGCTACTTTGCAGTAAGGCTTTTCCCTTTGATCACGAGGCTGTCCCCTAAATTAATTGAAGCCTGAGGGCATTTTTGTTAAAGCACGGTTGTTTGAATTTGTGTTTCAAGAATACAATTGGTTTTAGTAAGGAAATTTGAGAGGATTGGTGAGTTATTTTGGATATGCAGGGCCCAGCCCTGTAATGCTAGGCTTCTCTTGATAAGAGCCACAATTATACCAGCTGGTCCCATAAAAGAGGGCACACTGCTGTCTGCATAGTGTGCTAAGAGCTTCCCTCCCCCTTCTGGACTAGAGGCCCACCCTTTCCTCCTGAGTGGGGCAGGTACCATCCTACGTCATAGCAACCTCCAACTCCTGGGCTCCAGCAATCCTCTTGGCTCAGCCTGAGGCAGACAGAAAGCTTACTTTTATTTTCCTGTGTCCAGTAAGTCTCTGTTTCCTGTGTAAAGTCCCACTTCATCAGAGGCAAAGAACTCCCTCTTAGTTTCACCTTTGAAACTGGGAAAATTAGTCTTTAGCCATTCTAAATAGATTTTAATAAATGATTTTTTTTTTTTTTTGAGGCAGTTTTACTTTGTCACCCTGGGTAGAGTGCCATCACACCTCACAGCAATCTCAAACTCTTGGGCTCAAGTGGTCCTCTTGCCTCAGCCTCCCAAGTAGCTGGGACTATAGGTGCCTGCCGCAATGCCTGGCTCTTTTTAGAGGTGGGATTCTTGCTCTTGCTCAGGCTGGTCTGGAAGTTGTGAGCTCAAGCCATCCACCTGCCTCAGCCTTCCAGATTGCTAGGATTATAGGGGTGAGCCAATAAATGCTTTTTAACTGGGAAAGACAGACCAGGAGGATGAGCTGGCACTAGTGAAACCACAAAGACATCTGTGTGGACTTCTAGCATGACTCCAACAAGAAGGGAATCCAGTCTCTCAGGGCCTGGGTTTACTTGTCTGGAAAATCAAGGTGTTGGGCTGAAAGACTCCTCTAATCAACTCATCGGACGAAAGGCACACAGAAAAGAACTCCACAGTTGGCTACTTGGCAGCACAATGCCACGGGGAGTCTCTTGGCTGACTCACGTCTTCTGGCTGGGCTCAGCCCAAATGCTTGCCTTGATATGGTGCGAAGTTCTCCCTCCTTTGAAAATCGAGTGCTTCACATCTGTCTGCAGAAAGACCTGAAAAGACATGCCCTGTGCTGCCACCTAATGGTCCTTACGCTATCAAGGCGCTTCTCCAGGGCCGTCTGGATGTGGTTGAATCAGCAAGTCCTTCATACAAAATCCACCAGCTAGGAGGGTCTAACAGGAGAGAATAAAAACAGTGTCCTTCCAAGATGCCACCTCATTAAGGGAATCAGGGACTATGACTAAGAACTATATTGTAATTTCCTCCTTATTGTTATTTCCTGTTTCCTCCTAGCGATTAGCGCTCAAAATTTAAAAACAAAAAAGGACCAAGGTATTTGTTTTCCAAGGCAGCAAGGAAACAGGGAACTGGGGAGACAGCACCAGGGTTTGAGGTAAACAACTCCAGGAGATGAAGTGGGTGGAAGGAGCTGAACAGCTGAAAGGAAAGAGGGCCAAGTCCTATGCTTGTTTGAAAAAGGAAAGAGGAGGTGGGGGAATGAATGTAACCATCTTAATAGCATTGTTATTCTTTCCTGTTTTGTCTCTAGATATAAAAGTCTGTTTTCAAGCCTGGAAAATGAAGCCCATGGATCTGCTGGTGTCCCGTTCAGGAGACCTTTTCATACAGAGAAAGGATCCTACATATCAATCTTATAAAAGAGCCACCCAGAGAAGGTTCCTGGAAGGGGCAGCCAAGGGTAAGGCTATAGAGAGTGGTGGGGACTGTGGTAAACTAGAGAGCACTGAACCCATCTAAGGAAGCAACACGTACTACTCCCAGATGTTTATAGGCCTGACCAAATTGTGTCGCCAGCTCTTTCAAATTTTCTAAGGAAGATGGAAATCTGGATTATCATGTGAAGTCTCCATATTTTTAAATCTTGGTAGCTAATGTTGCTTAAAAACAAACAACAGAAGCCAATAAAGCATGTCAGTGAGACATATTTAGCCCAAAGCCCAATTCTCAAAATAATCTGCATTCTGGAATCTTAAAGCACTAATGTGATCCTTTAAAGGCAAGTAGTCTTCAATCAACAATAACAAACTATAAGCAAACAAGCAAATACCAGACAAATTACGGAAATATAAAATGCTTTGTGTTTATTTTATTTTATTTTTGAGATAGAGTCTTAAGCTGTCACCCTGGGTAGAGTGTTGTGGCATCACAGCTCACAGCAACCTCAAACTCTTGGGTTCAAGTGATTCTCTTGCCTCAGGCTCCCAAGTAGCTGGGACTACAGGCGCCTGCCACAACGCTCGGCTATTTTTTGGTTGCAGTTGTCATTGTTGCTTAGCAGGCCCGGGCCGGGTTTGAACCTGCCACCCTAGGTGTATGTGGCTGGTGCCCTGCTGACTGACCTACAGATGCTGCTTGCTTTGTGTTCAGATTTGTTAGAATTATTATAACTAGGAATCTACAGAGTTAGTTTGTTAATTTTTCATATCCACCTAAAAAGTCTTGAAGACATTCATTCAATAAATCATGAATACATTTATACGATGTAAAGATAAATAAAACGTACAGGCTGAGTGAGGTGGCTGATGGCTGTAATCTCAGCCCTTTGGGAGGCTGAGGCAGGAGGATAGCTTGAGGCCTGGAGTTTCTGACTAGCTTGAGCTACTTAGTAAGACATTGTCTCCACAAAAATTAAAAAAAAAAAAAATTATCCAGGCATAGTGGCACATGCCTGTAGTCCCAGTTACTTGGAAGGCTGACGCAGGAAAATCGCTTGAGCCCAGGAGTTTGAGGTTGCAGGGAAATATAATGACACCACTGCACTCTAGTCCAAACAATGGAGCAAGACACTGTCTCAAAAGAGAAAAATAAAATGGCTCAGCACCTATAGCTCAGTGGGTTCTAACCCACCCAGAGCTGGCGGGTTCAAATCCAGCCCGGGCCTGTCAAACAACAATGACAACTACAACCAAAAAAATAAAAATAGCCAGGTGTTGTGGTGGGTGCCTGTATTCCTAGCTCCTTGAGAGGCTGAGGCAAGAGAATCCCTTAAGCCCAAGAGTTTGAGATTGCTCTGAGCTGTGACGCCACAGTACTCTATACAGGGTGACATTAAAAAAAAAAAGAAAGAATTGGCTTTGTGGGACACAGCTAGGTGGGAAGACTATGACTGCCCGACACCCCTCTCTTACCCAGATGTGATGTTATACTGATGTGTGTCTCCATCAACAGCCCTAATGGTTTAGAAAACATCCCAGAATGGTGGACCCCAGAAGCCACACATCTCTGCCCCAGTGTGCCCATCATTCCAGTTGGGAACAAGAAGGATTTGGGGAATGATGAGCACACAATGCAGGAGCTAGCTGAGATGAAGCAAGAACCGTACAACCTGAAGAAGGCAGAGATATGGCCTTGGCACTTTTGGGTACATGGAGTGTTCAGCAAAGTCCAAAGATGGAGTGAGGGAGGTTTTCAAAATGGCTACAAGAGCTACTCTGCAAGCCGGATGTGGGAAGAACAAATCTGGGTGTCTTGCCCTGTGAAACCTTGGTGTGACCACAGCCCTTAACGCGGGTAATTTTGAAGTGCTGTTCATTAATCTTAGTGGATGATTCCTGGCCATTTTTATTTATCTATAATTTACCTAAGATTACAAATCAAAAGTCATCTTGCTGCCAGTATTTAGAAGACAATCATGATTATTAATGATGTCCAATTCGTCTGGCTCCCCAGACACTGCTCTAACACCCCTTTTTTGCACTCCCACCTGACGCACCAGCCTCTAATTCAAGGAATTTCTTAATAATGTCTGGCTTGGCTCGGCGCCTGTGGCTCAAGCGGCTAAGGCGCCAGCCACCTACACCTAAGGTGGCAGGTTCGAATCCAGCCTGGACCCGCCAAACAACAATAATGGCTGCAAACCAAAAAAAAAAAAAATAATAACGTCTGGCTTATTTCTAGAAAGAGAAAGAGTTAGTAACTTTTGTGAATTAGGCTATAACTACTCTATAACTAACATGTTTTGCCTGTCATCTGTCTTCAGAGTTTTACAACAGATCTCACTGGCATAGCTCCAGTTTTTTGAAAAGGTGCTCAGCAGGGCAGTTCCCATAGCTCAGTGTGTACAGCGCCAGCCACATACATCGAGGATGACGGGTTTGAATCTAGCGGGGGGCAATGACAACTGCAACCAAAAATAGCTGGGCATTGTGGCGGGTGCCTGTAGTCCCAGCTACTTGGGAGGCTGAGGCAAGAAAATCGCTTAAGCCCAAGAGTTGGAGGTTGCTGTGAGCTGTGATGCCAC
>NW_003852489.1:3621293-3623009 GCF_000181295.1 Otolemur garnettii
AAAAAAAAAAAAAAAAAAAAAAAAAGTGTATTTGGAAATAAAATCAGATGGAAAATTGATTTTTAAAATTTCCATTTTGTCACTTTCTCTGATAAAGATGGCCATATCACCCCTGTTCAGCCCCACATGTCCCAGTACCTCTCTCCAGAGCTGGGCTAATAGGAATTGGTTTCACACTTGAGGCAATTAGGCACTTCAGAAGGTGGCGTGACCTGTCCCACCTGGGCTGTGCGTCTGGCTCTAATTCTCAGGCCAGTGTTCTCCTCACTGTACCCACGTTCTCCCCCAGAGGAGCCACCAGTTCTCACGTGAGCCTCTCAGTCTCTCTCCAACTGACTGAACGTTTTTCTGTACCAGTTAATTGTTTCACCTACTAATAGAAGAAAGGTAGTTTTCTAAAAACAAAAACAAAAAACTTTTTCTGTAAAGGGCCAGATAGTATTTTAGACTTAGAGGGTCATTCTGTCTCTATCACATCTTCTCATATCTGTGTTTGTAGTTGCAAAGCTGCTTTAGACAATATAGAAATCAACAGACATGGCCGTGTTCCAATAAAACTTTATTTACAATAGGCAGGTATCTAAATTTGGTCTATGGAGCACAGACATCTGATCTAGAAGATTTAAGAGTTTCCTGCCTACTGCAACAATTTTCTTTAAGGAAATTTACAAGTTTCGTCTGTTTTTTCCCTTTATTTGTGAATCTTTCAAGCAATATGTTTTGCATTACGACACATAATTAGGGTGCTATCACTGTGACATTTAAATTTATAATTGTAAGTAAAATACCCCCAAATAGCTCTCTACTATCATTTAGTATAAGTTATAAATATCCTGCCAAAGTTACTATAACCATTGGCGATGTACTGTCCCTATCTAGCTACTGAGGTTAGTTTGCCAAAGCTGTCTGAATATGAATTTAATTTAGGATGATTTTTCACAAAGGGAACCATTTACACGGGAGAATGTTGAATTTTTGATTAAGATAGTCAGTATTTCAATGGAGTGATTCAAATCCTCTGTGTTTTGATTGGATTTGAAAGTGTTGTGAAGAGGCAACAGAAAACTGAGCATACCTGTTTGTCTCCTGAGTCCAAGGACTTAGTATTTGGTACTCTCAAAAATGTGTTCTGGCCAGGTGTGGTGGCTCATACCTGTAATCCTACCACTCTGGGAGGCCAAGGCAGGTGGATTGCCTGAGCTCATGTGTTCGAGACCAGCCTGAGCTACAGCAAGACCCTGTCTCTACAATAGCTGGGCATTGTGGTGGGCACCTGTAGTCCCCGCTACTTGGAAGGCTGAGGCAAGAGAATCACTTAAGCCCAAAGAGTTTGAGGTTGCTGTGAGCTGTGATGCTATGGCACTTTACTGAGGGCAACATAGTGAGGTTCTATCTCAAAAATAAAATAAGAATGTGTGTAGGCCAGGTGTGGTGGCTCACACCTGTAATCATAGCACTATGGGAAGCTGAGGCAGGAGGATCACTTGAACTTAGGAGTTAGACATCAGGCTGAGCAAGAGCAAGACCCTATCTCTACTAAAAATAGAAAAATTAGCCAGGCATGGTGGTGTGTGCCTCTAGTCCCAGCTACTTGGGGGCTGAGGCAGGAGGATGACTTGAGTCCAGGAGTTTGAGGTTGCCATGAACTATGATGATGCAACAGCACTCTACCCAGGACCAAAGAGCAAGACTCTGTCTCAAAAAAAAAAAAAAAAA
>NW_003852489.1:3623561-3627879 GCF_000181295.1 Otolemur garnettii
TTTGGAAAGAATGCACGAACGGGCAGGAGAACAGTAAGGGAATATATGGTTTTTGGCTGCCATGTGGCTATTTCGCCAGGATATGAGTTTTATATTATTTTTGTTAATTTTATAAAGTTAAACTGTAACAATAACAAATAATTGTTGAGAAGTGATTATCGAGAACTGCGGGCCTGGGCTGGATTCGAACTCGCCACCTTAGGTGTATTGTGGCTGGCGCCTTAGCCGCTTGAGCCACAGGCACTGAGCCGACAGTTTTTTTAAGTAGGGATGATTTGGCTTCTCTAACCTTTCCCTCTTCTTCCTAACCTGGAACACAGAAGCAATACTAGAAGTTCAGCAGCCATCTTAACACCATGAGGACAAAAGCAGCAAACTAAGACGGTAGAGTGGACAGAGGACGTTTTCTTTGTTTTTTGGAAGAGGACGTTTTGATGATATAATTGTGCAGCTTGATTAGACCTTAACTGAACTGAACACCTTTGGGTTTCTTATTACATGAGAAAAAATACATTCTCCAAAGGCGAAAGCCCTCATTATCTGGTTTTCTAGCGCCTGCAACCCAATCCAATCTTATCTATTTGGGGCTATTTAAGTTTCCTCCTACCTTCACATTCTATTGACGTTGCTCAGGAAATAAAAAGGCAACAGTGATCCAGCATCCAATGCTTTGTACTAACTCCCTGATTCTTATTGTGTTACTTTAAAGAGTTGAGGTTAAAGTTATTTAAAATTCTTTTTGCAAACTCAAGTAACATATAAGATCAAAATCCTTTGAGTTTCATGGGAAGAAGTCCTATTATAATACACCAACATCAAGTTCAAAGAAAATGTTCTATAATTCATCTTCTAAGAAAATCAAAGGGGCTGTTAATGGATTTCTTTTCAACTTGTTTTAGGTAGCGAACATTTATTCCTACAAACTATCCAAAATTTGTTTTAAAATACATGAATAGGGTGGTGCCTGTGGCTCAAGGAATAGGGCGCTGGCCCCATATACTGGAGGTGGTGGGTACATGGCCCTGGCCAAAAACTGCAAATAAATAAATAAATATACATATACATACATACATATATATATATATACACACACACATATCTATATGTGTATATATATATATAATACATGAATACATATGGTTTAAAATACATATGGTGTCCATTTTAGTGTTTGATGTCCCCAAACTCATTGTGTTTTGTGACATATATATTAGATTATTATAAAGATCTCTCACCTCTCAGTGCTCCTAGTTGCCAAAATGAGGTCAAGTTGAGCATCACAAAAATAATGATGGGGCTTGGTGCCCATAGTTCAGGTTAGGGAGCCAACTGCATACACCAGGGCTGGTGGGTTCAAACCCAGCCTTGGCCTGCTAAACAACAATGACAACAACAACAACAAAATAGCCAGGCATTGTGGCAGGTGCCTGCAATCCCAGCTGCTTGGGAGGCTGAGGCAAGGAATCATTTAGAATCTCAAGCCCAAGAGTCTGAGGTTGCTATGAGCTGTGACACCACGGCACTCTACTGAGGGCGACACAGTAAAACTCTGTCTCAAAAAAAAAAAAAAATAGGGTGGTGCCTGTGGCTCAGTGGGTAGGGTGCTGGCCCCATATACTGAGGGTGGCAGGTTCGAACCCAGTCTTGGCCAAACTGCAACAAAAAAATAGTTGGGCGTTGTGGTGGGTACCTGTAGTCCCAGCTACTTGGAAGGCTGAGGCAAGAGAATTGCCTAAGCCCAAGAGCTGGAGGTTGCTGTGAGCTGTGATGTCACAGCACTCTACTGAGGGTGACAAAGTGAGACTCTGTCTCTAAAAAATAAAATAAAATAAAATAATGATAGTAATGGATTATAACACATTGAATGAAATGTAAAAATTCTATGAGTTCACAGTGATTCAGAAACATGCTAGCTAATAAATAATAGACAAATGATTGAATTTGAGTTTGTAACTGCCAATGTAGTTAGTCATCGATTCATGCTAGGGTCAACAATGGATGACAAAGCCATTGAGTGAAAGGATGCTGGGGAACAGGATAATCAATGGTTTCAAAGCAGCACTCCACAGACCAATTAATAAATCCCAAAGGAAAATCTTTATTTTTTTTGTTTTTGAGACAGAGTCTCATTCTGTTGCCCCAGGCTAAAGTGCTTTGGTGTAATACTAACTCACAACAATCTCAAACTTTTAGACCCAAGTGATCCTCCCGCCTGGCTTTAAAGATATGGTCTTATTTTGTTGTCTGGACTAGAGTACAATGGCATGACCATAGCTCACTGCAGCCTTGAACTGGCTAGGCTCAAGCAATCCTCCTGCCTCTGCCTCTTGAATAGCTGGGACTACAGGCACATGCCACCAAACCTGGCTAACGTTTCTAATATTTTCCCTAGAGATAGGGTCTTACTATATTGTCCAGGCTGTTCTAGGATATATGGGTTTGGATTTACTGGGAGAATATTACATCTCTTTGCCACACAAAACCATTTCAGTTGCATTACGGTAGGGTGACCAGACGTCACGCTTTTGGCAGGACAGTCCCGATTTTTAACAATTTGTCCCGTGTCCTATGGCTTTTTTAAAAAGTCCCGATTTTTGGAAAGAATGCACGAACGGGCAGGAGAACAGTAAGGGAATATATGGTTTTTGGCTGCCATGTGGCTATTTCGCCAGGATATGAGTTTTATATTATTTTTGTTAATTTTATAAAGTTAAACTGTAACAATAACAAATAATTGTTGAGAAGTGATTATCGAGAACTGCTTATCAAATTTTGCATTGTTGTCAGGCACCCCCCCCCCCATGGTGTCCCACTTTACCAATGTTAAAATCTGATTACCTTACATTTCGGGCAAACTGAGGTTGAATCCCAACTAGGGTGATCAAGCATTCTGGTTTGTCCAGGATTAAGGGGTTTTCCAAGACATGGGATTTTCAGTGCTAAAATTGGGACGGTTCTGAGCAAGCCAGGATGCTTGGGCATCCTAATACTGCCATGTACTACCTATGTGAACTTGAGTCAATCATTTAGCTTCCCAGAATCTTAGTTTCCTTATCTGTAAGAAGGACATTCCATGCATGTATATGTATGTTTCTTTCTTTCTTTCTTTTTTTTTTTTTTTGAGACAGAGTCTCACTATGTCGCCCTTGGTAGAGTGCTGTGGCATCACAGCTCACAGCAACCTCAAACTCTTGGGCTTAAGTTATTCTCTTGCCTCAGCCTCCCAAGTAGCTGGGACTCCAGGCACCTGCCACAACACCCAGCTATTTTTTTAGTCGCAGTTGTTATTGTTGTTTAGCCGGCCCCAGTCAGGTACAAACCTGCCAGCCTCAGTGTATGTGACCTGCACCCTAACTACTGAGCTACAATGCCAAACCTCTATGTATGTTTCTACATGGATGAACCTTGAAAATATGGTAAGTGAAAAAAGCTAGATAACAAATACTACCTATTGTATGATTTCATTTATATGAAAAGTCCAGAACAGGCAAATACATAGATTAAGAAAATATACTAGTGATTTCTATCTATTTTCCCCTACGGCAGCGGTTCTCAACCTGTGGGTCACGACCCCTTTGGGGTCGAATGACCCTTTCACAGGGGTCACCTAACTACATCCTGCATATCAGATGTTTACATTACAATTCATAACAGTAGCAAGATTACAGTTATGAAGTAGCAACGAAAATAATTTTATGGTTGGGGGTTACCACAACATGAGGAACTGTATTCAAGGGTTGTGGCATTAGGAAGGTTGAGAACCACTGGCCTAGGGAAAGTGGGGAATGAGGAATGACTGCTAATGGGTATGGAACTTTGGGGGTGGGGGCTGAAAATATTCTAGAATTAGATAATAGTGGTTGTACAACTCAATATACTAAAAGTCACTCAACTGTACATTTGGCATATGAATTGTATCTCAACAAAGCTGTTACTAAAAAAAAAAATAGGGTGGCGCTGATAGCACGATAGTAGGTGCTATCCTCATATGGAGGTGGTGGGTTCAAACCCAGCCCTGGCCAAAAACTGCAAAAAAAAGAAAAAAAATACAGTAACATGGAGCTACCATATAACCCAGAACTTCCATCCATTCCTAGGTTTATACCTGAAAAAGAAATTAAAACATATGCCCACATAAAAACCTGTGCATGAAGGCCCGGCATAGTGGCTCATGCCTGTAATTCTAGCATTCTGTAGGCCAAGGAAGGTGCAATGTTTGCGCTCAGGAGTACAAGACCAGCCTGAGCAAGAGTGAGACCCCATCTCTACTAAAAATAGAAAAACAAGATGGGTGTTGTGGAGGGCACCTGTAGTCCTA
>NW_003852489.1:3629174-3638719 GCF_000181295.1 Otolemur garnettii
GGCGCCCTACTCCTTTGAGCCACAGGCGCCGCCCTCACATGAGTTTTTTTGATAGATTATGGTGGGCTACAACTTCATGGGGAGTCAGCAGAGAGAGCAGGAGTCAAAACTCTGCAATTCCTGATCGGTAAACCTGGGTTCTATTAATAATACTTGCTAGATGTTCTTTAGCAGCTGCAAGATCTGGGCGGGGGTGGGTGGGTGGCAGGAGCATTCCGTGAGCTTGTTAAACTTCAGTGTTTTTACGGGTTAATACAACCCTGGTGTCACAGAGCTGCTGTAAAGATTAAATGAGATAATGCAAGTGTAACTTTTAGCATAACGTCTGGCACTTAGTAAGAAGGGCACAGCACAATAAAAACAGAGCCTGAAACAGCCTGTTACACTGGGCTAACAGCTACACGTGGTAAAATATCTCTGCTTGCAACTGCTATTTTTCTAGCTAGAGGTGAAGGCAAAAATTAATAATTCCAGCCAATTCCACCTACCACCGTTCACTCAGTGAGGCCCCTTTCTTCTTTCTCGGCCTTGGGGATGACCCCTCTCTCTGTTCCCACATCCCCAGCCCTTCTGGGAGGCAGGGGTGCCTGCAGCTGCTGGTAGGGAGAGGACTGGCGGGATGTGTGACCTTTGACTTGTGCTGGCATCTTTAGCTTCTTTGGAACAGGGAGCCAGCTCCTCTCTAACACAGTCTGCCCCCTGAGCACTCGTGAACGTGTGCCCTGGAAACAGATGGGCTGGGGGTGAAACCCAGCTTGAAGACTTACATTTGGCGTCACCTCTATTTAGTGACCTGTGTAATGAATATCGTCTACCTGTCTTAGTTCAGGCTGCTCTACAAACTACCCTAGTGGCTTATAAACAGCAGAAATATATTTCTCGAAATTCTTGAGGCTGTAAGTCTGAGATCAGGATGCCCCACGGTCAGTTCTGGCGAGGGCTCTCTTCCAAGTTGTAGAGTGCCAACTTCCCCTTGGGTCTTGTGGCAGAGGACAGCAGGAGAGCTCTCTGAGGTGTCTTTTTTTAAGGCACTAATCTCATTTGTGAAGGCTCCACCCTCATCACCTATTTACCTCCAAAGGCCCTACCTTCAAATGGGGGTTTGGATTTCTCATACAGTATGAATTTTGGTGAGACACATTCAGTCCACAACACTACCTCGCTGGATTAGTGAGATCATGTACCGGAAGTACCCAGCACACACAAATAACTAAATAAATCCTTCCTCTTTTCCTCTTCTTCCTTAGTATTTATTCAGTATTTTCCTAGCTGAGCAAAGGGAAAAATACCGATTTCCTCTCTTCAACCCCTGTTCTAACAATCCATCTGGAGTCTACTTTCCAGCATTATTTCACTTAATTTAATAATATTCTATATCCATTTTCTGATGCTCCTACTCGAGCACTAATTTGATGATGAAGATCTTGGTTAACAAGTTTCACATTTTCTTTTCTTTTCTTTACAGATTTTACATTTTAATGTCATGTGAAAAATGCATGCCCACTAGCAGATCCTCTCTGCACAGCTGACCCCTAATCTAAGGCGTATCCCGTAAGCAGTGAGGAAGTTCAAACTGTTTTCAAAGAACACCCCAGTTTCATTTCTCCAGGAAGTAGAAACTATATCAGCTGAAAGGTTCATGGTGCTATTTGTTTTTTTCTGAGACAGAATCATCTCACTATGTCACCCTTGGTAGAGTGCTGAGGTGTCACACTCACAGCAACCTCAAATACTTGGGCTCAAGTGCTTCTCTTGCCTCAGCCTTCCAAGTAGCTGGGACTACAGGCACCCGCCACAATGCCCAGCTATTTTTTGGTTGTAGTTGTTACTGTTGTTTAGCAGGCCCGGGCTGGGTTTGAACCGCCACCTCCAGCGTATGTGGCTGGTGCCCTACCCAACTGAGCTATGGGCACGGCCATCATGGTGCTAGTTGGGACACTTCCTTGAGATCTTATATATCACTAGGATTAACCCTAAAAGCCAATGCGCACTGTTTGGGAGGCACTGTGCATTGTAAATAAAGCAAACACACAACTGAGCCTCAAGGAGTTTAAAATTTTAGAGGGAAGCCAGGCAAGGTGGCTCACGCCTGTAACCCCAGCACTTGAGAGGCCGAGGGGGGTAGGTTGCCTAAGCTCACGAGTTCAAGACCAACCTGAGCCAGAGAGAGACCCCTGTCTCTAAAAAATAGCTGGGCACTGTGGCAGGCCCCTGTAGTCCCAGCTACTTGGGAGGCTGAGGCAGGAGAATCACTTGAGCCCAAGAGCTTGAAGTTGCTGTGAGCTAAGATACCACATCATTCTACCCAGGGTGACCAAGTAAGACTTTGTCTTAAATAAATAAATAAATAACATAAAATTTTAGAGGGGAGATAAGATGTGTATATTAGGAAATATAATACAATAAGGCTTGGTGCCTGTAGCTCAGTGGCTAGGGCACCAGCCACATACATAGGAG
This sequence comes from Otolemur garnettii, assembly GCF_000181295.1. Classification (NCBI taxonomy): domain Eukaryota; kingdom Metazoa; phylum Chordata; class Mammalia; order Primates; family Galagidae; genus Otolemur; species Otolemur garnettii. The sequence continues at coordinate 3,631,632 of NW_003852489.1, forward strand.
CTGCCGGGTTCAAACCCAGCCCGGGCCTGCTAAACAACTACAACCAAAAAATAGCTGGGCATTGTGGCGGGTGCCTGTAGTCCCACCTACTTGGGAGGCTGAGGCAGGAGAATTGCTTGAACCCAAGAGTTTAAGGTTCTTGTGAGCTATGACGCCACAGCACTCTACCAAGGGTGACATACTGAGACTCTGTCTCAAATAATAATAATAATAATACAATAGAGAAAGTAGTACATGGATTGCCTGAGCTCACAGGTTGGAGACCAGCCTGAGCCAGAGTGAGATCTATCTCCAAACATAGCTGGGCATTGTGGCAGGCACCTGCAGTCCCAGCTACTCAGGAGGCTGAGGCAAGAGAATCACTTGAGCCTAAGAGTCTGAGGTTGCTGTGAGCTATGACGCCACAACACTCAGCCACATGGCAACTGAGTGAAACTCTGTCTCAAAAGAAAAAAAATTATATTTAACATGAATCTTAGTTAGAAAACATGAAATGCCCTAAAATTTTACAGCTCCTCTTTGATAGAAACTTTAAAAGAGGTTTGTCCAAATTTGACAGTGTCCTTAAATTTTCCCTAATAATGAATTGTGCTAGCATAGAAATAGAATTGTGAGCAACCATGCTGGGGGACAGATCAATTATCTTTCTATCCTTTCCTTAGAAAATGAAATTTAAAAAGATATTAAAAATTGTTGTCACATAAAGAGATAATAAAAAAGCCAAAAGATGTAAAAAAAGTATTATAGTTGTGTTAAGCAGTTAATTCATGAAGGATACATTTTGTTATTTTTCTAAACTTATTAATATGTCTTGTAAGTTTTTGTAAATTTGAAATTTATTGTGGTTTCTTCTTGAATTCTAAATATTCATCTCAATTGAATTTTTTATTTGTGATTTTATATAATATTTTTTTCTTAAAGAGGCTCCTCCTCCCCAATCAGTTGTATATATTTCAGACCTCTGAAGACCTAAATCTGTCCTTGGGTATGAGAAGAGATATGGCTTTTTGGCTAAGGGAGGGATATAGATTTTATTTTAGGTGTCATGGGAAGCCATTAAAATGAGGGGGCTTTTTTGTTTGTTTGTTTGGGGTTTTTTTTTTGAGACAAAGCCTCAAGGCGTCACCCTGGGTAGAGTGCCATGGCATCACAGCTCACAGCAACCCCCAACTCCTGGGCTCAAGCGATTCTCCACCTCTGCCTCCCAAGTAGCTGGGACTACAGGCGCCTGCCATAACAATAACCGGCCATTTTTTAGAGATAGGGTCTTGCTCTGGCTCAGGCTAGTCTCAAACTAGTGAGCTCAGGCAATCTACCTGGCTTGGCCTCCCAGAGTGCTAGAATGACAGGTGTGGGCCAGCATGCCTGGCCTTATTAAAGTGTTTTGATTAGACAAGTGATATGAGTGGACTTACATTTTTAAAAGATGGCTCTCACTACCAGGTTATAAACAATCACATGGCCTTAGCAGGGACATGGAGAGGAGGGCCTCTGTCCATGCTGATGATGACAAAATGTGGGGAGTAGCCACAGATGCTCAACAGCAGAGCTCCTGGGGAGAAAGCCAGGACAGGGGTTCAGGGCAGGAGCAGATAAGCCCCAACTTGAAGAAGGTCAAATAGCTCTGGTTCAGAATATCAAAGAAGAGAGTGGCTCTCCCCAGTGCGATGGGGACTCCAGTGGAGGAAATTGTGATCTGAGAAGGCTAGGGGATTCAGGAGTTGGAACCTGTGATTGACAGGGAAAGAATAAAAGGCACAAAATGAGTAAAGCACAGCACGGGCAAGGGTGAAGGGACAGGTGACAAATGATGACAACGAGGACTGAGGCAAAGAACAATCATAGTAATAGTAGCTAACACTTCCACGGTGTTCGCTGGGTGCCAAGTGCTGTGATTTGCATTCATTAACCCATTCATTTTTAAGACGATAGGCTGCAGTCAGATCCTGGTATGCTTTAGGTGCCAGGGTAAGCAATGGGGACATAATTTATTGATAATGAGGAGCCACTGAAGGCTTTAGAGCAGGTCTTATAGGAGGAAGTGAAAGAGAAGAATCAAGATTGCTTAGGTTGGGGTGCCTATGCACCCCCTGAAATTTAGAGCAAATATTCGTATGAGTGAGTCTTTTTCTGGGGAGGGTCTATGCCCATCCAACCTCAAAGGTGTTGGAGACTTCAAAAAAGGCTAAGAATCACTGGCTTAAGCAGTTTCAAGCCTAGGGGTAGTATCCCATCCGACCCAGAGCATGAAGTAAGGAGGTAGGGTTGGGTGGAGGAGCTTAGAAATGATCGCTTTCCTCTGAGATTACATTGACTTTCTGATGTTGTAGGTACATGTCGAGTGGGCAGTAGAGACTTAGGTCCCAGCCCTCCAGAGATCAAGCAAAGCTACAATCACAGGCAGGGGTATGATCCTCCACCCCAAGCTGCAGTTTGAATGACACTGTCAACGAAAACAGAAAAGAGGGCCAAGGACAGATCTTTGCATCTATTTAATCTGTCTGCTGTGCCTGTTCTTAAGTGCTTTCTGACAGATGATGTTTCTCTATACAGGAAATTCTTAGGTTGAACTTTAGTTCCTAAAACACATTAAATCACACTTTGGCTTCTAAGAAGGGGCAAGAGGGGATGCACATAATGACTACTTCTGTGGTTCACTTCTCATCTAGGGAAATTATCTCTTCAAAATGATCAGGTGCTTCTGACCTTGTTCAGAAGAGTGGGGGCATTTTTATCAAGCTAGGAAGTGTGTCGGATAATTGTGAGCACTCAGAGGACTTGGTTCTAGCCAGTGTTAAAAATCTCAGGAACTCATAGAGTCCCTTCTCTCCCTTGGGAGGAAAGAAAAAATACCTGCTCGTGTCAGGAAAGCTCTTGAAATATTAGGCAGATTGCAAATGTATAGCTTCTGTCCTGGATCAATGGTCCAAACCCAGGTATATGCTCTTGCGTAGAAATACCCCAAAGAAGAGCCATGATTTTCCCACGAATCTGTTTAATTTTGTGTGGGCTCATTATTTCACTAAGAAAGTAGCTGCAGGCCAGGTATGGTTGCTTACGCCTGTAATCCTAGCACTCTGGAGGTTGAGGCAGGTGGGTCGCTTGATCTCAAGAGTTTGAGATCAGCTTGTACAAGAGCAAGACCCCGTCTTCACTAAAAATAGAAAAACTAGCTGGTTGTAGTGGTGCATGCCTATAGTCCCAGCTATCCAGGAGGCTTGGGCAAGAGGATCACTTGAACCCAAGAGTTTGAGGTTGCTGTGACCTATGATGCCACAGCACTCTACCGAGGGTGACAAAGTGAGGCTCCGTTAAAAAAAAGAAAGGAAGGAAGGAAGGAAGCAGGAAGGAAGAAAGGAAGGTAGGAAGGGAAGGAGGGAGGGAGGGAAGCCAGCTGCAGTTTAGTCTGTCATACCCAGAAATTACTCATAGAACTTGTGGGCCTCAGCCATCCACACAAGGGGTAGTGGGAAATAGAGCCAAGCGTCAACACCCTTAGATCCACCAGGTTGCACTGTAACTCTGCTAATCTGTGTCATTTGCCTGCGTTCTTCCACCCAGCTCTGAGCCATGCTGGTCTAGATCTAAATGCCTGCTCATTGCTCAACACATCCATGAACTTGAAACCTTGCTGGCTTCTCTTAGAATGCAGCTGGGTTTGGCCCCACTACTTGCAGAAGTTGGGGCATAGTCAAACAAACAAGGACCTGGATTAGCTGCACCCATGATGTGGGGCCAGTTCTAAGAGAAACACACTCAACTCAGAGGAATTCTCCTAAGGCTGACAGAACAATGCTGGCAGAATAGTGATGTCGAGATGTCTGCCCAGGGTGAAGGCTGGAACTAGATTGCTGAAGTAGAGTGGGTAGATGGCCAAGACTGGATATTGTGGGGCAAAAGGCACAACCCAGAATATCAAGGGCATCCTGATAGGAAGGTAGCCCAGTGGTGAAAAATTCAAAAAGGATCACTATCTCTGAACCAGGACAGGTGTCATGGGGCGGCCTTTCCCCACCAGTACTCTTTGTTATGGGTTGAATTGTGTCCTCCAAAATTCCTATCTTGAAGTCCTAAGTCCCAGTACCTTAGAATATGATCTCATTTGGAAATAAAGTTGTTTTAGATGTAATTAACTAAGATGATGTCTTTTTAGTGGGTCCTAATCCTGTATGGCTGGTGTCCTTTGTCAATGGAAAAGAACTCAAAGTCTGTAAAATAATTTTAAAAGATTGATGGTGAGTCACGTTTGAGGACCATGGACACCCAGGAAGTGTTGAGTCAGTGGACTTGCTGAAGTTGAGTTACGGTTTCGTTTTATACCTTCCAGGGAGACAGAAATTGCAAGTAAGGTTGTAAATCAATACGTGGAAGGCATACATTGATTTGGCCCCGAAGGTGGGACATCTGAAAGGGGGCAGGAGGTTGGGCTTGCAAGTTATAGGTGGGTTCAGTGACTCTTTGATTTGTAATTGGTTGAGGAAATGAAGCTTTGGCTAAAGGCTTGGATGTTTTAAGTTAAGATAAGGAAGTCTATTAATCAAAGACAAGCCACCAGCCTTATACCCAGATTCAATTGATTTGTTATATAAATTGAGGACCTGCAGGTGTGGTTTAAACGTTGTCTTGCATAGTCTAAAGCAGCGGTTCTCAACCTGTGGGTCGTGACCCACAGGAAGTGTATTAAAGGGTCGTGGCATTAGGAAGGTTGAGAACCACTGGTCTAAAGCCTCTTAATCCGCAGTGGCTCATATCTGTAATCCTAGTACTCTGGGAGGATAAAACAAGAGGATCCTTTGAGTTTGACCAGCCTGAGCAAAGCAAGACTCCTATCTCTCCTAAAAATTAAAAAAAAGACAAAATGGCCAGAAAAAAATTAACCAGGCATAGTGCAGCACACTTATAGTCCCAGCTACTTAGGAGGCTGAGGCAGGAGGATCAGCTGAACCCAGGAGTTTGAAGTTGCTGTGAGCTAGGCTGATACCCCTGCACTCTAGCCAGGATGACAGAAAGAGGAAGACTCGGTCTCAAAGAAAAAAAAAGTAAGAAATTGCAAAGGATATCTCCAATAAGGGCAGGAGGAGAGGGATGGTGAGGCTATCTGACCTCCCTTCTCATGACCAGCAACCCCGCTTTAGGGTATATCTGGGATCCCCTTGACCAAGAGGAGGTCCATTCAGTCAGTTGGGAGGGCTTAATATTTTATTTTAGTTCACACCTTACAGAAAGGGAAATTTGGACACAGACACGAGGAGAATGTCATGTGACAATGAAGGCAGAGGGTAGAGTGATGCTTTTTACGTGCCAAGGAACACCAGAGATCACCAGCAAGCCACCGGAAGCCAGGAAGTGGCATGAGACAGATTCTTCCTCCCAACCCTTGAAGGTACCTGCTGATACCGGGATCTGGGACTTCTCACCTCCAGAACTGTGAGACAACACATTTCTGTCATTGAAGCCACCCAGTTGGTGGCATTTTCTTACAGCAGCCCTAGGAAACAAGTATGCCCCTTTTCTCTAAAACTGTAGACTTGTTCCACTCTGCTTCTGACCAGTCCAGTCCTAATTTCAGGAGAGAAGCAGGTGTGGAGAGCTTTTCAATAACAATGGCTCCTGCAGTGCTCACAGGTCTATAGAGTTCATTGGCATCAGCAGGCAGAGTGGCATGGTAACCTTCACCTCGATCTTGCACTGTGAGGACAGTGTCCTCCGGGCAGTGGGCTGAAGGGAGAGGGTTTCTAATGAAGACCTGGGTACGAACTCTCTTGAGGGTTAAAAAATATTCTTCAACCCCAAGTCTGGAGCATAGATTTTGCTTCATGTGACTCATAAAAGACTTTGTTCTCAGCCTCAGCCTCTCTCCCCACCATTGTTCAGGCTGTTACCAAGTTGCTTTTAGTTATCTGATAAAGGCAGCCAGTTTCCATGGTTACCTACAAGCATGCAGCAAGGTGCCATTCCTGGGAGGCCCCACGATTAAGCAAATAACAGGACAGGACCTCCAGCACAATGAAAATAACCTGGATTCAACGATCAGCGTGGCGTTCCGGGGGCAACTGGGTCTCAGGAGCAAGTCAGGGCCCACTTATTAGAGCCGGGCATGAAGCCAGAGGCAGAGCAGCAGGCCGAGTTACTACTATTTACTGTCCGCTGGGTCCTGCGCCCATCCTATGAAGTAGCTACACCAACCTTTTCTCTGGTCTTTGCTCATGACAGCACTATTTTGTAGATGAAGGAACTCCCACGCACTGAAGATCACACAGCTAGTAGGTAACAAGGATTTGAACCCAGATGTATATTTTCCATCTGTCCTTACAGGTCAGCTTTCTGCTCTTCCCCACCCCAGAAGCTGGCCTTAGGAGCTGCGTCAACAGCGGATCTTAGCTGCTAGCGCCAGTTGGGTCTGTTAGGGCCCCACAGATGAGAGGGAAGAAATGAGAAGTGGCTTTTGGCTTGCCATGCCACAGAGTGCCCGTCTATGGAATCCTCTCCTTCTATTTCCTTCTCTGGGCTCTTTAAGTCTCAGACTGCTTTTGGTTTCCCTGCACCCACCCTTTTGTAGGAAGCCACTTTGTAATAAACAAGTCCTCCTTGAATCATGGTCTTTCTAGCAAGACCCTGACTGGGACACCAAGTCTGTCTACTGCTGAAGGCTTTGTCCTGAACTCCTCTGCTATACTCCTCCCATTCCCAGCCAGGATGATGACTGAGTCCCAAAGCATTGGGTCAGTGCTCCATAACCCCCTGCAATTTGAGGTCAGAATTAGTTTCTAAGACTTGGAACTGAAGGAAAGAGGTGCTGAACTTGAGGTAGGTGCTCAGTGGCTAGAGGTGTGGGCAGACGGCCACAACACAGCCTAGAGAATTAACCAGGGTTTGATAGTCACCTGTAAGGACTTTCAGTTCTGTTCCCAGTTGTGGGTCCTTCTGCCCTGGAAAATCCCTAGTACTTGGCTACTGTACTGAGCTTAGCTAACTGTTCAGTTGGAAGGCACAGTCTTTACAAGTCTGCCTTTTCTTCAGACACCAGCCACAAGCTTATGGGTTCCCAAGACCACCCTCACTTAAGACTAGATGGCTACAAATTCAGA
>NW_003852489.1:3640344-3660579 GCF_000181295.1 Otolemur garnettii
ATTGCAAGATTCACCATTGCAACCACTATCTGGACCACTGCAGTGGCAAATTTTATGTCTTTATCCCATTGTTGGGAAGGAATATCTCCTTTACACACACACAAATTATCTTTGCAACACTGGGGGAAGAGTCCACTTACTTTTAAATGTCCTTGGACTGTAATGTCCATTACAGTAGTCCTCCCTTATCCACAGGGAATATGTCCCAAGAGTCCCAGTGAATGCCTGAAACCATGGATAGTCTTGACCCTTAGGTATACTGTTTTTTCCTACCTACACATACCTATAAGTCTAATTTATAAATTAGGTATCGTAAGAGATTAACACTAATACCTAATGATTAAATAGAATAATTATAACAACATGCCAGCATAACTACCCTTGCCCTTTGGGAAAATAAGGATACCTTGAACACAAGCACTATGATACTCAGACAGTTGATCTGATAACAGAGACAGCTATTAAATGACTAACAGGCAGGTAGCAAATACAGCGTAGAGATGTGGGAACAAAGAATGATTCAGTCCTAGGCAGGAGAGAGCAGAGTGAAGAGATTTCATCATGCTACTCGGAAAGGCATGCAATTTCAAACTCACGAATTGTTTATTTCTGGAGTTTTTCATTTACTATTTTCAGACCCCGGTTGACTGAGGGTAACTCAAGCCTCAGAAGGCAAAACTGAGAGTAAGAAGGGACTGCTGTGTATGTCTGCTCCTGCTCTAGTCCGAGGTCTCTTGAAGGGGTGTGTGTGTGTGTGTGTGTGTCTTGTTCATTTTCTACCTCTAAGGCTGGGCCCGGTGGCTCCTGCCTATAATCCCAGCACTCTGGAAGGCTGGTGTGGGTGGATTGCCTGAGCTCCCAGGTTTGAGACCAGCCTGAGCAATTCCGAGAGAGCAATTGCAAGAATTCATCTCTAAAAATATCTGGGTGTTGTGGCGGCACCTGTAGCCCCAGCTACTCGGGAGGCTGAGGCAAGAGAATTGCTTGAGCCCAGGAGTTTGAGGTTGCTGTGATCTGTGATGCTATAGCACTCTCCCGAGGGCGACAAAGTGAAACTGTCTCAAAAAAAAAAAAAAGTCTTAAAATGTAATCAATAGATAGTTATACCTGAAACCAAATTAAGTCTCATAAAGCATAGGTTGACTATGCCAAATATGCACAACCTGGCTGTGGTGATTTTAAGGTGCGGTCCCCCAATTTTTTGACATTCTGAGAACACATGTAGTGGGAATAAGATGGAGTCAGGCAGGCTAGGGCGGACATGACATAGCTGGTCTGGTTGGTTTAGGTCTTGCCTGACTTTTACCCCATCTTTCATTTTTACTGTTTTGTAAATTTATTTATTTATTTATTGAGACAGAATCTCACTATGTCACCGTTGGTAGAGGCTTGGCCTCACAACAGCTCACAGCAACCTTAAACTCTTGGGCTCAAGCAATTCTCTTGCCTCAGCCTCCCAAATAGCTGGGACTACAGGTGCCTGCCACAACGGCTGGCTATTTTGTTGTTGTTGTTGTCATCGTTGTTTAGCAGGCCAGGGCTGGGTTGGAACCTGCCAGCCCGGGTGCATGTGGCCAGCACCCTAACCACTGAGCTATGGGTGCCAAGCCTCTTTTGTAAATTTAGCTCCCACCTTAAAGATATCTATTTTAGGTGAATTGATTTAGGAGATTAACTTTTATTATTTTTATTTATTTATTTAGAGACAGAGCCTCAAGCTGTCACCCTGGGTAGAGTGCTGTGACATTACAGCTCACAGCAACTTCCAACTCCTGGGCTTAGTGATTCTCTTGCCTCTGCCTCCCAAGTAGCTGGGACTACAGGTGCCTGCCACAACACCCAGCTTTTTTTGGTTGTAGTTGTCATTGTTGTTTGGCAGGCCTGGGCCAGATTCGAACCCACCAGCTCTGGAGTATGTGGCTGGCGCCTTAGCTGCTTGAACTACAACCACCAAGCCAGAGATTAACTTTTAAATTGGAATGTTGTAATAGGTTACCGAGTTATACTAATTATCATTTAAAATAAAGATTAATGTAGTCTTTGCTTGAAACTTTTATGTATAAAACCGTAATTTTAAAAATGAAAAAACAGAATAATCTTTAAAAAGCTACTCTCAGTGTTCTCCAAAATCCTGACCTTCTGACAAATAAAATTTGGTGGACCTATCCTGTCTCTACATACTGGCTTACACTGACAGGAGGCCAGACCCTCTTTGTCCAGTAACAACTATGTCCTCTTCTTCTGAATTGGGATGAGCTTCTGATTTCTCTGCCTAATAGAGTACAGAGGAAGTGATGAAATGATGTGCGTGACTTCTGAAGCTGGGTCATAAAATGTGCTTCAGCTTCTTCCTGGTTCTCTTGGGACACTTGTTCTGTAGGAAGTCAGCCTCCCTATGAAACTGACTCCATCTGACAACCCTGACCCCAGCTGCAAGAGAAGCCATGTGTATGCCATCCAGGAGACACTGAAGCTGAGCCCCCAGCCAACTGCCCGCATCAACTGTCAGCCATGTGAGTGAGCCATCTTGAATGCGCCTTCAGATAGATGACTGTGGCTCCAGCCATCATGTGATTCCAGCCGCCTGAGAGATCCCAACAGAAAACTGCCCATCAGGGCCCTTCCCAGTGTCCTCACTCACAAAATCACTAGAAAAATAAAGTGGTGGTTGTTTTACACCAGAAATTTTTTGGATTATTTGTTACCCACAGCAATAGTAGCTGAAACAGTGATCAAGTATAAAAACCCAAATTATGAATATACAACAATAAAATTGCTTTCCACTTTTTATTAACATGAACACTGTGACTTAAAAACTCATTAATCTCAGCTCAGCACCTGTAGCTCAGCAGCTAGGACACCAGCTGCATACATTGAAGCTGGTGGGTTCAAATCCAGCCCGGGCCTGCCAAACAACAATGACAACTACAGCGAAATAGCTGGGCGTTGGCTCGGCACCTATAGCTCAACCGGCTAAGGCGCCAGCCACGTACACCTAAGGTGGCGGGTTCGAATCCCCAGCCCGGACCCGCCAAACAACAATGACGGCTGCAACCAAAAAATAGCCGGGCGTTGTGGCGGGCGCCTGTGGTCCCAGTTACTTGGGAGGCGGAGGCAAGAGACTCGCTTGAGCCCAGGAGTTGGAGGTTGCTGTGAGCTGTAATGCCACGGCACTCTACCCAGGGGGACAGCTTTAGGCTCTGTCTCAAAAAAAAAAAAAAAAAAAAATAGCTGGACTTTGTGTTGGGCACCTGTAGTCCCAGCTACTTGGGAAGCTGAGGCAAGAGAATTGCTTAAGCCCAAGAGTTTGAGGTTGCTGTGAGCTGTGACTCCATGCACTCTACCGAGGGTGACACAGTGAGAGTCTGTCTCAAAACAAAACAAAACAAAAACTCACTAATCCCTTATAGTATTTGTAGTCTTATTTCTTAATTGAGGTATATACAGAGAGAGAGACTTAAGTCACATTTTTTTTTTTTTTTAGAGACAGAGTCTCACTTTATCGCCTTCAGTAGAGTGCTGTGATGTGATAGCTCACAGCAACTTCCAGCTCTTGGGCTTAGGCGATTCTCTTGCCTCAGCCTCCCAAGTAGCTGGGACTACAGGTACCCGCCACAACACCCGGCTATTTTTTGGTTGCAGTTCGGCCAGGGCTGGGTTGAAACATGCCACCGTCAGTTTATGGGGCCAGCGCCCTATTTACTGAGCCAGAGGTGCCACCCAACTTAAGTCACTTCTAAGAACACTACTAGTGCTAGAGTTCTCTAATCAATAACAAGTAGGCAAACAGTTACATTATTCATCCAGTTATTCATTTATGTGTAAACTATCTTTGATTTAAACATTTCTTCTTTGTTAATAATCAATGAATGTACTATTTATTTATTAATAAATTTATTAATTCTGTCAATAAATATTTGACTCAGGCACTGTTCTAGGCACCAGACACTGTTCTTAGATCATCTAAGAGTGCTCATTAATCCAAATTTAGGCCTGGTGTAGGCAGAGCAGGCTGTATGACACCCTAATTGCCTCTCCTTCCAAGCCCTTGCAGGTTTTTGCAGGCCCAACAGAGCCAGTACTAGAATACTCTTTTCATGATTTTCGTCTTTTCTAAAGAGATGGCCTTTTTATTTAGTAACTACCATACATAATACTGAAATCTATTCATTTGAGTGCATAAATGTTGAGGAAACTGGCATGAAGTTCTAGGTAGTTCCATGGAAAAACTGCTTCAAAAGAAATAAACTATATTATTTTATACAGTGCTGTTTGGGATTCCTAGGGAACATTTCTGGACTGGCATTTTGGAGTTTGGCCTTTCTCTTCAGAATGGAAACAAGAATTAAATCAAATGAAATGCAAAGTTATCGTCTAGGCCAGGCGAGGTCGCTGATGCCTATAATGCTGGCGCTCTGGGAGGCTGAGGTAGGTGGATTGTTTGAGCTAAGGAGCTGGAGACCAGCCTGAGTAAAAGCAAGACCCTGTCTCTACTAAAAACAGAAAAACTAGCCGGGTGTGGTGGTGTGGACCTGTAGTCCTAGCTCCTCAGGAGGCTGAGGCAAGAGGATTGCTTGAGACTAAGAGTTTGAGGTTGTTGTGCGCTATGATATGATGATGACATGGCACCCTACCCAGGGTGATGGAGTGAGATTCTGTCTCAAAAAAATAAACAAAACCCAAAAAATGGTGGTGTCTGTAGCTCAAGCAGCTAAGGCACCAGCCACATACACCAGAGCTGGTGGGTTTGAATCTGGCCCAGGCCTGCCAAACAACAATGAGAACTACAACCAAAATATATCCGGGTGTTGTCCAGGTACCTGTAGTCCCAGCTACTTGGGAGGCTGAGGCAAGAGAATTGCTTAAGCCCAGGAGTTTGAGGTTGCTGTGAGCTGTGATGCCATAGCACTCTACCCAGGGCAATAACTCGAGGCTCTGTCTCAAAAAAAAAAAAAAAAAAGAGAGAGAGAAAAGAAAAGTTAATGTCTTCTTCAGGTAACACCATGAAAATATGAAGCAAGAGAAATTAATTTGAATTTTAAACAAATGCCCCAGGTAAACCTGGGCTCTAATTCACAGATTTTGTTTGCCAGGCATGGTTTCATTATAAAAAGAAAACCCACCTATTTTCCAATGTTTATCCTATGAGTGTGTCTGTGTTTCATTAAAAAACACATCTACATGTAATCCTAGCACTCTGGGAGCCTGAGGTGGGTGGATTGCCCTGAGCTCACAGGTTCGAGACCAGCCTGAGCAAGAGCGAGACTCCGTCTCTAAAAAATAGCTGGACTTTGTGTTGGGCACCTGTAGTCTCAGCTACTTGGGAGACTGAGGCAAGAGGATTGCATGAGCCCAAGAGTAGGAGGTTTCTGTGAGCTCTGATGCTATGATGCCATGGTACTCTAGTGAGGGTGACCAAAACAAACAAACAAACAAAAAAAGAACACACACATCTACAATACTTAAGTTAACCATTATGGTTAGTCTGCTTCCTCTGATTGTTTTTGTCTAAGACAACAAGCTAAATTAAAAACCAAATTTGTTCTAAAGAAATTAGTACTATACTAAGAACTAGGTTAGGCATTACAAGTTTAACTTCATCTTCTTCTGGAGTTCAGTGTCTTAGGTATGTTTATTGGTTACAGTATTGTTAGTGTTTCCCAAATCTACATCTCCTGCCCAGACTGTCTTCGACTGAGCCCCAGACTTGTATCTACCACAACCTACTTGATATTTGTACTAGATACAAATGAAATCATGAAAAGAGTATTCTAGTACTGGCTCTGTTGGGCCTGCAAAAACCTGCAAGGGCTTGGAAGGAGAGGCAATTAGGGTGTCATACAGCCTGCTCTGCCTACACCAGGCCTAAATTTGGATTAATGAGCACTCTTAGATGATCTAAGAACAGTGTCTGGTGCCTAGAACAGTGCCTGAGTCAAATATTTATTGACAGAATTAATAAATTTATTAATAAATAAATAGTACATTCACTGATACTTGATTTGTTTACCAGCTACAAAAACTAATTCTAGCTACCTAAGGAAAAGGAAATGTATTGGAAATCTGTGAAGATGTCACAGAGCGATAGGAATAGAAGTTAAGAAGGAATAAAGGTTAAGAAAGAAAAGAACTTAGCGTTTCCAGAATGTTTTGGTAATAGGAGCTGCTCAACCATCTCATCCTATGGTTTCTTCCAGTTCTGTGTCACTCCAAACAGGATTCAAAGTCCTGGAGACAGATTGGTTGGCCAAGCTTGAGTCATATAACAACTCTTGATAGAATCATGTGTTCAGATTGGCAAAAATTTACTAAAACGCTTCACAGGTGCAGAAGTGTGTAAATAGGTATTCCCATGTGCTATTGTTGCAAGTAAACTGCTACAGGTTTTAAGGCAGTCAATTTTATAATCTATCAAAATTTTTTTTTTTTTTTAGACAGAGCCTCAAGCCGTCCCCCTGGGTAGAGTGCCGTGGCATCACAGCTCATAGCAACCTCCAACTCCTGGGCTCAAGCGAGTCTCCTGCCTCAGCCTCCCAAGTAGCTGGGAGCACAGGCACCCACCACAACACCCAGCTATTTTTTGGTTGCAGCCATCATTGTTGTTTTGGCGGGCCCAGGCTGGATTCGAACCTGCCACCTTAGGTGTATGTGGCTGGCACCTTAGCCACTTGAGCCACAGGTGCCAAGCCAAATCTATCAAATCTTAAAAGGAACTTCTTTCTTTTTCTTTTTTTTTTTTTTTGAGACAGACTGTTGCTCTGCTGCCCCAGCTAGAGTGCAGTGGCATCATCATAGCTCACTACAACCTCAAACCCCTGGGTTCAAGAGATCCTACTGCCTCAGTCTTCCTAGTAGCTAAGATTATAAGCCCTTGCCACCACACCTGGCTAATTTTTCTATTTTTTAATAGAGATGGGGTCAGGATTAGGAGGGTGTCTTTCTCTGGTTGTCTTGCTGAGGCTGTTCTCAAACTCCTGACCTTGAGTGCTCCCCATGCCTCAACTCCCTAAGTGCTAGGATTACAGGTATGAGTACTGTAACACTATGCCCAGCCACACCTACTCTTGGAAATTTTACATTTAAGAATTTTTCTAGGCTCAGAGCCTATAGCTCAGCAGCTAAGATACTAGCCACATACACTGGAGCTGGTGGGTTCAAATCCAGCCCAGGCCTGCCAAACAACAATGACAACTACCAAAAATATAGCCAGGAGTTGCAGCAGGCACCTATAGTCCAGCTACTTGGGAGGCTGAGGCAAGAGAATCACTTAAGCGCAAGAGTTTGAGGTTGCTGTGAGCTGTGGCACCATGGCACTCTACTGAGGGGAGAATAGTGAGACTCTGTCTCAAAAAAAAAAAAAAAGAATTTTTCTAAGGAAAAAGTTGGTTATAAGCCAAGATATGGCTAGATAGTTGGTTATTTCATTATTGTTTAGAAGAGAAAAGTTAAAGATGACCTAATTGTCGAAGAATAGAAAATTTATTACATGAGTGATGATGTAACCATATGCTGGAGTGCTTACAACCTTTAGAAATTAGGACATAGTCCCATATTTGTCTATGTGGATACATGTCTATTTTGCATTGTTAAATGAAGCAGGTTATAAAGAGAATGTATGGTTGACTTTACTTTTAAAAATATAAATTCATATATCTGTATTTCACTTTTTAATTTTAATTTTTTGTAGAGCTAGGATCTGGATATGTTGCCCAGGCTGGTCTTAAACTCCTGGCTTCAAGGGATCTTCTCGCCTCAGGCTTCCAAAGTACTGGGATTAGTTATGAGCCACACACCCAGCTGAGGGTTAACCTGAATGCAAGTAACATGATAACAGTCTAATCACCAAAATAGCTACTAAGTGACTAACAGGGTGGTTTGTACACATGGAGGTAATGGGGATTGAAACCAGGGCCTAGTGCATGCTAATCGTGTACTTTACCCCCTTGTATTTTAAAAGTCTGAAAGAACATAAAACATTTTCAAGCAAATGTGTTTTTATTTCCAAAGTCAGAAATGACCATAACTCTAAAAGGGGGGGCGTTAATAAGTAAAAGTAGAATCAATATCACTTAAATGCCCTTAGAATTCCTATTATAGAGATCATTTCCATAAAATGGCATCTCGCTTTTAACTTTGGGATACAGCCTACAAGATTTTAATGGTCATGATGTTATCCTATTAAAGATAGTAGCATTATTGAGAATAATAGTTAACATTTATAGAGTGTAAGGCACTGTCTTGAAAGCTTTCTATGCATTATCTCATCCAAAGTTTGCTACAACCCTAACGAGGCTGATACGATGTATTATAGGCCTTAGTTCACAAATGAGGAAACTAAGGTCACCTATCAAGTCAGCGGAACGTCCAGGACTCCCACCCAAGTATGTTTAAACCCAGAGCCTATGCTTTTAATCTGTATGCTACATTTCCTCTATAATTAGGAAATTAAGTCTGAGCAAGGTCATTTATTTATACCATTGCCTTGTTCCAGAAAAGATTTCAGGCATGTGGTTAATTAACTTGTCCAAGATCAACCAGATGGTAAGTGGCGGAGCCAGGACCCAAATCTCTTTCTCTCACGAACTGTATAAACTACATAAGATGACACAGATGTCAACCCTCATCATGTGTTACCTATTACCATAAACAGGAGAAGGGGAAATGATCATTTGCCTTTAGTTTGAATTTTCTTCTGGTTTTCATGCTCGTTCTGGTTGGATACATTTTCAGCCTTGGAGTTCCTTGCTTTATCTTTTGAGAAGGGACTGAGTAGGACAAGAAGAATTCAGGGATCAAGGACTGGGCAGTAAATCCATGGGGTATCTGCGGTGGGCAGATGAAAGGGAAGGCCTCAGACTGTTCTAAGACTTGTGCTTAGGACTTGGCAGACAACCTGTAAACACTGCTTAGTAACTGCTGGTCTTTAGGAGGAAGGGTGAGACAGAGGAAAGAAGAGTGAAATAAGGAATCAGGGAAGATATATGAAGCGGTGTATTATAGGAGGTGGAGGGAAGATAACGGGGGACACGTGTAGCTGTTCAAGAGTGAGAATAAAAAATAATAATTGAATTTGAGAGTGCCAGTTTTCAAAGAAGGGAAATATAGGCGGTAAACACTACCAAACATTCATGATTTTAAAAAATCGTATCTCCTAAAGTCTCTCAAATCAGGCACAGTCCCTTCAAGTCTCAGCGATGAACAACTTTGTCAATATCTCTCAGGGCCTCTCATCCTTTTGGGTCTATAGCAGGTGTCCTCAAACTACAGCCTGTGGGCTACATGCGGCCCACCTAGGACATATATCTAGCCCACCAGGACATATATCTAGCCCACCTGTCCTGCTTAGCAGCTGACTCATCCCAGGGCCCGCAGTCCAGCCCTCCAACCATCTGAGGGACAGTGAACTGGCCCCCTGTTTAAAAAGTTTGAGGACCCCTGGTATAGCATCCTCCCTCTCAAGACAAATATTTAATCCATTTTCTTTTATTCCTAAGAACTCCATCCAAACAGAGTTTGTGTAAAGAACTGTCTTTTCTTGGCCATAACTTGAAAAATAAATAAAATGAAATATAAACCCATTCTTTTTTGTGCGGCTAAAAAAAATGGAACATTCATTTGCTTCCAGTTTGAGTTATTATAAAAACATTGCAGAACTTGTTCCTAATCTTTTTTTTTTAAATGAAGGAGCCTGTCTCAATTTAGTATCCTTAACCAAACATGCTTAATCCCAGGGCAAGAACCAGCTATAAAGAAAATACAGCTCTTTTAATAACAGTTCTTTGTCCCGGGCTGTTCACTGAAAGCTAGCTCTGAAGGCAAAACGCATTTGAAACTCTTCTCATTAAGAACCATGATGTTTTACTTAAGTTAGACTCGGCTGCTCTGGATAATGTAAAACAGAAGTTACTTATTGAGAGGTAGGGACAGAAAAAGGAAATGGCTGACCTGTAACTAGAGTTCTCCAAAGGTGATGGACGTACTTATTAACCCCCCGAGTCCTCTATTCGTTTAGCAACTCGAGCTGACCAGCATGTGCCTTGAGTAATGTTTAAATCCTTAGAGTACACATATAGGAACTTAACATCACAGAACTATTTCCTCTTCCAGTGCTTCTCTCTGGAAATTTTCTTTTTGTGTGTGTGTGTATGACTTAAACTATGCAAACAACATTCAAAAAAAAAAAAGCCATTCAATCCTTGAGACCTGATACGAGTCTTGTGGAATAGTGATCATTAGGATGTCTCTTTTGCTACCAGATATGAACAAAGGGTTCTTTGTCGTAGTAAATGAATCTAGGGCAAAGAAACGTCCACATCTTGAATTTTGCTTGGTGTTATTCATTCTACCTCCAAAGAGGATATAGTGTATATATTTGTTTTAAAATATCTGTATTATATATTTTTTAAATGTAAGTGATTTCATCTTGTTTTAAGGATTAACAAATCTTTCTGGGATAATCAGAGGAGTTGCAAATTCTATAAAGGAGGCAGCAAAACCATAGTGTTCTAGAAATCTATGGACATATGCATAGAATAGAAAAGGTATTATTGTCATAACCAGTAACTGAAAGCCTGACTTAATTTAATTCCACACTGACTACTTTGCAAAACCTCGAGTCCAAGGTAAACAGCCCTGACACAAATGCAACAGAGGCTCAACTGTATTAGATTTAAATGCCCGATAAAATGATTTGGAAACCTATGAGATTTGTGCCCTGGTACTATTTTTAAAATTATGACTGATGAGCTCTAAGAAACTGTGAAAGAAAAGTGACTCATCCCACACAGGCATTTTTATAAGAGAAGTGGATTTAGAATTTAATGGTGACATTTAGTCATCATAAAGCAGATAATTTCATGAAGAGTAATTTTATATTTATAACAACATCATTGTCAATTAAATTAGTAAAGAGGAAAAGTGAATCAAAGGTCTTTGATGAGCAAAAAATGATGAAGCTCCCTCAAGGCATAGTTAGCTGTTAGGAGAAAAGAAACAGATGGAAAATTTTCATTGTTGTAGCTGTACTTGGTTTTAGATCTTTAGATCTTCATCATAACAGAATCAAACTTTAATTAATTAAGTATATAGAAGGTCTGATTTCCCGATGGCCAAATCTCCTTATGTATTTCATTGCCTCCTTCATTTTTCCCTTTGGATTACCCACATAATAGTGCACTGGCCTCTCTTCTAAGGGACTTCCTTAATTTTGCTTCTTTACAATTTTTTTTTTCTTTTGAGATGGAGTCTCAAGCTGTAGCCCTCGGTAGAGTGCTGTGGCGTCACAGCTCACAGCAACTTCAAACTCTTGGGCTTAGGCAATACTCTTGCCTCAGCCTCCCAAACTTCATGACCATTTTTGTTTGGTGACCCCTCTTTCAAAGATAGTTGTTTACGACATTCTAAAACAGCCACCAACAAGGAGTGTCTCCATTATTCCTTGGTTACACATTCCAGTCTGTTCACATTTTAGACCAACTTGTTTTTCTGCCGTTTGTAGTCTACAGACTAATATACTCCGTTCTAGCTTCTGAGGACAATACAGGTTTTTGTAAATGGCAGAAACATATGTAAATAATCAAATTCCATTGTGTAATATATTGTGCCAAGAATAGATTTTTCACACATGGCGCGTTAGCGAAGAAATAAAACCTTGAAAGTAAAGTGCTTTCAATTAGGCTACTTAATATAGAAATGCTGTATGCCCTAGGGCAAAAATTCATTGAAGCTCAGGCATAACCTATTGACTTTTAATTAAAACCTTGCTTATTGTACAAGTATAAATCTATGAGCTAAATCACATTTTGAGTCTTCAGATTTATGACTAGGATAAGTTTTAGGTCAAATTAGCCCCTATATAATAAAATGTGCTTTCTTAAAATAATAGCATTATCTCCAAAACATATATGTTCTTGGATTGCTTTATTGCACTCGAAATAAAATTATTAAAATTTGGCAATAGCATAAACCACCTCCCTTAATTAAAAATAGCACATATTCTAGAATAAGACTTAATAATTGTTCCAAAGATCTAACCATCTGGAAATATATTCATAATATCATCTGAACGGCAAGTAAATACTACACTTCTAGGACCAAAAGGTGAAGTTTTATTTGACCTTAATTATTAAGACTATGTTTAAAAAAATACATAGTATATTGTTATAAGACTTATTTTCTCTGGCGATGTCTGCTTTGAATTTTCATTTATCCCTTGGGTTTTGTAGCTTGGCAAAACATAAATGGCAAATATGTTTCTCTAAAACTTAAACACGTTTTTCTCATGACTCTTCTAATTCCCCAGTTGGAATTTTAGAAGATCACAAGGAAAGTGAGCAATAAATACTGATTTATTAAAGGATGAAAGAGCAGGCCTGTTTACGTGGAATGAAGACCTGCATGAAACCAAATGGAAGTGTGTTTATGTAACTCATTTAAAATCTAACCAATCCAAAAAAAGAAAGAAAGAAAATCTAACCAATCCAGAGAAAACATCAGCCTTCGCTGGGTGTGTCAATACATAGTTTTGTAACATTTGAAAAGGAAAAAGTGACCAGAAAATAAGATCCATTGGTAATTCCCTTTTTTCAAAATAGTTTACAAATACAGCTAAGAAACCCTTGCATGAGTACCCAAATGAATTAACATCTGCAGATAATGGTTTGGCCTTTACCCCCAGGTATAAGGGGAACACATTGACCAACACATCGTGTACAGACGGTCGTTTGTTCATTTACCCCAAAGAGTCAGCAGCCAGTTTATGCCAAGCATCGCGTGCTCCGTCCTTCCAGGTGCCAAATGCCTAACAGAACAGGATTATTCTGAATTATCAAGTCTCTCTCTAGTGAATCTGTAGATTGCTTTTCATTTTCAACCCATTATTTCATTGCAATTTATATTTTTAGACATTGCCTCTCCTACTGAAGGCTGAATATATTTTTTTAGACAAAGGTTAATTTTAGATCTTCCGCTGTGTAGGCTCAGTTTGAAAACATTCTCTTTCACATCGCCCCGAGTGAATTATTCCATGTTTTCAGGCCTAAGGGCTGGGGATGTCAGGCCTTATCTAAGACACATTGAAGCCACTCTCTGTGAAAGGTTAGTAAAAGAACCTTGAATGTTAAAAGCAGGTGGGTGGTATTACTTTGATCAGAAACTTTCAGGAAGGTTGAACTTGACATCTGGTCAAAATTATGGATCAGATGGTGGCAATGTCTACAGTACTCTCCTTTCTGGAACATTTGCCTAGGTACCTGTTAATGCTAATTTCTCATTTTGGTCTAAAAATTTAGGTTCTTTGCAGCTTTTTCATTTTCATAGGTATTCCCCTCCTCCCTGAATAGTCTCTGTTAGTATTGTTCAGATTAGACTTTGTAGATTTTTCTTTTCTTTCTTTTTTTTTAAGTTTAGAGTCAGCTTGATTTGAATTCTCTAACACTGGAGAAATAGGCTTCTCCAGTATTAAACCAAGAGGTCTCCACAGACACAAAGCAGAGACGTGGTAGGATATGCTAAATGAGGCTCTCAGCTGTTTGAAATATTACTCAGAAAGCCACCAGGAATAATTAAAGGCTCTATAGAATTTCAAGGAAGGGTACTCTTCGAATGAATATGCAGTCAAACCTCATAGTTGACCACCTTTTTACATTGACCACCTCCTTAAGTTGACCTAATTTTTATAGACTGGACATGCACCATATACCTATCAGTATGGCAGGCCTAGTTCCTACCACCTCCATATGTTGACTAGTTTGTTATTGTCTCTTGGGTAGTCAACTTACAGAGTTTCCACTGTATATTAAAGAATAAAATGCATGTAGAATAGAATAAAGCATACTATCTTTTGGGTGATAAGAGGAGAGAATTAAAAATATATTCATGTCTGATTACATTTGCAAAAAAACACTGAATGAATAAATAAAAGAACAAAAAAATTGTTACCCATGGAGTGAAAGAGGGGTAAGGGGAATGAGACCTATTTGTGTATACCTTCCTATTTAGTTTTGATTATTGAATCATGAAACATGAAATTAAATTAAGATAAAAATTACTCGGAAGATCATTATCCCTAATTAGTAGACAGGGATCCACAAAGCTATTTTTAGGCCTTTCCTGGTAGATCTTTATACCAATTGCTTCCACCAGCTCCAGGAATCCTCAACCCACTCTCCTTAAGTACTAAATTTTCTGCAGCCTCCACCTGCATCTGATGAAAGTGTCAGAAAACTCAGCTTCAACCTGTTTAGGCAAAAGAGGGAATTTATTGGGTGGGGCCTGTGGCTCAAGGAGTAGGGTGCTGGGCCCATATACTGGAGGTGGCAGGTTCAAACCTGGCCCTGGCCAAAACCTGCAGGGTGTGTGTATGGGAATTATATATAAGTATGGAATTTATTGAATAAGGTAGGCTGAAATTCAGGCCTAGATCTTCAGGCACAGCTTGATGCAGGAATTAGACTAAAGAACTCTGAGATCCAGTTCTTAGCTCTACTTCCTGGGAGTTGGTTCTGTTCTTAAACCCTGCCAGGGATCTCAAGAAGGCTATTAATAGCACAACCACCAATTAGAGGAGGAAGAAGTTCCACTTTTCCTCTAAAAGTTCCAACAATTATCCCAGAATTGAGTCTTATGAGCACTGATTGGCCTGCTTTAAATTCTCTGCTCATTCCCAAACAATCACTGTAACCAAAGAGATAACAGGCCATCACTGGCTCAGTCTAGGTCACATGCTCCACCCTGGGTCCAGGTGTTAAATGCTCCATGTCAAGTTTGTACATAGAAAGTGGGGAATAGTCCCCAAGAGGGAAACTGGGGTCTATTGTCAGAAGGGATGTTAGATGCTGGATGGTAAAAACTAGGGTGACCAGATGTCCCGTTTTCTAACAATTTGTCCCGCAGCATTTTAAAAAGTCCCCATTTTTGGAAAGAATGCACGAACGGGCAGGAGAACAAGAAGGTTTTCGGCTGCCATGTGGCTATTTCACCAGAATATGCGTTTTATATTATTTTTGTTAATTTTATAATGTTAAACTGTAATAATAACAAATAATAGCCGAGAAGTGATTATCGAGCATTGCTTATCAAAGTTCGCATTGTTATCAGATCCTGACCTGCCCTGTCCCCCGCCCCGCCCCGCCCCCGGCCATGTTGTCCCGCCTTACCGATGTTAAAATCTGTTCACCCTAGTAAAAACACTAAATGGTCTACTGCACCACCCTTTCAGAAAGACCCCTCTCCCACCCCCTGACTTTTGATGCTCAGTTCTCCTGGACATCTCAAGTTTGGGAGAGATGATAAAAGGTAGCTTCTCGAAAGCAGTTTGAGATTCCTGAATTAAAATAAGAGTTTCTCAGCTTGAAATAGGCTATTCAGAGAACATTTTACTTTCCAAAGCGGGTCAGAAACATTGCTGTTCTAATCAAAGAAGAGTACAACTTCAAAAAAAATTGCTTATATCCCCCAAGCTGAATTTTATGATCCAGTTAGTGATGAACAGTTTAATAGAACTGTTTTGTTGAGTTGAACAAGGCAATAAACTATTTCTGTGCTTTTGTTGTTGTTGTTGTTGTTATAAGACCTGGGTGATTATTTGGACTTTTAAGCCCTCTTTTAATATGTATTATTTCTGAAGGATGACCATGGCTAGTCTTTAAGTACTCCACAAGGAAAAGGTTGAAAGGAGGCATTCTTTCCAGGGGAAGTTCTCAAACGAAAGTATTCCCTCAGCCAGGTTCTACCCTGTTATTCTACGGCTGGTCTCAATTGTAATAGCTTTCTGCCGCTGCCATGCATTTGTGAAAGTGGCAATGGTGGTAATGAACACACCCAAGAGGTCCGTGCAAGGTTTCCATTTTCTCTTCACTTCTGGCATCGCTGGAACACTTCAGTCCTGCACACAGAATCAGTTCAAGTGCATGAATACAACTCTATATATAGTATGAGTGAATTCCAGGATGCAAACTATATATAGTTGAGCTAAATAACGAGTGAGGTCTCATGTTACTCAGCTTGGCGATGGTCAAAGCATTAAGTAGTTCTTTCCAGTCACTCCTTGTTGAATGCTGGTTCTTTCTGGTGCTCCTCTGTGCACCCTTATTTTCAGCTGAACTGTTTTCCTAAGTTCCTTTCTGGACTTGTGTCAACTGAGAGCCGTTTTTGTCTGACTGCCACGTACAGGGATGACTGACATTTCTAAGCAGGTAACGCTCAGGGCAGCAAACTGGTTGGAATGGGAGAAGCATGGGAATTGCCTGAAATCTTTTGGAGGGGTGATTGGAGGATGTCAATGGAAGTGACAGAAGAGGAAAGGTTAAGGAACTCACCTGACACCATCATTTGGTGTGTCACCACCCATACACACACCTTTTCCCCGCCTGGTATAAACTTCTTATTCCGGAAGGCCCAGTCAGTCACGTTGGCTCACACAACAGAAAATCTCAAACTTTTCTCTGAACTGCCCATTTTCATCTGCAGGTTATTGAAGAATCCTACAAACACTTATTTGGTTATGGGGATGCCAGTGTGAACAAGATGGTCCTTATCTCCAAGTTGCTCACAGTCTGAGGTGGGGTGGGCATAAAGGGACATACAAAAACAAAGACAAGCCACGTGCAACAAGGGGCCTGTCATAAACCAGGGAGGTTCCATTAACTTCAGGTCCGCGCTTCCTATCGGCATGTCCTCTCTCTCATCTAGAGCAACTCATACTTCATTCTTTCCCACATGCAATCCATTAAACAAATATTTTTTGAGTATTGACTCTGGGCTACGATAGTGTTGAACTTTCATTCCAGTGGGGGTAATTAGATAATACGCAGGTAAACAAATAAGGTTTTAGATACTGATACATAAAACAGGCTAAGGGTCGGACAGTGACTGGGAAGGTACAAGGTTAAAGGGGAAAGGCTACAAGAGAAGGCACAGAGCTCTGGGGAGGTGACATTTGACCTGAGACCTGATTGGGAGAGGGGAAGTAAGCAGGCATGGGGAGATCTGGGGAAGAGCACGGCTGGCCGGTGAAACTGGAGAGGGAAGACTGTCAGGTGGGAAGGAGTTGGTGGAATTGCAGCAATGGAGAGAAGGCCCAGGTGACTAGAGCCCGGAGCCAAAGGGAGAGGGTGACAAAAGAGAGATCAGACAGGTCATCAGGGGCTGGTCATGGGATCTGGGGGTCCTTACCCAATTCCTGGTAAGGCATTTGAACTTTAGTCTCAGTGCGATTTAGAGAGGGAATGTACATTTCCAGTTATTAGATATACATGCTTCTTACTCAGGGTACTCTCTTTAGTATATAAAGGAAATAGAACTAGTAATTAAAATGTTGATTGCTCGGTGAGCACAGAATTAAAGTTAAAGGCTTTAATTTCACAGTTTCGAGGCTGTCCAAGGGTCCATAGCATTGGGGATTTTCCCAATGCAAATGTCTGCATATTTGTGAACACCAGATATACTAAACTCTCTTGAACAGATTTTAACTCAAGTCTCCTTGTTTTGTAGGGTTGACAGGAATCACTGACTTTTTGGCGTATTCTTTTCTTCTTTCTTTTTTTTTTTTTTTGAGACAGAGTCTTGCCGTGTCACCCAGGCTAGAGTGCAGTGGCATCATCATAGCTCATGCAACCTCAAACTCCTGAGCTCATGCCATCCTCCTACCTCAGATTCCCCAATAGCTTAGGACTGCAGACATCTACCACCACACCCAGCTAATTTTTCTACTTTTTTGTAGAGACAGGCTGGTCTGGAACTCCTGGCCTCAAAGAATCCTCTTACCTAGGCCTCCCAAAGTGTGAGGATTACAGGTGTGAGCCACTGCACCCGGACTTTGCCTGTATCCTTTATCACACCATCACCGCTCCTTACTTCCACCACTTTCATTACATCCCCAGTACATAGATATTTAATCATCTCAAAAACCTAATGCAAAACCTGTCATAAATGGATTATGACAAGGAGCATACATTTATATAATGTCCTATCTACGGTTTGTGAATAATTATCAGCCTCCATCCTGGAAAGCGAGACCTCCTGACTTGGTCTTCAGCTTGGGGGGTTAGTACTCTTTTCAGGCTTGTCAACCTGTAATCACTGACCACACTATGCATATGGTTTTGATGTAAAATAAAACCTTCAACCCAAACATCTGTTCACCTAGCCACTTCAGAACACATATTAAATAGGTAGGGCAGTGATTCTTCTTTCGAAACCTCATTTGTTCATTTATTTGAGTGCACAGGGCCCCAGGCAGTCCACTGGGCACAAAGGATAAACAGATGCATAATATACTCCTAGTCCCCTAGTCTGAGAAAGCTTTCATGTGTATCTCTGGTCCTCAAATTGAACAAATTGTCCACTTACAAACTGTGTACTTATAACCACCCTGGATGTGCAGGGCGTGTCCTCTTTGTAGCTTGCAAATATCTGTCTTTAGCTATTTTCCAGAGACTAACAGCCACCACAGCTTCTGGTTGCTCCTCTCTCCTCTCTCTCTTCCTCCCTCCTTCCCACTTCCATAGCTCTTGCTTCTGTTGCCATGGAAACCAGAATGAAAAGCTTTGGAACCTTATCTCTTACTATGGGCACATGTCTCCCCAAAGGACATTATTGTATGTCACTCAAACTGGACTCTGGGAGTTGCTTTTTAAATATGCCATTAAGTCATGTTGAAATTGGAACTCTAGAGGCAAGATTATGATGATGGTATTTAGTCAGGGACCTAGGAATTCTCAGATCTTACAGTCAACTAGCCATCCTTTTTTTTTTTTTTTTTTCATCAAAGAAAATATGTGCACTCATGACAAAGCAAGGTTCAGGAATGCTTTTTACTAATGGAGGCTTCAGATCTACACCCCAGGTAGAGTTCTTGTGAGTCCATCCAGGCCTTGAGTAGGTCCCTCTTGGCATAAGCCAGGTTGACCTGAGAATCCTGCATGACCACTCAGAGATTGGAAAAAACCATCAGCTCAAACTTGTCCTCTGAGCTCCAGGTTCAGGTAGCCATACCCCCCGCCCTTGACCTTTCTCCTAGGATGGCTCATGGACGTCTTCATGGTAACAACCTTTCCATCCCTGTTCTCCCCCTGGTCTTCCTCCTCCTCACAAACAGCTCCACCATCCAGCTGGTGGCCCAAACCAGAAACCTGAGACGCATCCTTGCCTCCTCCTCCCCATAGCCAAACCTCACCAAGTCCTGTGGGCTCTGCCTCCCACATGAGACTCACAGATGTCTTCTGCCCTCCATCTTCACTTCCACTACTTCAGAATAAAATGTGGTCCTCTCTGCCTGGATTATTTTAGCAGCCTTCTAGCTGCTCTGCCTGATTCCACTCATTTCTCCCTGAGTCCTTCTTCATAGAGTAGCTAGAGTGATCTTTTGAAAAAGATAACCCAGATCTTTGACTCTTCCTGGCTTCCCATTATACTTGGAATTAAATCCGTCCCCTGCACCCTGGTTTGCGAGGCCCCGCCCTGCCTTCTCTGAGCTTTGGTTCAGCCTCATCTCCCTCTCCATCTGGCCCCTCCTCCAGCCACACTTGTCTTCCTTTCACTCCCCATATGGCTTGCAAATGTCTGTCTTCAGTTGCCTCCAAAGTTAAACAGCTGCCACAGGTCCTGCTTTCCCCACAAGGCTCTTTTCCTACATCCAAGCCTTTATACTTTCAGCTTCGTCTGCCTGGGACACGGCTCCCCTGCTCTTTGCTGGCTCTTGGCATGGTGGCTGTTTCCTTCTCAACCTTGAGGTCTCAGTTAAATGTCATCTCCTCAGCGAGACCTTCCCTGACTACTCCATCCAAAACTGCCCTCCCCCCACCAGTGGACCCTGTTTATTTCCTCCATGAGATCTCCCAAAACATGTAATGATTTTTGTTATTCATTTGCGTGTTTATTGTTCATCTCCACTTGAGGCAGAGAGTAGGTTTGTTTTATTCATGATGAAGGGCACACAGAGGAACATAGTTAATACCTGTTAGATACACGCATGATCCTACCTGAAATTCCATCTGCGACTTCTGCAGGCAGGAAAGGAAGGTGAAACTCTTTTCCCTCTTCTTTCGCTCTCTCAGTCAGGGTCTTGATGAATGGAATTCTGCTCATGAAGACATTTTAATGAAGGGATTATTAGCTGAGGTGCAGGGTTAAGAGAACCAACACAGGCTCGGCGCCTATAGCTCAACCGGCTAAGGCGCCAGCCACGTACACCTAAGGTGGCGGGTTCGAATCCCCAGCCCGGACCCGCCAAACAAC
>NW_003852489.1:3660686-3672872 GCF_000181295.1 Otolemur garnettii
AGTTGGAGGTTGCTGTGAGCTGTAATGCCACGGCACTCTGCCCAGGGGGACAGCTTGAGGCTCTGTCTCAAAAAAAAAAAAAAAAAAAAAAAAAGAGAACCAACACAGGATGTTCATATACCAGAGAACAGCAAGAGCAAAGAACCATTATACCCCCCAAGACTGGGGCCAAAGGAATCAACAGTGTTCCCAGAGCTCAGTAAGAGCTGGAGCTACAGAGAAGGCTGCCCAGCTAGGAATCTACACTCTACAGGAATCTAGCAATCTACAGCCAGATTGGTGGCAGATAAGGAGGACAGGAACAGCTGAAGAAATACCCCGTCCTTGACTGTAGCCAACTGGAAGCCAGCCAGCAATGGAGCCCAGGTGAACACATGTTTGTGGGAGCCATCCTTCCAGAGCACAGAGCAGGTGATAAGTGTAGACTAACCTGCACAGGTGTTCACTCCCAGCATCTGAAACTCAGGTTTGGTTTTGCTCCTACAATTTAGAAGTCAATCAGATTTGGGGTTTATGCTTGAAATGTAATTACCATTTATACCATGGAATCTAAAGAAAAACAACTTTAATTTCTAAACAAGCCACTTACTAATGAACCTAAGAACACAAATCACTAGGGCTCTGGAGTCTGTCTTTACACTGAATGAGTGGGTCAAGGGTTTTTATTATTATTATTATTGTTTTGGAGACAGAGCCTCAAGCTGTTCCCCTGGTAGAGTGCCGTGGCATCACAGCTCACAGCAATCTCCAACTCCTGGGCTCAAGCGATTCTCCTGCCTCAGCCTCCCAAGTGCTGGGACCACAGGTGCCCACCACAATGCCTGGCTATTTTTTGGTTGCAGCCATCATTGTTGTTTGGCGGGCCCGGGCTGGATTCGAACCCACCACCTTAGGTGCCTTAGCCACTTGAGCCACTTGAGCCACAGGTGCCGAGCCAAGGGTTTTTATTATTAATAAGCAAAGCACAGCCTACTCAAGAAACAGAAAACTCCTATAATCTTATTTGGACATCACAAAAGGTGACTGAACTATGATCTGCATAGTGTCCTAACAAAGTACAAGGGACCAGTATTTGGAAAATTCGATTTCTAGATTTTTATCAAACAAGTTGCAGAGAAAATATAGCTAGAATATTTTTCTGAGTTAACATGCTATAAGTACTTACGTTCTGGTTTCATCCTGCTCTGAACAGTTAGCTGCTGCGTGAGAAGGTCCATATTTGACTCATTTTACTCTACAAATACAGAACTGCCCTCAGATGTTTTAGGGATATTGGTCATCTTGGAGTTTTCATAAGGTTTTTCAGAAATATGCTGGGGGAAAAATAAATGCAATTCAAGTCTTTCTAAAAGCTGATCATGCAGCTTGAGGGAAAAAAAATCTTTCCATCCTTGTGATTTCAGCAGTGGGCACTGGGGCCAGGTTACAATGGCTGGGCAGAATCTCAATAGCGATATGCAACTCCTCTTTAAAAACCTTTGTTTAGGAATATGACTGGAAAGCTGGACAGCTGTACTGAATGTTTTAATAGGAGCTGAGTGGCCTCCGGACAGAGAGGTAGCTGCCAATTTATTGTATCTGTGTTAATTGAGCGCTAGACCCGTGAATGGATCTCCCTCGTAGCAAAACAGCAACCTCATTTCCAATTCATTTTTCTCTTTGCTTAAAATCTTCAAAACATAGAACATGCCCTCGATATCAGAACGTCCCCCCTTTATCTACTCTTTGCATTTTTGTAACAAGAAAGTATATGATGTATTTATTGGGTTTATTATTTACTTATGCTTAGAAAAGAATAAAACACTGATTTAGGAGAGGCTGAATTTTATCTTTCCACCCTCCAGAAAAGAGGCAAATTGCCCTACCACTTCAAATGTTTGAAACACAGGGATTTGTGAGGAAAATTCAAATTTGCCTCTGAATTCAGAGATTCCACAGACGGAAAAGAACTATCTACCACCACCTGGCATATATCCTAAGAAAAGCGGGGTGGCTGGTAAAGTAAAACATAAGTTCAGTGGAAAAATACTTGGAAAGCTGCCTTGTAACAATAAAGATCTTAATTAAAACACCCAGGACCTGAGTCCATAATGATATGCACCAGGTGCTTCTATTTCCATTTAATTAACTCAGCATTGTTCCACTTTTAAAAACAACATCTTCTGTTGGGGGTGTATCCAGCGGAAACACACATCAGCGCAAAGCACAATGATTTTATTTCATTTTATTTTTTATTACATATTTTTAAGCACCATGACTTTAAAATGTGGGTTTTTTTTCAATATACGTATTAAAATGAGTTCTTCCCCACCCCCACTATGTGTGTACTGACCTCAGTGGGTCACCCGGATTCAAGTTTGCTGTAGAAATAAGACAGTTTCACATTTATAGACAAGCAAACACAATAATGTAGTTTTATGGAAAATACGCTTAAGAAATGCAAAGCATTCACTGGTTTCACTCCGAAACCTCTCAGATGTGGGAGAAATATGTATGAGATTTGGACTTCCATTTATCCAAATATGAGGAATTTGTCTGCTAGAGTCAACCGACTGATAATGAATGGAGAAGAATAGCGCAGGGCCTCCTTGGCAGGCGTCTTGGTAGAAACTCATATGCTCTCTGACATGGATTATAATTATTTTTCCATCATTCCCAGGTTGCGTTCTTACTAGGAATGTGGGCCAACTCTCTCCCCAGGAAGGCTTCTGCTGTGAAACCATCTTTGGCAATGAATCTTTAAGAAAAGATCAAGAACTTGACATTTATTTTTAAGCACGAGAGGAAAATGTATGCAATGTTGGAAACAAATATAGGGATAGAAAGGGCTTCCGAACAGATGCACGCGGGAGCAGTGGAACAGGAAGAAATACTACAAGATGTGTTGGTGGCTTTACTTTTGTAAAATAGCAACTAATGTCTGGGTATGGCATAGGTGGACTTGTATAATTTTAAGCTTCAATGTCTTTTGAAAGCAGAAGGGCAGGGGCAATGTGGTTATTATTTGGAACCAGGAATATCTTTATGATTTTACATCCAGCTGGTCATTCGTGAGTGTTGTTAGGA
Source organism: Otolemur garnettii (assembly GCF_000181295.1). NCBI lineage: Eukaryota > Metazoa > Chordata > Mammalia > Primates > Galagidae > Otolemur > Otolemur garnettii. The sequence continues at coordinate 3,663,753 of NW_003852489.1, forward strand.
CAGTGGTTGAAACAGAAATTTAGAATAATATTCTAAGAATCAGAAAAGGCAATCATGTTTGTTCGGATTCACCAAAACGGCAGAGATTTAAACGCTTTGTTTTTTCTCTCCAGAAAGAGCATGTGCATTTAAAGTTATGAATTCATTAATCTGGATTTGGAGGGGAGGTCCTTGGTGGAAAGGTTATATAAGGTACTCCGTGTGAGAATTTCACAGGGCAAGAATTTTTCTTCTTCAAATTGCCCACCTGTGGTAAGGACATGTCTGTGAAATTAACTTTAAAAACAACAGTTGTAGGTGGTGATCTCAGCACTTCGGGGGACTGAGGTGGTAGGATCGCTTGAGGTAAGGAGTTTGAGACCAGTCTAAGCAACACAGTGAGACCCCATCTTAAATAGAAAAATTAGGCAGGCATGGTAGTGCACATCTGTAGTCCCAATTACTGGGGAGGCTGAGACAGAAGCCCAGGAGACTGAGGTTGCTGTAAGCTAAGATGATGCCACTGCACTAGCTCAGGTGACAGAGTGAGTGAGACTCTGTTTTAATCCTCCTCCCGAAAAAAACCCCCACAGCAGATGCAGAAAATGGTGTGGCTGTCAGACAATGACCGATGTACACTCAGAAGGGTGTCAGCTTCTGTCCTGAAGTATGAATATTTCTATCTCATGGTTTAATGCACTGTAATGATAAGTTTCTCCATTAAAATCAAATGCAGACTATAATTAGGTAAATCCCCCAGGTTACATGTCTTAAAATTCCTCTAGCTGAAAGACTCACCAGAGGAAGTAATAAATACTTTAATAAAGGCCTTGTATCATAAATTGATGTGACTTGAAGTCAGCACAAACCCCATCACAGGCAGTTTATAGCCCATGGATGGGTAAATATTTCTTTCTTTCTTTATTTTTTGCTGAGCGAGGCTTTTCTAAGCATTTGGACAAAGTTCCTAATGGTAGTCTTCCTTCTGCCTTTTCAAAAACGTTAGCCCAAATTGATGCATATGTATTTATATTTCAGAATAAGATCAAATGAAAAGTTTTGATTTAAAAAGAAAACCACCTATTGAAAACTCAAATGTATCAAGGTAATGAACTTGTGAATCCTACATAAAAATTCATTTCAGGAAAAAAAAAATGCAATGCAGTATAATAAATTACCCAACCTTGTAATAGCGTTTTTAGATAAGGAAAGTATATAGTGTTCTTCATGTTTTAATGTCTAGGTTTACATTTGGTTGCATAATCACAAGTCAATTTTCACCTCAAAATTTGATTGCTATTATTACGTTAAAAATATATTTGTAGAAATCACTATAATTACTTATTCTTGGGGTCAATTTTTATCTCGGTGGTTTGGCAAAACTAATAGTTTTCTCACTGCAGTTAAAGACGTTAATGGTAATAGGGGAAAAAAATAACATTTCTCTAATGCTAGGCAAATGATCTTATCTATCGAGAGTGAAGAAAGTTAGTGAATACCCGTCCACAATGGCCTTACCTCTCAGTCCTCTCTTGTAATCATCGGCGTCAGTTGCATCTTCCAGGAAGCTGATGATGAGATGGAGTTAACAGCACAAGCAATCGATTTCAGGCGAAATGCCTGTTAAAAAGAAAAGGGAGAAACAGCAGCATTGGAGAGATGAAGACTTGATCAGATACTTGTGAAAGAAAAGTGGGAGAGGAAACAGGATTGGACAAAAAGCATTTTAGAATACCATGCAGATCTGACAAAGTTTTGATCAGCTTAACAGGAAGCTCCAGAGCAAAGATCACCAATTAAAGGATACCCATGTTGGCCGAAAATAGCTCCAGTATTTCCACTGGGCAGTTACCATCTAGAGGCAATTCAAAGAAGAGGGTGGCCTCAGCTTGAAAACGGAGGTAGTCTGAAGATGCTGCAGCTGGAGACTGTCAACTAATTTCTTTTCTTGCTGTTGAATGGAAGTTGTTTTATGCTGCTGTTATTTGGCTGTATTTGGGTGCATAGTGTTTGCCATTTGGGGATCTGTATCGATTGACTTTTTTTTCTCCTGGTGAGTTATTTCCTGCTTCTTTGTATAGTTCTTTTTTTTGCAGTTTTTGGCCGGGGCTGGGTTTGAACCTGCCACCTCTGGCATCTGGGGCCAGCGCCCTACTCCTTTGAGCCACAGGCGTCGCCCTTTTTTTTTTTTTTTACTGAATATAAGGACAATTTACATTGTTGGTTGCGGGATTTCTATTTCTGGTGGTGCCCCCCTCATCCTGTGTATGAGTTTACTTTCTTAGAATTAGTTGGATCCCTTTTAGGCTTACTTTTATGCTTTGGAGATTTTTTTTCTTTAATTGTCACCCTCAGTAGAGTGCTGTCATAGCTCACAGCAACCTCAAATTCTTGGGCTTAAGTAATTCTCTGGCCTCAGCCTCCCTAGTAGCTGGGATTACAGGTGCCCACCACAATGCCCAGCTAATTTTTTCGTTTGTTTGTTTAGCAGGCCCCAGGCCGTGTTCAAACTTACCAGCCCCAGAGCATGTGGCCAATGCCCTAACCACCGAGCCATGGGTGCCCTGGCAAATTTTTTTTCTTATTTTTTTACTTTTTTTCTTTTTTAGAGACAAGATCTCACTATATTGCCCAGGCTGGTCTTGCCCTCCTGGCTTCAAGTGCTCTTTGAAGTAGCTGGGACTATGGGCATGAGCCACTGTGTCTGACTCCTGGAAGTTCTTTCCTGAAGGCAGGACTAAGTGATGTGTCTTCATGATATGCACAGTCCACTTCCCCATTCACATTTAGGGACCAGCTCCTCCAGGCTCCCAATGTATCTCTCTTCTTGCAGAGAAAATTAGAAGAGGCAGGCGGGTGGGATGAATTATAGTCCTTGTCACCAGAGTTGGTCTTGGGGCTGTAGCTGGTATTCATCCTCTCTCTTCTCCACTATCCACTCTACATTTGCGCACCCCCAGCTGACATCTCTACTGGTCTCAGTGACTTGCCTGATGGTGTGATACAACCTTTGTTCCTGAATGAAGCCACTGATAACCTTACACATCTCAAGCTGTGGTTGCCGCCTTGTCCATATACATTCTTAGTTGGGCAAGAGAGCACCATAGGGTGGATCACCTGAGTTTCACACATATTCTTCCTTCCCCTTAATTCGTAACAGCAGCCATGCCTCCTCCTGCTAATCAGCGCCAAATATTCTCAAGAAGATGGTGACTGTTGTTCTTGCTTGCATGGACATAAAGCACCCAAAGTGCCCAGGCAGGAGCCCTATCTTTTGGTTCAAATAGAACTCTCGTTGTGTCCCCAATCATGACATTTTGTTGGAGCAACTGCTTGCAGCCTCCTGTTCCTCCATTCCTGTTTTCTTTTGGTTATATGTATTAAGCAGTATTCTCTTAGGCTGTCCGTCCATTTTGCCCTTTGGGCCGCCAAATTCTGTGAGCCATCTCCACCTCTCTCTTTGGGTCAAGCCCCTTCGCTCCCATTCACCCTTTTAGTCATTATATTAATTACAGCCTCCCTGGCTTCTATTGGTTAAGTGCTGTACCCTGGCATTGGTCGGTTCCAGACCCCATCATGCCCATTGCTATCCATGAGCCCAGCTCTGTGGCAGTCTCTCCCACCCACAGCCCCAGTCAGCACTTATGGTGGCCCCACTCTCACTAGCATATTCCTGATGACCCTGGCAAATGAAATGTACTCTGGGGTCCATTTGTGTGTAACATAGTCCTCTGGTGGCTCTTCTGGCCTCATGCAAAGTATCTATTCCAATGTCCCCTGTTTTCTTAGCATCTTTATTTCTTCCTCTCCTATCTCTCAAGGCAATTTAGACATTTTGACTTCACTCAGCAAAGACATTCTCCATGCTTCTAAGAGCATCCTAGCAGTGAGTTTGCACCATCCCCTGGGGCTCTTGCCATGTACTGGGAGAGTAGGGAGATAGGATTTTAATAAACTGTGCTTTAAGCAGTATTACATTCTGGCCCCCTTGATCAAGCACCCTGAAAACCGGTTCCAGGCGTACTCTCTGGCTCCATGTGGTGTCCGCTGGCTCATTCTTGCAGCTCAGTCTGAGTATAATCCCTTCCTCTCTTCTGAGACTCTGCTGAATTACACCGCAATTTAACAAAATTGTTGATTTAGAGCCAAGAGAGAAGGCTGAGGCAGATGCTGTCGGGGGCTTCTATTGTTGAAGAGTGACAGCTCTTAATGGGGGTTGGGGGGCAGCTCTTAATGGAGATGCTGCTCCAGCATCTCTGCAGCTCTGAAAATTCAGAAGAGTCCAAGGAATAAAACTAGTCAGAGAATGCACCCAATGGCCCCATCCCATGTGTCGGGGCCCTGATCGTCACGGAGCAGACCTGGCCCTGCTGAGCATTCAATCATGTTTGAAGCTCTGCAATCCTAATTATTAAGTCTGGAGTTTGACCTTTATCTTGTTCTGCTTTTCCACTACAGGAAAAAGGGCCTCTTTCCGAACTATCAAAGAGACCGTCTGACCTTCATACTTAGTTTTCAATTATTTGTTAATGGTCTTGACTTTTCATTATCCACCACTTCCAGCACAGGGCATCAGTGCAACTTCCTAATAACCACCAATTCACTGTCCTTATATACATTGTTCCCATCCTCCCCCCACCCTCCTCCTGTACTTGCAAAAGTCTGAATTGTTGCACCAGCTATTTCCTTCCACTGAAATATTCCCCCAAGCCCCCACTGGTGAAAGTTTTAGCAATTGGGCTGTCACTTTGTGCCACAAATTCTTCTTGTCCCATATGCCATCCAGGACGAGGTCTTTGCAGGCTGAGTGGTGAGTGGTTCCAGCCCAAGTCCCTTTTTATCACCTGCTTTCTCAGAGCACTCCTTGAATCAGATGCTGAGAAAGAGTTAGGAAAGCAGGTGATGTATTACGATAGGGGGTAGTATCTGTGAAAGATAAAAGGGAAGAAGCTAGATGGGGCAGGGAGAGCATTAGGGAATATTGTGCAGACTTATGAAGTTTCAGCCACCCCGAAAGTGAGCTCCATAGTGAAGACTGCCCATCAGAGGAGTCCTGCACTGAGCAGAAATGGCCAGGAGCTCACGGTACTGTTGTGCTGCCACTGGCAAGGCTCCCCAGGGAGAGTATGGCCAGAAGCTGAACTTCAGATCCTTTCTTGGCAGGAGACAGGATGATCTCCATGTCTGTTACCCCATCATATTTGCAAGTACTTACTAAGTGTTTATTTACGTGGCAGCCTGTGGTAGATGATTTAAACAGCTAAAAGCGGATGAAATAGACATTCCCAGGAAAAGGCTGCATACTGTCATGGTTTAGAGTGTCACCCCTGGAGTCAGAATGCCTGTGTCTGAACTAACACGGTTACCATTAACTAGCTGTGAGACCGTGGGTGAGCTACTTAACCTTTTTGTGCTTCATCTCCTAAAATGCGGGTAATACTTCCTTCTTCAAAAGGCTGTGGGGAGGCTTAAAGGATTTAATGAACGTAAAGTACTTAGACCATTGTCCAGCATTTAGTAAGGACTCTATAACTATTAGCTGTTTAGGTTATCATGAACTCATGACTCACATACATTATATAAAAATACAGCATAGGGTGGCGCCTATGGCTCAAAGGAATAGGGCACCGGCCCCATATACTGGAGGTGGCGGGTTCAAACCCAGTCCTGGCCAAAAACTGCAAAATAAATAAATAAATAAATAGTTCCATTAAAAAAATATATAGCATAAATATAGTGTCTGTATGTGTGCGTGTGTGAGTGTGTATATATATATATAGTATTCAAGCCCAAGGAAAGGAAAAGGAAACTAACTTTTATCAGATGACTGCTTTCTGCCAGACACTGTAAAACCATTTTTCTTATGATAATCTTTACAATAACCCACGAGGTAGCTATTTCCTTTTTCAGTTTCCTCAGGAGGAAATAAAGCTGGGAAATATTTTATTCCCAAAGTGGCGATAAGTTATTAGCAACAGCTCCACGATTCAGTTTTTGTCCTCACATTTTAAAATGCCGTGTATCTGTGAGTCACCTTGCAAGGATCTGGTCACATCCCCCAGACTGAACTGCAAACATTGCAAATGCACAGTGGCTGACCTATCTGAGCAAGGCCAGACTGCATTTCCTGTAGAATCCCAGGGCAGCAGTGAGGCTGGGCTCTCCCAGAGTCTTACTGCACCACCCTTTTGCTGTGGGGCTACTTCATAGACTACCCAGCCTGGGCAGTGTGGGATGTAATGGGCAGTCATTATTTGTTGGCCCAGCATCCACTGACCTGTGGTCAACTAATAGCAACATGGTTTTTATCCATGGAATTCTGTGGTGCTGGCTCCACCTTCAGCACCAGGAGGGGGGTGCTGGATAATCAGATGTTGCATTCCTGGTCACAGTGATTGATATGGGAATGGGAAGGGAGGACATGTGACCAATCCAGGCCAATATGTATCAACTTCAGGGCTTAATTTATATTGATAGAATGAGTAGCCTTTCTTTTTCTGCTTGGAGGTAGAAGGACATTAACCTGCTACTCCTAGTCATGATCTTCCTCCTGTAAGATAAAAAAATAAAGCCAGCACAGAAGCAGGAAAAACAAAGACATATAGACAGTTGTAGTCCTGAGAATATCATTTGAGCCCCTCACTCTAGATATAACTGAAGCCATTATATTCTCTGACTTCCTAGTTATATAAAATTTATGGGAGGCCATTATTTGGACCAGGCTCCTGCACTAGACCCCAACTGAACAGACCAAACTAGAATGGAGTCTCTTTTGCTAGGTGTCACCTAGTCAAAGTAAACTCAGATACGGGTAAGTTTTCCAGAAAGCAGGAGACTCACAGCAACACACTCATGAGGGCCTAGCCGACCTGCATTGGCATGATAAGGCAGCCCCTTCAGCTTTGACCCTTTAATGAAAGTAACTTTGAAATGACCAATCTGGTCTCAGCACCCGTAGTACAGTAGTTATGGTGCCAGCCACATACACCAAGGCTGGCAGGTTCAAACCCAACCTGGGCCAGCTAAAACAACAATGACAACTGCAACAAAAAAATAGCCGGGCGTTGTGGCGGGTGCCTGTAGTCCTAGCTACTTGGGAGGTTGAGGCAAGAGAATTGCTTAAGCCCAAGAGTTTGAGGTTGCTGTGAGCTGTGTGTGATGCCACGGGCACTCTACCGAGCCACTCTGCTTCAAAAAAGAAATGACCAATCTGCTTTTTGTTCCTTGTTTCTGCTTTCTTCAGCCTTTTCTGCCTGTAAAGGCCAACTCCACTGCTCAGCTTATCAGAGTGCCTTTCTAGTTTGCAGATGGAATGCTTTCCAATTCTTGAATTGTTAATAAAAGCCAATTAGATCTTTAAATTCAGTTTGTTAAAATGTTGTTCTTTGACAGTTCCATGAGCCAATGAATTCCTTTTCCTCCTTTTAGGTAGTTTGAGCTGGGTTTTCTATCATTTGAAACAAACTAACTCCTGATAGCCATTTATTCAGCCAATATTGAGTACTTATGGTGTGCCAGGAGTTGTTCAAATGTAGAAACATAGTAGTAAACAAAACAGACAACCAGCTCATAGGGCCCAAAGGAACCCACAGAATCAATGCAATTCCTATCAAAATGCCAATGTCATTTTTCACATAATAAGAAAAAAAAAACCCTAAAATATGGAACCAAAAAAGAACACAAATAGCCAAAGCAATCCTAAGTAAAAAGAATGTATCTGAAGGTATTGCATTACCTGACTTCAAATTATACTACAAGCAATCGTAACCAAAACAGCATGGTACTGGTACAAAAAAAGACACATAGACCATTGGGACAGAACAGAGAAATAAAGCCAAATACCTACAACCAACTGATCTTCAATGAGGAGACAAAAGCATACATTGGGGAAAGGATGTTCTATTCAATAAATGATGCTGGGATAATTAGATAGCCTCAGGCAGAAGAATGAAACTGGATCCCTATCTCTCACCAGAAGCAAAAATTAACTCAAGATGGATTGAAGATTTCAATGTAAGACCTGAAATAATAAAAAAGTATTAGAAGAAAACCCAGGAAAAACTGTCCTTGCCATGGGCCTAGGTAAAGAATTTATGACTAAGACCCCAAAAGTAAATACAACAACAAAAATAAATAAATAAATGAGGCCAGGCACGGTGACTCACACTTGTAATCCTAGCACTCTGGGAGGCCGAGGCAGGTGGATCGACTGAGCTCAGGAGTTGGAGAGCAGCCTGAGCAAGAGCAAGACCCTGTCTCTAAAAATAGCCAGATGTTGTGGTGGGCACCTGTAGTCCCAGCTACTTGGGAGGCTGAGGCAAGAGGATTGCTTGAGTCCAAGAGTTTGAGGTTGCTGTGAGCTATGATGCCGCAGCACTCTACTGAAGGTGACAAAGCGAGACTCTGTCTCAAATAAATAAATAAGACTTAATTAAACAGAAAAAGCTTCTGCATAGCAAATGATATAATCAACAGAGTAAATAGCCTACAAAATGAAAGAACAATGAGGCTAAAGTCTTGAAAGCGCAGTGAGCAAGGAGGTGGGGGAGAAGATGAGGTCAGAGAAGTAGCAGGTTGGAACTGTCCAGGCCCTTGATAGCCTTTTGGAGCTTTATGGGTTTTTTTTGTTGTTGTTGTTGCAGTTTTTGGCTGGGGCCGGGTTTGAACCCACCACCTCTGGTATATGAGGCCAACACCCTACTCCTGGAGCCACAGGCACCACCTGTTTTTTGTTCTTTTTTTTGAGACAGAGTCTCAAGCTGTCACCCTGGGTAGAGTGCCATGGTGTCAGCTCACAGCAACCTAAAACTCTTGGGCTTAAGCGATTCTCTTGCCTCAGACTCCCAAGTAGCTGGGACTACAGGCGCCTGCCATAATGCCCATCTATTTTTTGATTGCAGTTTGGCTGGAGCTGGGTTTGAACCTACCACCCTTGGTATATGGGGCCAGCGCCCTACTCACTGAGCCACAGGGGCCACCCAGGCTTACTGATATTTTAAAAGAATTAATTTGGTTTTGAATGGAAGGGGCAAGTCCAGAAGCCAGAAATCCAGTTAAGAGACTATTGCAATGACACAGATGAGAGATGGGAATCCAGTTAAGAGACTATTGCAATGACACAGATGAGAGATGGGAATCCAG
>NW_003852489.1:3673180-3746739 GCF_000181295.1 Otolemur garnettii
ATGGGAATCCAGTTAAGAGACTATTGCAATGACACAGATGAGAGATGGGAATCCAGTTAAGAGACTATTGCAATGACACAGATGAGAGATGGGAAATGCTACCATTTCCATAGCAGTGGAAATGAACAGAGGTGGATGGATACAGGGTGTATTCTGAAGGTAGAAATAGACAGGACTTGCTGATGGATTAGATTCTGGGGTGAAAGAAAGCAAGGAGTCAAGGATGACCCCAGGATTATAGGCCTAAGCAAATGGAAGCATGGAATAAAGCTTCAGTCCTTTTAAAACTAAGGCTGAGATAAGATATTGATGGCCTGACACTCAGACATTTAGCAGAAGGGCCCAGGATAAAGATACATGCACTGGGGACTCATGAGCACATTTTGGTATTTAAAGTTATAAGACTGAATGAAACATGAGTTTATAAACAAAGAAAAGATATGAAGGCCAAGTCCTGGGACACTCCATTTGTGGAGGTCAGGAAGATAAGGAGGAACCAGTAAGAAAGACAGAGAAAAATAGCCATTGTAGCAGCTGCCATTGTATGAGGTGAACAATTAAGTTCCTGAACTTATCCTAGAAAAAATGCTTTGAAGGGTGAACCAGGCACTGGTATTGGTGCATAGCTTCTCAAAGGGAGTATTTCAGAGGCAACTGCAGTGATATTCAGCAATAAGTTATGCAACACTTTTTTTAGGTAGAGTTTGCAAAGTTAATTGTCTGACCTCACCTAGGGAAGAAAAATGCATCTGGGGGTGTGTGTGATCACCTGTGTAAAAGGTACAAAAGGTGCTGATTGGTAGGATGAAAAAAAATGAGGGCAGGAAATTTATTACTAGGTTGAGCAACGTGAGCTTTTAACACTTACAGCTATCTTACATACTATCTATTGATGTTCGTTTTGTTTTAATTAATTAAAAAAATTTTTTTTGAGATAGAATCTGCTACCCATGCTAGAGTGCAGTGGCATCATCATAGCTCATTGAGACCTCAAACTCCTGGGCTCAAGCAATCCTCCTGCCCCAGAAAGGCATATGTCACCACGCCTGGCTTATTTTTCTATTTTTTGGCAGAGACAGGGATCTCACTCTTGTTCAGGCTGGTCTCGAACTCCTGGCCTTAGGCAATCTTCCTGCCTTCTGCCTCCGAAAGGGCTAGGATTATTAGCATGTGCTACCATGCCCGACTAAGCTTTTGTTTATTTTCTATCTTCTCCCAGTCAGATATAAGCTTTCTGTGACATTCTGTTTCATAGGCTCTAAGTAAATGCATCCTTAGTGTCTAAGACAGTACCTGGTATATAGTAAGTGCTCAATAAATATTCCTTAAATATTTCTTGAATAGAAAAAATTGTGACAAACACACAAAAAATTTAATGCTCAATTCCCCTTTGTTCAAAGATATCTTGCTTTTAATATTTTGGTAGGGGATGTACTAGCGTAACACTAATTTTTAATTCTATTTAAAATTTGGCAAGGGACTTAACCTCGCTAAGCTTTTGTTTCCTTATCCATGAAAGGATATGGATAATAAGGAGACTATGTTTGAGACTTTACCTAGAACCATGTCCAGCATACAGTAGGTACTCAATGAATGCTTTCTAAATCTGGAAGGAACCAGACCACACAGTGGCATGCAAATTTATTCCAGATAAATAAGTCACTTGATGTAGGCAGTTTAATTTATCTGAGAAGTGATTTCTCATATCTTTTCTCTGCCTATACTCGTGTTTCATTCAGTCTCACAACTCTATTTTTTTTTTTTCCACTCTCAGAACTTTAAATACCAGAGAAAAGGAAATGTTGCTAGTAGGTTGCATTTCCACCAAAAAGCCCTTGAGTATATCTCAAGATGGAGATAAGAACTGTCATATATTCAGATTGGTGTTGCTATTATGGTTGTGTCACCTTAAAATGTAAGAGCTTTGAAGCTTTTTAAAGTACCTCGTGTCTTATTCTAGATTCCATATTTCAGGTCTCATTACATTATAGACCAAAGATGGATAGAATGTGGGGAGACTGCTCCCTCCCGCTCGACCTACAGCTTCCCCGGCATCAGTCTGATCTGAATCAGAAGGCACCAGAGTAGGGTGAATCAGACACCAAGGCTTGGAAAGACTAAACATTTATGATGATCCGGGTGTTAACCTCAAAAGGTTAACTAGAAAGCTCCTAAAGGATCTTGCAGGTTTAAAGTAGGTAAAGATTACATGTTAAAGGAGATTGGCCTTTAGCAGGGAAAAAATGTGCTGAGTGCGGAGGTTGAAAAGGGGGCAGAGTAGAGTTATTCTGGATTATCACTTAAGCACCCCGGGCAAGCAGCCAGATCTCCCAGGTTAATATTTCTTCTCCTTTTTTGTCCAGGATTAGGCAACCACACAGCCTTCTGTCACTTAGTATTTCTTTGTCTATTGAACAGAGCCAATAACCTGCAGTCTCTTGGGACTCCGAATATTTGGCCATTATCTTCTCCCTTGGCACAGAATTGATCATACTCTGATATTGATGTATTGACACTGGACATCATGGGGAGATGACAAAACGGTGATTATAGTTCTGATCTTCAGAAATCAGTATTTATGGGAAGGTACTAAACATTACAAAATGCTGAGAGCGTGAATGACAAATATTTAGATAAAATCTCCAGGGACAAATTTTTCCAAAAAGGGACAAAGTTTGCATTAACATGTCAGCTCTTCCTGTCTTTCTTGATAATACTATTTTTTGCTATGAAATGTGGATTATTATAGCAATAGGGGAAGAGAGGCTGAATCAGGAAGGATGTTGAAATTTGGCAACAGGAGAAAGGGTTTTGAAGTCTTCACGTGTACCATCTAAGATGGCTCAAAGCATCACAGACGGCTCCTTTTTTGTACTTTGGCTTTACAAAGTCAATAACATCCTCCAAGTGACTATGTCTGACTGGTCTTTGCCATTATTATTACCTCATTTATGTAGCACTTCCCAATATTAGATACTGTGCTAAGTGTCTTACATACATTATTCTATTTACTTCTCATAAAAAGAACTATGAAGTAGGAAGTATTAACATTGTCTTCACATAGAAAAAACTGAGGTGAGCAGCGCCTGTGGCTCAGTGGGTAGGGCACCGGCCCCATGTACAGAAGGTGGCGGGTTCGAACCCAGCCCCGACCAAACTACAACCAAAAAATAGCTGGATGTTGTGCAGGTGCCTGTAGTCCCAGCTACTCAGGAGGCTGAGGCAAGAGAGAATAGCCTAAGCCCAAGAGCTGGAGGTTGCTGTGAGCTGTGACGCTATAGCACTCTGCCAAGAGTGACAAAGTGAGACTCTGTCTGAAACAAACAAACCAACAAAAAACCCCTGAGGCTTAATCCTAGCATTGGCAAGATTTCAGTGATGGGTAGCATCTGGATAGTGAAAAACAGGTCTGTAGGTAAGGTGCTGAGAAAAAGGGACACACAACCTAGTTAAGAGCAACTTAATAAAGGTGAAGCGTAGTTATCTTGGAATAAGAGAACGCAGAAGTCAAAAATAAAATTGTCTTCCCAATGTTTCCAGGATTCTCACGAAAAGGAACATATACAGTAGAATTTTCATTCACTTATATTTTGTTTCCTTCCATGAGTGGGGCACACTATATGGGGACTGGGGACACACAAATGAACAGATGCAGGTTGCAGGCTATGGAAAGGCAGATCATTCAAACAATTGTAAGGTAACATGAGAAGTTCTATGATATGCAGCAGTTTTTTCATAGCTTTTCTGAAGATGAGAATCCCCAGGGCTATTGTTAAATATACAGATTATCAGGAATCTGTTCTTTAATAAACACTATAGTGGAGTCTTCCGTTCTAGAATGTTTGGGAAGCACTGACCTGAATGCATACGCCCGAGTGCCCTGAGACATCCAACGTGGGCGTCTGCCCACCCTGGAGAGGTGAGGACGGCCTCACAGAGAAGGTGGCAGCTGAAGAGGAAGTGTGGGAACAGGAGTCATCCCACACCCAGCAGGGGACCCTTGTGTTCCAAGGTGCGAAAGCGTGAGCAAGCACTGACCTATTTAGGAGGATGAGAGCAATCAGACATCACCGGAGCACAAAATATACAAAGGGAAATAGCAAAGGATAAGGCTGGAAAGAAAGGTGGGGCAAGGCAAGATTTTGAAAATCTTGGAATGCCATGTAAGGAAATTCAGACTTTCATAGACGCTTTTTAGATTGTGTTGGCTTTCTATTAGTAACATTTTATATATTTATGTTATTGATTAATATTAGTCATTTTTATATATTATTTTCTACATTAATATAATTAATGTAGTTAATATATTTATATAATGTGTATGTTATATAGTATAACATATTATTATGATTATATTTACCGCAATGAATTTCTTTTTAGTTTTCCTTAGGCAAGACTCAGTGGGGTATCGCAGAGAAATGAGAGACTTGTTACTCTGGTCCTCAGCAAAAGAGTGTTGGGTACACTGCTGGGGGCAGATGTGCTCATGAGTGCAGGGAATGGAGGCCAGAGTGGTGAGACAGGCGGGCTTTGCAGAGAATGGGCTGGAAAAGACTGGAACAATCATCCGTCCCTTCCTTCTTGAGACCTTCTCTGTTCAAACCAAAGAGGGTTTTCTACTTGTTTGTTTGTTTGTTTTGTTTTTGTTTTGAAACAGAGTCTCACTCTGTCGCCCTGAGTAGAGTGCTATTGCATCATAGCTCACAGCAACCTCAAACTACCGGGGTTGGGCAATCCTTTTGCCTCCCAAGTAGCAGGGACTACAGGTGACCATCACCACATCCAGCTATTTTTAGAGACGGAGTCTCCTTCTCACTCAGATCTCAAACTCCTGTGCTCAAGCAATCCACCCACCTTGTCCTGGCAGAGTGTTAGGATTACAGGTGTGAGCCCCTGCAATCGGCTTCTACCTTGTTTTTGTAAGACTGAATACTTTCTATACAAAATCAGATCTAAATGTTTAGGTATACAATACTGAAACCCCAAAATGCTTTAAGAATTTTTTTAATCATAGAGTATAGGGAATCCTCTACATCAGTGATTTCAACCTGTGTGCCATGGTGTAGTGGTGTCGTGAGAGGATCTCAGGTATGCCGTGAAAAATTTAAAGACCGTTAATTAAGTAATTTTTGGAAGAAGTTGAAAGCACAGTGTGTTTTTACCTTTTTTTTTGATCAGGATAATTTCAATGCACTGAGGAAGTTTAACTATAGGTTCAATTCAAGTGTGCGTGAGATAGAAAAGGCTGAAAAACACTGCTCTGTAGTAACTCAGAGTAATACTGCATGCTCAGATGTGCGCTATTCCCGGGAAGCTCCCTGCCTCCCTCCCTCCTCCGCTCCTCGGCATTTTTGTATAGTCCCTGTGTCTAATACTGCATGTGCATATGTGATATTTGTCTGCTTAGCTCATAATCGCATGTTACACACCTATTTGTCTGCCTCTTCGACTTCACCGTGAGCTCTTTGAAGGTAAAGAATGTGATTTAGTCTGGGTACAGTGGCTCACACCTGTAATCCCAGCACTTCTGAAGGCTATGCAGGAAGATTGCTTGAGGCCCGGAGTTCAAGACTAGCCTGGGGAAGATAGTCAGACCCCCATCTCTATGAAAAGTAAAAAAAAAAAAAAAAAATTAACCAGGTGTAGTGGCACACACTTGTAGTCCCAGCTATTGGGAGGCTAAAGCAAGAGGATCACTTGAGACCAGGAGTTCAAGGCTACACAGAGATATGATTGTGCCACTGCACTCCAGCCTGCCAGGGTGCGTGTGAGACCCTGTTTGTTTCTTAAAAAAAAAAAAAAAGATATGGGAGCTGCTCCCCACTCCTCTCTGTATGGGGGTGGGGAAGTGGGGGAGGATGAAAGGTGGATTTCCACCTTGGACAGGAACGGGTCATCAGGGTTAGGAACTGCTGGCTGGTCATGCTCACACCCCAGGTCTTAGCTGGCAGGTTGGTGTCCATCTGTCTTGATGTGAATTCTGAGCCTTCAAGCTGTCATCTTGTTTCCTCCTGGGCTAGGGTTCTGTAAAGAAGAAGCAGGGTTGACGGCAGGTAGAGCTCAGCTGCCTCCAGGCCCGGCTGCCAGTCACTTTGCAGAGTTCCATGTGGAGGTTGGCCAGGAGCTATTCAGCAGGGTCACCCACTCCATTTCCCCTGGTGAGGGGCGGCTACACCATAAAGCCACCAAAGGCCAGTGCTGACTTGGGGGGGACGTGGGTGAGGAGGGGTCTCCACTACCAGGGCTCACAGATGAGGAGAAAAGAAAAAGGAATGTGATTTATTGCTTTTTTTTTTTTAATCTAATAAATGTTTAGTAACTGTTTTAAAGAAAGATAAGAGAAAATACTATGTTTACTCTTTGAAAACCATACATTTTATTATTAGGATTTTATTGCTCTGGACTAATTTCTTTTTTATTAAATCATAGCTGTGTACATTAATGCAATTATGGGGTACAATGTGCTGGTTTTATATACAATTTGAAATATTTTCATCAAGCTGGTTAACATAGCCTTCACTGCATTTTCTTAGTTATTGTGTTAAGACATTTATAGTCTACACTTAGTAGATTTAACATGTACCCCCTCTTTTTTTTTGAGACAGATTCTCACCTTGTCCCCCTCAGTAGAGTGCTGTAGTATCATAGCTCACAGCAACTGCAAACTCTTGAGCTCATGCAATCCTCTTGCATCAGCCTCCTGAGTAGCTGGGACTACAAACACCACAACGCCTGGCTATTTTTAGAGACAGGGTCTTGCTCTTGGTCAGGCTGATCTCGAACTTCTGAGCTCAAGCGATCCACCCACCGCGGCCTCCCAGAGTGTGCTCTGAACTAATTTCAAGAATAAATGCCTAGTTTGCCACAACTTAGAATCCCATATCTTACTGGGGTTTAAAAAGCACAAAAATATGCTCCTTTGTTAGTGCAAACTAATTCAATAATTTCATAGCTATCATTTGTGTACAGCATATGCAAGCCACACGGTTCACTGAGAACTTACAAAGCTAACATACATGTTTTAAAGGGAAAATTTCAAGTCAGCAGTTCTAAAAGAGAAAGGCAAAAACTTTTAATATTAACTTCTAGAAGCTGTAATGCAATTAAGCTTGTTTTTTCCTCTAACAGTTTTTACTCAAAACTCATTAGAAGATGTATATGCGTATGTTAAAAAACCTCCCAGAGCAGAAAGTTACAACTTTCCAGTTCACATGCATCAGCTCTCTCATTTTAAATAGGAAACATTTGAAAATATTTTCCATTTCATCTTTAACTTAGCCTAACACTTATTTTGTGGTCTGGTGCAATATCCTGTGATTATTGCATCAAGACAATGAAATACTTCAAACCAAATCCTTATTTTATAAAATAATTAAATTTCTGGAAAAATAATCCATGTTCTTCTCTTGGTGCATCCCTTCAAGAATTCATTATTGAAAATGTTCTCAGTGCTTTTCGTGTTTACAAATCAATTATTTTAAAATAATTTCTAAAAAATTTAGAAAATAATATCCTACAATTATTACTTTAAAATAAAGCCTTGGGTAAAAAGACTTACCTGGATATCTGTAACAAATACAATGGAAAGGCCAGCTTCAAAAAAGATTGATCTTGGCAAAGAAACATCTTGCTGAATGTAGATATATAACGTTCTCTATAAGAACAACTTGTATGGCTCAGTGCCTGTACCTCAGCAGCTAGGGCACCAGCCACATACACCAGGGCTGGTGGGTTCAAACCCAGCCTGGGCCTGCCAAACAACAATGACAACTACAACAACAAAATAGCTGGGCGTTATGGCGGGTGCCTGTAGTCCCAACTACTTGGGAGGCTGAGGCAAGAGAATTGCTTAAGCCTAAGATTTTGAGGTTGTTGTGAATTGTGGTACCATGGCACTCTACCAAGAGCAACATAGTGAGACTCTGCCTCAAAAAAAAAAAAGGACAACTTGTATTAGAATCTGTTGTTATGTACAAAAATCTTAATTGAGTGGAGACTTGTTCATTTGTTAAATGGAGTTTTGTGAAGAGATCGATTCATTTCAGAAAAGAAATAATAAACAGAAAAAAGTGAACTTGGAAATGAAGCATTGTAAGTCCATTAGCAATTTGGATTCAGGCAATTTATCAGAGGAAGCAGGTATTTGTATTTATGAGATTGGGGCACAATGTTGGCAGCCTTCATTTTTGTTTGTTGGGTTGTTTTACTTAGAATCACAGATAGTTGGAGCCACAAAGAATCTTAGCCATCACCTGAGTCAGGAGTTCTCTACCCACATTCTTCACGGGAATCATCTAAGAAGCTTTTCAAAAATGCCTGTGCTCAAGCCTGGCCCCCTTGGCCCCTCTTTCCCACTTCTACTCGAATTAGGCTGGTGGGGAGCCACAAATCAGTATTGTTTTTTACTGAAACAAAATATACAAAACATAAAATTTACCATCTTAACCATTTTTAAATATATAGTCAGTGTTATTAAATTAAGTGCACTCACCGTGTTATGCAACCATGATCAACATTTATCTCCAGAACATTTTTCATCTTCCCAAATAGAAACTCTGCAGTCATCAAACAATAACTCCCTATTCTCTCCTTCCCTATTCCTTGGCAACCACCATTCTATTTTCTGTCTCTGTGAATTTGCCCGTGCTAGGTAACTCCTAGGAATCACGGACTACTTGCCCTTTCGTGTCTGGCTCATTTCACTTAGCAGGTTTTCAAGGCTGATCCATGTTGCACCATGTAGAATTTCCTTCCTTTTTAAGACTGGATAATAGTCCATTGTATGTATAGACCACATTTTGTTTATTCATTCATCTGTCAATGGACGTTGGGTTTATTTCCAAATAGTGAATAATGCTGCTATGAACATGGATCAGGCAGCAAGCCCTTGCTCTCAATTCTTTGGATATATACCTAGAAGTGAAATTAGTAGATCATGTGATAATTCTATGTTTAATTTTTTGAGGAACTGACATCCTGTTTTCCACAGCAGCTGCACTATTGTAAATTCTCATCAGCAATGTACGAGGATTACCATTTCTCAACAGCCTCTCCAACTTAAGTAAAAATTTAACCTTTATTTATGTAACTCTTGATATTAAAAGGTTTTCTAACCTCCTCTTCTTTGATTATTCTGAATTTCTAGGTTGCGTGGTCCTTTCTTGGTCTGACATAAATGTTTAAATTCTTATTCTTCCATCTTAGACGTACACCTTCTTTGATTAAGAAGCAATAGTATATATAATCGTTAAAAACCTACAATTCATGCATCCATACTTTTCCAGATTTCACAAAGTTGAAGATACTAATGGGGCCACGTTGACAGTAACACCTGAAATTTTGCTGGCTCTTACTCTGCTTTCCTTGGGCTCTGCCCTGCCCCTATTAAAGTTCCTAAAGTCCTCAGGAAGTCTAGGCATGAACAGTCACTGAGGTAATTACCTGGGAAGCCACTGGAGGTCAGCAGCTCCCTCTCACCCCTCAACCCCAGGCCTGGAGAGGATGCTGCCATCAGGCCAAGAGCATTCCTGAAACAGCAGACTCTCAAGGAAATTAACTGTATGGCAACTATGCAGAAACTAGGGACTAGTCCCCTTCCAAACTCCTGGTCACACTTTGTCACCTGGGTTTCATAGAATCCCAAGTGTAAACCCAAGCACAAGTCTGAGTTCAAGATTAATAGCAGATTGAAAGAGTGAAACAGTCTACAGCTATGCCACCCTGAAATGCGCCATGTCTTGTCTGATCTTGGAAGCTAAACAGGGTCAGGCCTGGTTAATACTTGGATGAGAGAGCAAAATAACCATGACAAAATGACCCTGTGACAGATAGCCTATGTAGCTGGCAGCTAACAACTAGTCCATAGTGTCCCCTCACTAAACAATCTTCACTGGGTGACTCTGGTAGAACAAAATAAAGCAAGATCCCAACTGGTCGATACTGGTATCTGAATAGATCGATACTGGTATCTGAATATGCCCAGAGATGGGGACATTAAACAATCTCACTGCAATCTCTAACACTTGGGCTTAAGCAATTCTCTTGCCTCAGCCTCCCAAGTAGCTGGGACTACAGGCACACACCACAACACCTGGCTATTTTTGTTGTTGTTGTTGCAGTTGTCATTGTTTTTTAGCAGGCACGGGCTGGGTTCACACCCCCCAGCCTCGGTCTATGCGGCTGGTGCTGTAACCACTGTGTTACGGGCACAGAGCCCCCAATATGTTCTATATTGAATTGTTTCTAGAAAACTTTGGTAGGGGAGTTATAATAGAACAAGAAACTTGTTATGAAGGCTCAAAGGAAATATCCTTTGTATACATGCAAGAAAAATTAATATATCTTAGCGAATCGAGTTGCATGTACAGAGATAGAGACACACACACAATTTTAGAAATTAAAAATTGCAGTAGAGCAGGGCTTCCCAACCTTTGTCATGTCATGACATGTGGGGGGAAAAATTAAAATACTGTAGTTGAAAAGCACACAGGAGTAAATTGACAAGACTGCTTCCAGCAGAAGGTGACAACCCAGGGCAGGGACCATGTACCTGATCCTTCCACCAGCTCTATGAGCTCCCAGGAGCCAACTGTGCACCTGTCTTCCCAGGTCTGCACTCTGACATCTCACTGGCAGTTTGAAATTGTCCGTGATAGGAATATTCACACCATGGAAATAAAAATTTAGCAAATGCTACAAATCAAGGCTTCCCCCCCCAGGGCTGGTTGTTTTACATTTACTTGCACCTCACTGATCAAAGGGTAGGGTCCACACCTCAGAATGGTTATAACGACGTGTGACCTACCTAGTGGGCAGTTCTGCAGTAAAGTCTAGTTTAACAAAGGCAATGTTCCAAATATGTAGTGTATTTTTCTGATACAAATTGCATGGGTCCAGGGGAGAAAAGAAAGGAAAAATAAAAAGAAGAAAATAAATTGCATCAGGCAGCTGCTGTCTAATTTGATTTTTTTGTTTGTTTTTTTTTTGGGGGGGGGCGACTCCTCTGGGACACGAACCTGAATTTGATTTTTATGGGCAAAATCTAAAACATTCTGTGAGGAGCTTCAGTGTAATTAACTTTAGGGGTAAACACACCTTGAGGCTTGAATATCGTGTGTGAACCCTGGCAACCTAACTAGATAAGACAATTTGGAGGATAGAATCCCTCAGTGAAGTTCAGGTTTTGCCCAATCGCCTTACATGTGAAGGCCAGCCATTGACAAGTTCTATACCAGGGGTCCTCAAACTTTTTAAACAGGGGGCCAGTTCACTGTCCCTCAGACCATTGGAGGGCTGGACTGTGAGCCCTGGGACCAGTCGGCTGCTAAGCAGGACAGGCAGTGGCGGCAAAAATACCTGGTGGGCCGGATAAATGTCCTAGGCAGGCTGCATGTGGCCCTGGGGCCATAGTTTGAGGACGCCTGTTCTATACTCTCAGGTACAGCTGCCAATCACATTCTTAGTTTTGTAGGCTCTGAATATAAATATGTGAAAATAAAAGTCCTTATCATTAAAAATAGAGACAAAACCAAATAAATAGGACAAAGAGATATAGAGGTGTTGCAATAGTACCAGAAGCAAAATAAATAAGTAAATAGAACTATTAAACATATTCTCAGAAAGAGAAGGGAAGATAGGTACGCACTTAGGAAATAATACAGAGTCTTTGGAAACTGAAAACATAGCGGGAATAAACACTTTCATAAATGAGTTGGATAAGGAATTTGTAGAATCTTCCAGAAGGAAGAACGAAAGAAGATGGAAATCGGAGCGGAAATTAAACGAAAATTATAGAATCACTGTAGAATATTTAGTATCTGCCCAAAATATGAACCCATTTTGGAAGTTTTGGTCATTGCCTAGAACAAAACTAGACATATAGTAGGTCCTCAATAAATATTAAAAAAAAGGAATAGAAGAAATAAAAAACATGGAAGAAAGAAAGAAGCAAATTATCCAAACAATAACACACGGCAGTTTGAGCAAGAGCAAGACCCTGTCTCTACCAAAAAACAAAACAAAACAAAACAGAAAAACTAGGCTGGGCATGGTGGTTCCCGCCTGTAATTCTAGCACTCTGAGAGACTGAGGCAGGAAGATTGATTAAGGTTAGGAGTTCAAGACCAGCAAGAGTGAGATCTAGTCTCTACAAAAAATAGAAAAAAATCACACCTGTAACCTTAGCACTCTGGGAGGCCAAGGAGGGTAGATTGCTTGAGCTCTGGAATTCCAGACCAGCCTGAGCAAGAGAGAGACCCCCATCTCTAAAAAATAGTTGGGCATTGTGGCCAGTGCCTATAGTTGCAGCTATTTAGAAGGCTAGACAAGAGAATTGCATGAGCCCAGGAGTTTGAGGTTGCTGTGAGCTATGATACCAAAGCACTCCCCCCAGGGTGACGAAGTGAGACTCTGTCTCAAAAGTAATAATAATAAAATAAACAAATAAGCAAATAAATACAAAAAAAATAGAAAAAAATTTAGCCAGGTGTAGCAGTACCAACCTGTAGTCCCAGCTACTTGGGAGGCTGAGGCAGGGGGATCTCTTGATCCCTAGAGTTGAAGGTTACAGTGAGCTGTGATTATACCCCTGCAGTCTAGCCTAAGGGACAGACTGAGACCCTGTCTCAAAAAACAAAACAAAACAAACACCACCACCACCACCACCACCTCTAGAAATCCCCAGTCCTTCAAGAAATCAATTTTCACAGTGAAATTTCCACTCAGAACAAGGAAGGGGCAAAGACCTACACCAAGACACTTCAGAACACCAGGGACAAAGGAATTTTCAAAATATCCAGAGAGAAGAAAAAACACATGTAAAGGACCAAGAGTCAGATTGACTTTGAACTTCAAAGCTGGAAACATGTTAGACACCAGTCAAGAGTAATCTTGTGATTTTTATATGTTCTCTTAAATGCCCAGTGTTACAGAGAAGCCTACTTCATTCATGGCCAACGACAGAAAACCATATACTTGAGTATCTTACAAGATTACTTCTTACTTGCAAGCACACACATGACTAAATTCTTTCAAAATACTGTCATCAAAGATGATCAGGGGCTGGGTGAGGTGGCTCACACCTGTAATCCTAGCACTCTGGGAGGCCAAGACAGGCGGATTGCCTGAGCTCACAGGTTTGAGACCAGCCTCAGCCAGAGCAAGACCTCATCTCTAAAAATAGTCGGGTGTTGTGGCGGGCACCCATAGTCCCAGCTACTTGGGAGCTGAGGCAAGAGGATCACTTGAGCCCAAGAGTTTGAGGTTGGTGTGAGCTATGATTCCGTGGCACTCTACTGAGGGTGACAAAGTGAGACTTTGTCTCCTAAAAAAAAAAAAAAGATCAGAAAAGTAAGTTCATATCTAATGTTTTATGGTTTACTATGAACTCCCTGGTGCTAAATTAAAATGAAATTCACTTATTCTTCAGTCTGTTTTGTGCACCTTTTTGTGTGTGGAATTGCAACAAGTGGAAATTAGAGGCAGAAAGTGAAAATTGATTCTCAAATGTTTCTCCAGCAACCAAAGTCTGGTGAGCGTTCACGTGGTGACCAGGGTTAGTGTTAGTGCCACAAGGCTCCGTGGAGCTGGATTGTTGATTTTTTAACATCTCCATCATTTCTAGTTGAGTTGACAGAAACTCACCTCAATCTTGGGTGAGCAATCAAGAGAATCCACAGGCTCCTGGAAATGGAAAGTCTAAGGGTGGGTCCTGCTTCAAGCATAACCAGATCTAGGTGTGCAAACCATGCCATGAGAGCTTTCCCTTCACCTTTCTCTCTGCCTCTTCATCTGCTTTTCTCTGTGTGGCTTCATTTTTAGGCGGGCTGTCTCCATATGGAAGCAAAGATAGCCAGATAGCAGCTCAGGCTTATGTTATTCTCATGACCGACAATTCCAGGTGGAAAAGTGCAGCTCTTACTGTCCCAGCATTCACATCAGTCTTTGGAAAGAACTTAGATGATGTCCCTTGCTCCCTCCTTGAGCAATTACGCGTCCAGGGGAATTAAGTACCCGGACTGGCAGGCTGGTTCATAAGCCCCTGAGATTTGTTTTAGGGCCAGATGGTATTTGTGGGGAGAGGGAGGGTATGGAAGTTGTGAATCAAGAGGCTTTGGAATTTAAACCCATATTTGACAGATCCACCAGAATACGGTGGAGGAGGGTGTTAGCTTTCAAAAGAAGTGGATCAGAGATGACTCCTCCCATGTCCCCTCCAAAAAATGATAGGTGGCTACTTACATAAGATTTTCCCTAGGAGTCAAAATTCTTCATGGTATAGGATACTAACTAAAATTCAATAGTTTTGGCTCGGCACCTGTGGCTCAAGTGGCTAAGGTGCCAGCCACATACAACTGAGCTGGCAGGTTCGAATCCAGCCCGGGCCCACCAAACAGCAATGACGGCTGCAACCAAAAAATAACTGGGCATTGTGGTGGGCGCCTGTGGTCCCAGCTACTTGGGAGGCTGAGGCAGGAGACTCGCTTGAGCCCATGTGTTGGAGGTTGCTGTGAGCTGTGATGCCATGGCACTGTACCCAGGAGGACAGCTTGAGGCTCTGCCTCAAATAAATAAATAAATAAAATAAAATTCAATAATTTTAAGAGGAACATACTTGAGAAAATTGTCACATTGAAGTTATAGGTGGCTTAGTTAAAATATAAAAATAGAAGGGAACCTCAGCTCACAGCATCATCTAAGTTCCTTAAGGTATGTAACGTACAAAGTCTGGTTTCTAGGAGATATGTAAATGATTGGCTTGTAAATTATTTTTAACGTATGAATAAATAATACCAGTTTTCCAGCTAGAAATTGAGGCCAAATCATCATCCACGGAATGTCCCAGAGAGAGGCCGATCTTAGAGATAAATACCAATCACTACTACAAATTATTCTTATCCAAATGTGCTCCATCATTGTACCTAATTTGCTGGTTATGATACTCCCACAGTCCTGGGCACTGCAAATCAGATGTGACCCCTTCCTCTTGTTTTAAACATCTTCCTTAACCAGTACTATCAGAACCAGCACCAGCGGCCAACGTACTGCCAGAACTGTGACTACGGGAGCTACTCTGGGAACACACAGGGTGGCACAAGCACACAGTAGCCATTGTGTCCCAGAGGCTCCTGGAAGCATCTGCTAGCTTCCTCCACCAACACCTGCCTCCTCTCCTCCCCCTAGATCCTGTGGTGCTGGGGATGGGGTCATCCCAGGGCTGCCTCCCCTCTGAGGGGCTTCTTCCCCCTGCACTGGGCCAGGCATTTTTTTCCTGGATTCAAACAGAAAACGAGGACCTTTTACTTACTGTTCTCTCTCCCTACCCCTCCAACTTCCCACCCCCTGTTCTTTCTACCTGCTTCCTTTTGACTAAATGATTCCACCACCACCCCTTGGTCCTACAGTGAGGCTACAGTGACAGAGGGGAGACCCCCTTCTTATTCACTCAGCCCAACCTTGCTCCAGCCTCTCAGCTTCCCAGACCCTCATGTCATTGGTTGTAAACTCTTCTGGGAGCTGTTGTACTGTCAACTTTTCAGGATTTAAAAAAAAAAAAAAATCTAAATCTAAACAAAGTTTAAAAAGAAACGAGAAGTGAGAAAGCAGTGACTGATTTTTGGTAATTATGCTTTTTATATTTGAATTTTTAGAATTTGTCTGTATTTACTGTAGGTCAGCTGCTGATATTTCATCAGGATAACCATTTCTTTGCTGAGTTTAGGTGACCGATGAAGAGCCACACGCTCAACAAAACAAAACCCACACAAAACAAAACCACAGAATCATTAACTTTTATATGATGTCTCAGTTCCCCGTAAATTTGCACACAAGCTTCTGTGTTCAGTTGAACTGCAACTGCTTTTGGTATTTAGAGAAAGTGTGATTATTGAACTTGAAACATTTTATTTGGGGGCGGGGAGGGAACCATCTCCCTCGTTGTACTTACTCTGGGACTTGATCTAATCAAAACCACATTCTACTCAGCTTGCATCGCAAAATCTTTCCTTGTGTCTGTCACAACCTGCCTTACTCCTGACGTCCATGTTCTCATTTTCTCCACAGATACCAACCATCTGGCCTCTAAAGCTAATCGCAGCCTCTGGAAGGCACTCATTCCCACCATCCAGAGACTTGGCACACAAAGTTATACGCTTCGCTGGACCACCTCTGGCTCCACCTCTGGGCCTCTGACTTGTCTCCAAGACCAGATTTTTCATAACCAGTGTGCATAACTCCATCTGTTCCCTATGCCTGAATCCCAGACTTAGGAACCTACTGAGAACCACACTCTGTCTAGACCTGGGGGCCTTGTCCTTCAGGGTCTGTTCTAGCTACTGAAGGCGTCAGCCTACAGATCTGACAGGTGACTCTCGGTATTTGGAGATCTATGCAGAGAAACCTTCAATAACGACCCCTGAAGCGTTTCTACCTGTTTGTGCTGAGCCAGCGGGGACTGACTGCTTTCTGGGATTGCTACCTGTTGTCTTTGCTGCACCTCCCAGAGGAAGATTGGCCCCCAGCATCTGTGTCTAGCTCTTGCCCCTTTTTATGCCTATTTGACCTCCATGCAGGAACCACTTCCAGTGCTTGCCTGTCTCTGCAATTCTAAAGAGACCAAGATTATTTTCTGGCCTGAATTTTCTCAACATCCCGAGTTTCATTTCATGAAACAATTACTCTTTAGGAGGAGTATTTTAATTGGGTGCTGGGAGGGTAAGGCCAAGCTGGATTGTACTCATTTTCACACCTCCTTTGTGCTGTTCTCATCCAACAATTTATCTTCAGTTTCCCGTATTGTTCTGGATTTTGTCATTGTTGGCTCCTCAGCAGCTTTTTTCTCCCCTTCTTTTGACAACTGTGTACCACTTACTGTTGGGGAACTGACTCTTCCCCATCCATAGGGGTTTGAGTCACAATACGCTGACAGCCTTGGTCTCAGTGGGGCAGGGGGTGGGCACATGACCAGGATCTGGCCAATCAGAGTTCCTCCCCCTTGACCAGAGTGGTTGGTTCAGAGATCAGGACCCAACCCCATAGGATCAATCACAGAACTTCCCTAGGCTTTGATGTAGACATGTTTAGAAAGAAAGCTGATATAGTTTGGATAAGGTGTAGACCTGGGGCTACTAGAGCTATCTTCCCCCACCTGAAGAAAGCTTGAAGAAAGTGGGAAGGCACCCCCACCTTGTATTAGACCATCTACTGCTGTCATATTATTATCGAGTACACTGGATTCTTGCTTCTCCATTCTTGTGATGCTTTACTAAGGAGAATGTGTTCAAACTCCATCCAGATTAATACAAAAGGGCTAAAGTCTCCCTCTTTTTAATGTCTGACTAGTATTCCATGGTGTACATATACCACAGCTCGTTAATCTATTCCTAGGTTGGTGGGCATTTAGGTTGTTTCCACATTTTGGTGATTGTAAATTGAGCTGTGATAAACAGTCTAGTGCAAATGTCCTTACGATACAAGGATTTTTTTTTCTTCTGAAATGCCTAGTCATGAGATTGCAGGATCAAATGGGAGGTCTGACTTGAGTTCTTTGAGGATTCTCCATACTGCCTTCCAAAAAGGTTGTATCAGTTTGCAGTCCCACCAGCAGTGTAAAAGCGTTCCCTTCCCTTCTCTCCACATCCACACCAGCAGCTGCAGGTTGGAGACTTTGTGATGTGGGCTGTTCTCACTGGGGTTAGCTGATATTTCAGGGTGGTTTTGATCTGCATTTTTCTGATGATTGGGGACAATGAGCGTTTTTTCATATGCTTGTTAGCCCTTTCTGAAATTGTTAAGGAGAGTCACCCTCCTTCTTGGGTTCTGATCCCTGTCTTCAGGTCACAGTACTTCATCCTAGTTCCTCCCACATTCTTCACCCATAGGGGATGGTTCATGGCTCAGAATGGGCCAATCAGAGTCCCTCCCTCCTGTTTCTGAAACAGTTCCACCCTTCCATGTTGGCTTCCTTGGGAAATGCTATCTTCCAAGTCACACTCTTTTTCTGAGGGCCTTTGTGCCAGCTGTTCCCCCTGAACGGAATGCTTTTCTCTATCCTCCCATTTGACTCACTTTTTGTCTTTCTTGAGACTCTAGTCCTCTACTCAGCTCAGTTTACCTCCTCAGAGAGGTCTCGTTGGCCCATTCTGTAAACCAAGACTGCCATTGTGACTCTCTGTCTCAGCCCCTTTTCTGTTTCTCAACAAAAAGGAACGATCACTATGTTTTAAATATAGACTGATAAAAGAAAATGAAATATATTAACAGCTAAAAACTGAGATGAAAAGGCACACTGAACTATCTTTTGAAAATATACTTTTAAGGCCAGTGAAGTGGCTCACACCTAAAATCCCAACACTTTGGGAGGCTAAGGAGGGAGGATTCTTGACTCCAGAGTTCAAGTCGAGCTTAAATAAGAGCAATGCCTTGTCTCTAGAAAAAACAGAAAAATTAGTTGGGCTTGGTGGTGCACACTGGTAGGCCCAGCTACTTGGAGGCAGAGACTGAGGCAGGAATTCTGTGCTTGAGCTCAGGAATTTGAGGTGGCAGTGAGCTATGATGACTCCACTACACTCTGGCCAGCAGAATGAGAGTGTGTCTCCAGGAAAAAAAAAAAAATATATATATATATATATATATAATATACACATGTATATGTATATATGTGTGTGTGCGTGCTTTATTTTATTTATTTATTTAGACAGAGTCTCACTCTGTTGCCTCAGGCTAAAGTGCAATGGCATCAACCTAGCTCATAGCAATCTCAAACTCTTGGGTTCAAACAACCTTCCTGCCTCAGCCTCCCAAGTAGCTGGGACTCCAGGTACCCACCACCATGTCCAGATAACTTTTCTATTTTTAGTAGACATGTGGACTCACTTTTGCTCAGGCTGGTCTAGAACTTGTGAGGTCAAGGGATCCTCCCACCTTAGCCATCTAGAGTACTAGGATTACAGGTGTGAGCCACTGCACCCAGCCTATATATGATTTCAAAAAAATACTAAAAATGTACTTTAAAATATTCTACAAGTCAAAAATTCTTCCAAATCTAGACTGGGAAAGAATAGTTCTTGGACAGTAATTCACAAGCTCCTTTTGGGAAGAGAAATTACCTTTCTAATAAAATGCTTAAGAAATAGGCTGGGGGCTGTGGCTCATGCCTATAATCCTTGTACTCTGGGAGGCCAAAGTCCGGTGGATTGCTTGAGCTCACAAGTTTGAGACTAGCTTGAGCCAGAGCGAGACCTGGTCTCTAAAAAACAGCCAGGCATTGTGGTGGGTACTTCTAGTCCCAGCTTCTCAGGAGGCTGAGGCAAGAGAATTGCTTAAACTCAACGGTTTGAGATTGCTGTGAGCGTGACACCATGGTACTCTACTGAGGACTAGAAAGTGAGACTGTTTCAAAAAAGAAAACTTAAGAAATGTCTTTGAAATTTATTTATTTATTTGTTTTAGTACATTCCAGGGAAGGCATGGATCAGCCTCTGAAAGAGAAGGAGATCTCTTTGAACTTTAAATTAGGACTTGTTCTGGAAGACCAATCATCTGGTCATTTAACTGAGTAGAGTGACCTTGAACAAGCATTCTTTTATATCTAACCTTAAAATGATAAACCTTTTTATTTCCCTATAAAATATTTATATCAGGAGTCCCTTCCCTTTCCCCGAAGTCAGATTGTAACAAAACTTTGCAATTTGCTCATAACTAAATTGTCTGAAAAGTTTTGCTTTTTTTAAACAAACAGAAAAAAAAAACGAGTCATAATAATACCTTTACCTGCTATATTTGTTCATATTTTTTGTGTGTCTTTTCTGCACACTAGACCCAAAAAAAGTATTAAACTGTAAGCTCCAGTAGGGCAGAGACCAGGTTTGTATTATTTGATTTTTACCCTCAGGAACAAGCTGACGTAGTACCTGGAAACAGCAGGAGCTGCGGTGATATTTGTTAAATTAATGAAAGTGAACAAATAAAGCTTAAACGTGTTAACATTTGCAGACTGGCTAACTTTAAACGCAAATGAGTGCGCATCTCCTCTTTGCCTCTGACAAACAAACCTGAAAGAAGGTTTGTTCTTCTCCCCCCCCTGACCCGCATGCGACATGAGTGAACCTCAGGCTCTTTGGTCCTCTCTGAGCCTCTAGGAAGGCAGGTCAGACGGGGGTCAGATGTCATCTCATTCAAAGAACATAAATCCCACTACAAAAATATCAGTGAGTAATGACATTTTTTACTGATGGTGTCAAGGAAGACAGAAGAGGGGATTATGCAATACACCACCAGAACCTTTTATTTTTATTTTTATTTTTTTTTTTTGAGATAGAGTCTCAAGCTGTCGCCCTGGATAATGTGCTGTGGTGTCATAACTCACAGCAGCCTCCAGTTTGGGCTCAAGCAATCATCTTGCCTCGGTTTTTCTATTTTTTTCTATTTTTAGTAGAGACGGTGCGGGGTGGGGGGGGGGGTCCTCACTTTTGCTCAGGCTAGTCTTGAACTCGTGAGCTCAACCAATCCACCCACCTCGGCCTCCCAGAGAGCTAGGATTACAGGTGTGAGCCACCGTGCCTGGCCCACTAGCACCTTTTGAATACCTACTTGAAGCATTTCTTTTTCTTTTTCTTTTTTTTCTTATGAGACAGAGTGTCTTTTTGTTGTTGTTGGTAGAGGGCCACAGCACCCGGCTATTTTTTAGAGGTGGGGTCTCAATCTTGCTCAGGCTTATCTCCAACTCCTGAGCTCAAGCAGTCCACCTGCCTGGGCCTCCCAGAGTGCAAGGATTACAGGCCTGAGCCACCGCACCTGGCCTCTACTTGAAAGTATCTCTCTTTCCTTAAAGTTTCTCACCTGAAGCATCATCTTTCTTCAATCTCTCAAGTCTGTTCAAAGACCTCACATCTTTCCCCAATCAATCTCTCAAGTCTGTTCAGCCTCCCTCCCTGTCTTTGACACTCGCACTTCTCTTCCTCCTCTCTTTCCTCCGGTCTTTCCTCCTCCTCCTCTCCCCTTCCGCCATCTTCCCTTTAGGTCTCTTTCCCTTCTAATGTGGAATTAGTGGACCTCTTCTGGCTCCTCCAGTCTGCATCCCTACCTCCTCAGTAAGTACTCTGAAGAAAAAACCTTTTCTTCAGGAAATCCCCTTTATAGAACATGGGAAAGAGGAAAAAATGACAAATAACTAATTATTTTTACTTTTCATATTCCTTCTGTTTTTTTTTGTTGTTGTTGTTGCACAAGGGGAGGTATTAATTGAGTGTACAGTAGAGAATATACCAGAATATGAAGACTGTACTTAAGGGGTCTGCAGGGACAGTCTCTTGTACTTAGATTGTCCTTTGGGGCACTAAAAGGATTAAATTATTTGCCTTGGCTTTTGTACTTTTTTAGTGCCCCAAATGGGTAAGTTATAAGTCATTAAGAATTTAACTTGTTAAAGCGTCTCTGTATAATTTCTAGGAGAAGCCATTGTAAATGCTCTCTGTATGATTTTTAACTCACTTAATGCTCTCTCATTTAAAGTGGCTTTGATTGTCTTCACATGCAACCTTTCTCCATTAAAAAAAATATTATTGCTAAATCCCTCATTGGGCTTAAGTACTCAGAAGGCAATAGGCTGATTGCAGGCCTTCCTTTATTATATGAATATGGGTCTGAGGATGCTAGAGAAGGAATTTTTAGCATTACACCATTCAAGCAAATGTTCAATGTCCAACCAAATAGCTTATTCTATATGGGACTAAAATAGATGGAAATGTGTTATTTGTGGTTCAGCTTGTGCTTGCTTTTTTTTTTTTCCTTGACTTTGCAGAGAACTGATTTCATTTTTATATCCTGCTCTATTCTCTACAGTGACTCAAAAACACAATATAGAAACTTTAAAAATAGAATCTGTTATTCCCAGTGACCCTGAATAGATATTTTAAAAAGCCTAAAGGTGAAATATAATTCGTTACAGTGCTGTTTTAATTATAATGTGTGGCTTTTAAAAAGACATACTTTTTTCTCACTAATTATAAATGTAATATGAATGTTATGACAAAAAATATATAACTGCATGAAATAAAAGCCAGTAATCCCCAAACCCAAAGATAATTACTACTGACATTTTGGGACTTTTTTTTTTTACAGTCTTTTTTTCCCCTACAGACAGAGCCAGTTTCAAGGGCACCCAACCTCTGCTATCACACAGGGCCCACAATCAGAAGGGTCTCACTCCTAGTTTGAAGGTATTTTGTTGCTTTCTTAGTATTTTTAAAAGTTTTGGAGCAAAGGATAATGCATTTTCATTTTGCACCGGGCCCCCCAAATTATGTAGCCAGTTCTGTCTACAGATGATGCCCATATATAAATACTAATTATGTTATATAAATATATATACTCTGTATCATTAAATTCTTTGTAAGTCTTGTTTTTCATATTTGCATAATATTTCATCATATGGAAATATAATTACTTAACTATGTCTCTATTTTTGGCACCTAGATTGTTCACATTTTTGTATTGTTATTACTAATGATTAGGAACCTCTTTTTACATTAATTTAAAGCTTAAAATGGTATTTCCTTAAAACACCATTCCAGTAAAATTGAAGAGATAAAGGGATATGAACACTTTTGAATCTTAGTATTTAGATTGCCAAACAGCTTTCCAGAGAGATTACTACCAACAGCAGAGGGTAAGAAACTCTTCCTCTTCATACCCTCAGCAGCAAAGAATATTATAATCTTAAAAGATTTGGTAATTGAGTAAGTCAAAATTTATCTAATGACTTTAATTTTCATCTCTTTGACTACTAGTAAAGTAGGTTTTTTAAAAAAATATATGTATCACTCATTTTTATTTCTTCTTGGAATTGCTCTCAGAATTCAAACTTCTCAACACTGTTTTCTTGTTATCTGAGACAGAGTCTCACTCTGTTGCCCAGGCTTAAGTGCTATAGCGTCAGCCTAGCTCACAGCAACCTTAAACTGCTGGGTCCAAGCGATCCTGTGCCTCGGCCTCCTGAGTAGCTGGGACTATAGGCACCTAAGACCAGGCCTAGCAAATTTTTCTATTTTTAGTAGAGATGGAGGTCTCACTCTTCCTCAAGCTGGTCTTGAATTCCTGAACTCGAGGGATCCTCTGGCCTTGGCCTTCCAGAGAGCTAAGATTACAGAAGTGAGCCACCACATCCAATCCATTGTTTTTTAAGGCCCTCAGGGCCCTAACACTAGCTGTATCTTCCACCACTCATCTCCTCCTCAACCCACCACCCTATTCTAAGCTCTAGCCATACTGAATGCTACCGAATTCCTAGAATTCATCAAGCTTTCTCTTGCTTCTGGAACTTTAAACATTCTACGTACTATCTCTGGACATTTCTTCTAATCTCTCTCTTGACTAATTAACTTCTATCTGTCCCTCATTTCTCAGCTTAAACACTCCTTCCTCTGAAAGCTTTCCTTGATCCTCAAATTAAGTTGAGTGCCCCTGCTAGGAGCTCCCAAATCATCTTCCTCTTCCACCTTCTCCACTTTTTCTTCTCCTCCTCCCCCTCCTCCTCCCACTCCTCCTCCTTTTTCTTCAGTTGACTTTTTATTTTGGAATAATTTTAGATTTGCAGAAGAGCTGCAGATATAGTACAGAGTGTTCCCATACATGCTTCGCCCAGCTTCCCCCATGTTAACATGTTATATAACTGTGGTGCATTTGTCAAAACTAAGACATGAATGTGGGTACGATACTATTGGTGCTGTTAACAAAACTATAGACTTCATTCAGATTTCGCTTATTTTCCATAAGGTCCTTTTCTTGCTCTAGGGTCCTACCCAATATACCATATTGCATTTAATTATCATGTCCTGTTTGTCTCTTGTACTTCATATCTTGTAGTACTTACTATATATTTTTTAATTGCCTCTACATCTAGAATATAAGTTCTGTGAGAGCAGGGACTGCATAGTATTTTTAACCATTGCAATCCCAATTCTTACTACGTCCATAGTAAGCAGGTGGTTTATATGACTAAATATAAAGCAAGATTTTTCTTTCAGAATTTCTCAAAAGAAAGGGGCACCACTTTCCATTTACGTTCTTACAAAATCTCTTATATTGTGGTACATTCTCTCAGTTATTTTATTTAGAGCAATAAAGTACTGTTCAAGGAACACACATTAGCCTGAAATGACCTCAGTGAATGCTCAGCGCGTGCTTGTAGAGAGCAGCTGTTGGAACCAGTAAAAATGGAGGCAAAGACATTTGAAAACGTTCAGTAAGATACGTTTTGGGGGCTATGACCTCACAGTGATAAGGGTTTGATGTCTTTGTAAACAGGTTTTAAAAGTAGGTGGGAGTAGGAGAGGACATGGAGACTGAAGGACAGGCTGATTGTAAAGTTCAGTTTAAAAAGCACTTCAGCTATTCAGGGAAGTACTTTTCTGATCAAAGCTACTGTTATCTTCTGCCTGGAACCACTATAATAACCTAAATGGTGTCTATGAAACGTCTCCTGTCCATTTACTATCTTCTACCACCAACATCCTGAGTAATGTTTTCAAAATTCAAATCTCCTACTTAAAAACCTAGAAGCGGTTTTCCAATTAGTCTTTGGATAAAGATCAAAATCCTTACAACCTACAGAACTTTGCTCCATCTCCTGCCTACCTTTCTAGCCTCAGACTGCAAATCACAGCCCCAGCCTCACTCCTCTGACTATGAACATCCTCCATGTGCATGATCTCAGCATTCAACTGAGCTTTTCTTTCTTTCTTTCTTTCTTTCTTTTTTTTTTTTTGAGACAGAGTCTCAAGCTATCACCTTGGGTAGAGTGCCGTGGCATCACAGCTCACAGCAACCTCCAACTCCTGGGCTTCAGCAATTCTCTTTCCTCAGCCTCCCAAGTAGCTGGGACTACAGGCACTTGCCACAACGCCTGGCTATTTTTTGGTTGTAGTTGTCATTGCTGTTTGGCAGGCCTGGGCTGGATTCAAACCCGCCAGCTCTGGTGTATGTGGCTGGTGCCCTAACTGCTGAGCTACAGGCACCGAGCCAACTGAGCTTTTCTTGATAGCTCTTGATAGTTTTAATTGTATGTATCAATTCTGTGAGGGCAAGAACCATATCAATTTTTGTTCTTTGTATTTCCAACACCTGGCAAAGCATCTGGCACAGGTAATTTCTAAGCACTTGCAATTATTTGAATACACAAATAAATAGGACTCTTGGTAGAGAGTGAATTATTATAGAGTAAACTTAAGTATTTGTACCTTTTGGTTTCTGGGACTCCAGACTTTACCTTGAGTTCTGACCATCATGAGAATTGGCTATCCAATTTGGTTAAGACCCATCAGGCCTGCCATTCTGGGATCAAATCCCTATCTAGCTTAAGGAATATCTTATTTTACAGATCCTCATTTCTACATGTCTACATCAAGCTGGTCATCCACAACTTTCCTCTGCTATCTGATTCTCTGAAAAGTCCTTCACCTCCACTTAATTTCAACCTGACATTTATCACATGAGAATTCTCCCTCTCAGCTCTCTTAGCCACCAATGATGTGGCTATTTTGTAAGTTTTCCAAGTTCTTCCCATAGTTAAGGGCCCTGCTTGGAAATGATGGCTTGGTTTCCAGTAATGGGATCTTGAATAGAGAAGGAACATAAAAACTTGATGCAGGATATACTACATGAAATCTTGGAGAATTAAAGCATTGTTTCTCCGCGTCTCATTCCAGTTCTGTAGCTTGTAAGCATAAAGAATAATTTGGAGTGATATATTCCTCCTATATGACAGACAGAAGCCAGATGTCTGTAGTGTGTTTGTGGAGTAAAGCTGAGGATATCCCGGGGATGCTGTGAATGCTCTGTGCAATGCGTCCTGCTTGGGGAAAGTTACCAGAAGTTGTGTCTTGCACAGAGAAGCCACGATGCTCTACAATCTATCTTCCATGCTGCTCCTTACTTACTCCTTAGCCACAGGCCTCACCCAGGGTTCCAATTCTACACAACTCTTCCTCCCCTGAATGCCCCATTTCCATCTCCTCTTTCTCCCTACAGATTTGTCTATTCGAAACATCACTGAGTCAAAAAGAAAATCATCCCTCTTTATTTGTTTCCCATAGCACTTATCATCTCCTAACATAACATATATTTTGTTTTCATAGCTTATTGTCTGTTGCTCCTCAGTAAAATGTATGCACCATAGATACAGGAATTTTTGTCCACTTGATTAACTGTCGTAGTACTGGTGCTTAGAATAGTACCTAAAACAGGAGATGCGCAATAAATATTTATGGACTGATTTAAGGATTCCCAATCTATAGAATAAAGAATGTTTAAGAATAGCTATACAGGCCAGGCATGGAGGCTCATGCCTAAAATCTCAGCACTTTGGGAGACCAAGGCAGGAGGATTATTTAAGGGAACAAGTTTGAGACCAGCTTGGGTAATATAGTGAGACCCTCATCTCTACAAAAAAGAAAAAAAGAACAATTATTCAGGTGTGCTGGTACATACCTGTGGTTCCAGCTACTTTAGGAAGCTGAGGTGGGAGGGTCACTTGAGCTCAGGAGTTTGAGGTTACATCCATGATTAGGCCACTGCACTCCAGCCTGGGTGACAGAGCAAGACCTTATCTCTTAAAAAAAAAAAAAAAAAGAATAACTTCATTATGCATAGGATTTTTTTTTCATTCCAAATTGCTGAACAAAAAGCTAAAAAGCAAAAAACAAAACCCCACTATTTTGGAAAAGAATGTAGACATGAGGAAGAAAAGAAGTACAGAATTAGGAAATTTATTTATTTATTTATTATTTTTTGAGATAAGAGTTTTACTATGTCACCCTCAGTAGAGTGCTATGGTGTCACAGCTCTCAGCAACCTCAAACTCCTGGGCTTAAGCAATTCTTTTGCCTCAGCCTGGGCAAAAGAACATAAATCATTTAGTATATGACCAGATACGTGGTAGTACTTAAGAAATTGTTTGTCGTTCAATCAAGAAATTCAGAATTTTTAAGGTAGATCTGAAATTAGGTTATTTGTTCATGTGAAGAATGTGCTACTTATTTGTTAATAGCATTTGGTGTTAGTTATGTCCTATAATGGAAGCCCTGATATCAGCCCAAGATCTTTTTCTTAATTGGTTTTATTAAGATATAATTTATGGTGTAATGAAATTCACCAATCTTCTATGTCTAATTTTTGATTAAAACACGGAGTAATCACCACCACAGTCAATATGCAGAGTATTTCCATCCCTCTAAAAAGTGCCCTAATACCTCTTAAAGGTAATTTCCTCCTTTCATCCTCAGCCCCTGACAACTGCTTGTTTTCTGCAAAAGACACTTTTTATTTATTAAGCAAAATATTTGTGGGGGCCTTTTATTGGAAATTCTTGAGCTTCATAGAATATAGAGATAAATATGACTCAATGTGAGATAAGTGTCTCACTCTTTTGCCTGATCCTAGAGTGCCATGGGGTCAGCCTAGCTTACAGCATCCTTAAACTCCTGACTTCAAGGGATCCTATCTCAGCTTCCCCAGTAGCTGGGACTACAGGCACCTGCCCCAATGCCCAGCTAGCTTTTTTTTATTTTTAGTAGAGATGGGATCTCAAACTTGTGACCTCAAACGATCTGCTGGCCTCAGCCTCCCAGAGCTCTAGGATTACAGGCGGGAGCCACACACTCAGCCCAAATCTGTGTCCTTAAATAGCTTAAAATCTAATCTAGACTTAGGTAATTTGGGGTTCTTCTGTCTACACACATTATGGGACTGAATTTCAATATGAATTATGCCCGGTAAAGAAAAATAAGGAAGAAAAAATATTGCAAATGCTTCCTGAACTTTTAGAACACTGAACAAAAGATTCATGACTGCCACTAATCATAATTTTTTTCTTAAAGGCACAAATTCATGATTACAGGATGTTCCGGATAATTTTTAAAAGTATACTCTTTTTACAATTAAGTAACATTCATACAGGGAAAAATAGTACAGAAATCATAAGAGCACAGCTTGATCTTTCCAGATTATTTAACGTCGCCCTAGACCAGCCCTACGTGACTGGCGCAGTAAAAAAGTGACATCCTAAATTCTTTTGGTTTGGATTCGATAATTATATCATTGAAAGAAATAAAGAGATAGGAGAATAATGTTCTGCAATGGCTCACAAAGAATTGTGGGAATAAGTAGTGAGAAAATGGATGGCACATTAAAATTCATGAGGAAATGCTGTTTAAGTTCCATGAATAACAAAGCGATTATTATGCAGGATCAGGTTTTTCTTTCATCATTACAGAAAAGACACAAAATCATTATCGTGATCTGCCATGTGTTTTTTCTTTGTTATTAGATGCTGGGACAGGCCTATTGAACATTCTGTTACCCAGGAGAATGGTCACGGTGGTGAGTAATGGTGGCCATGATGTGCATGATTTTCTATGGTCCTAATTATCAGTGCATTTAGACCAGAGGAAAGGAACAGATTAAATAAAAGGGCAGAATGACTGGGTGGGCATTTTCTTGGGATTGCAAAGAGCTGAGTCTATTCTTAACCTTTCTGCTCCTTGCTTTATGCTTTACACCTGTCATTTCCAGACCAGATAAAGCTGGTATTTGTGTTTGGAGCCTCCTTGGTCAAGACAGTGGAGACACAGTTCATTTTGAAAGGGATAATACATGCAAATTGAGGAAGGGTATTAACATCAGGAGAAAAAACATAATGTGCAAAAATAATCTATGATAATGTCTATAATAGGGTCAAGAATGTACCCACATTGCAATGTCAATATGGAAAGAAAATGTTTCATTGCATTTTCTATGATGGACAGTTTTTCCTTACTCCCACCTTGCATATATACCTCCCATATAATGGGAGGGAAAAAACAACCCAAACTTTAAACTTGTCAGTTCGGGCTGGGCGAGGTGGCTCTTAGCTGTAACCTTAGCACTCTGGGAGGCCAAGCTGGGTGGATTACCTGAACTCAGGAGTTGGAAACCAGCCTGAGCATTTCTACTAAAAAAATAGAAAAAAAAAAAAAAAAACTAGCTAGGTGTTGTGGTGGGCACCTGTAGTCCCAGCTACTTGGGAGGCTGAGTCAAGAAGATCTCTTGAACCCAAGAGTTTGAGGTTGCTGTGAGCTGTGACACTGTGGCACTCTACCCAGGACAACAGAGTGAGACTCTCTGTCAAAAATAAAATAATAAAATAAAATAAAAAATAAAACTTGTCAGTTCAAGATAACAACTCTAGTTTAAATAAATAGTTGCTTTTGATTAGAGGTAGTGGTTCCCACCAGTAATTCTAGTATTTTAGGAGGCTAAGGTGGAAAGATTGCTTAAGGACCAGAGTTTGAGGTCAGCCTGGGCCACACAATGAGACCCCCATCTCTATGAAAAATTAAAAAAGAAAAATCAGTCTGGTGTGGTGATGCTTGCCTTTAGTCCTAGCTACTTGTGTAGCTAAACCAGGAGGATTGCCTGAGCCCCGGAGTTTGAGGTTACAGTAAGCTATAATTGGGCCTGGGTGACAGAGAAAGATTCTATCTCAAAAAAAAAAAAAAAATTGTTTTTGAATAATACATTTTCTTCTGGGTAAGTGAAAAAAAATTGACATTTCTTCCCCCTTATCCCTGCTTATCTTCAAAATAATGTCTGGTTATATAGAAGGATTTGTGACTGCGTGGTGTGAAGGAGAGGAGAGACCTCAGATCCATGTGGGGCTCAGGATCAAATGTGTCTACGGCAAAGGCATCATCGCTGCCATCAGTGGTTTGGGCCATCTGCTCGCACACTGCAGTCTCTTCACTTCTACCAAACTCTTAAGCATTTCTGTGCTTCCTCTCTGGGATCCCCTGCAGGCTTTTTCTTTTATCTTTTTTTTTTTTTTTGCCTTTTATTGAGTTATTGATTTGTTTTTCTCTCACCTCTACTGGCTTGGAAGTTATGTTAAAAAATATAAACCCTTCTTTATTATGGGATTAAAAAGTTCTCTGATACAAACATACTATGGCAGGTTTATTACCTAAATCTTTATGTGATAAAGAAAAAGCATCCGTACACAAAGCTTGCAATTTTCTTACAGGCTTATACAATTGTGAAATCTATCTTTTTCTTATTGTAATTACCTATAAGCTTAAATTTTTCCTTGGGTACATTCTCTTTGATCTGAAGTTCATAGTTACAAGTATATTTTCTTCACAGTGGTAAAGTTAACAAGATCTTATTTATTTTTGCTTCTCTTTTACATTTATAAAAACAGTACCACTTTCTTTTATTCATTCAGTGTTTACTCCTAAAAGTTGTAACATACACGCTTACCGAGGTCTAAGATATTTTCAGCCTCTTTTGAACAATATATAATCTTAAAAGCTTTACCCCTCTCATTCTTTATGTTATTATAGTAATTTTTTTGGTTTGTTTTTTTAGACAGAGGGTCACTATGTCACCCTTAGTAGAGTGCTGTAGCATCACAACTCACAGCAACCTCAAACTCTTGGGCTCAAGCAATTCTCTTGCCTCAGCCTCCCAAGTAGCTGGGATTATAGGCGCCCACCCCAACCCACGGCTATTTTTTGTTGCAGTTGTCATTGTTGTTTAGCTGGCCTGGGCTGGGTTTGAACCCGCTGGCCAAGGTATATGTGGTTGGTGCTGTAACCTCTGTGCCACAGGCACGAAGTCAGTAATTTGATTAACAATCAATATTAATATAGACTAACCAGTATTTTTTACAACTTTTCTGTTCACAATTAGTACTTCTAGCTAATCCTTTCTCCTGGGTTTAACCTCCTTCATCCTGAAGTGTATATTTGAGTATTTTTTTTAAAGCAATGACTTATTATCATAAACTATTTAAATATTTATCTGAAAATATCTTGATTTCACCTCTTGAATGATAGTTTGAATATAGACCTTTTGGTTATTTTCCCTTCACAGTGTAATGCCTGCCATGCTATTATCTTTTCTCCTCTATTTTTGTTGATGAGAAATCTATGGATAATGCTATTATT
This sequence comes from Otolemur garnettii, assembly GCF_000181295.1. NCBI lineage: Eukaryota > Metazoa > Chordata > Mammalia > Primates > Galagidae > Otolemur > Otolemur garnettii. The sequence goes on from NW_003852489.1 coordinate 3,704,155, forward strand.
CCTTTTTAGAAAATCTTTTTTAATCCTGTTGCTTTTAATGTTTTTCTCTCTTTTCATTGATTCCATGGTTTCATTTTATTTAGGTGTATATGATTGTCAGTTTTTCCTGTTTGGAGTTCAGTGATTAGTTACTCAAGTATCCATTTCTTCCTATTCTATTATATTGGTCTGGGATTCCTTTTAGACAAATATTAAGTCTTCTCGTTCTGTTCTGCCTATCTCTTAACTTTTCCTTGATAACTTTCTATCTTTGCAAAGTTAATATGCTATATTCTAGATGATTTCTTCAGCTCTGTCTTCTACTTCACTATTTTTCTTTATTTGTTTACTCTTTACATTGAGTTCTATTTTTATTTATTTATTTATTTATTTATTTTTGAGACAGAGTCTCACTTTGTTGCCCTCAGTAGAGTGCAATGGCATCACAGCTCACAGCAATCTCCAGCTCTTGATCTTAGGCGATTCTCTTGCCTCAGCCTCCTTAGTAGCTGGGTGAAATATCAAGAGCTTGTCTCTACAGAAAATAAGAAAAATTAGCCAGGCATGGTGACATGCAGGATCGTTGGAATTTGAGGTTGCAGTGAGCTATGATCACTCCACTGCTTTCTTGCCTGGGTGACAGAGTGAGACTCCATCTCTGAAAAACTACAATAATAAAATAAAAGTGTAAGTCCTGTCCTTGGCTAATTTTTTACCTATGAAAAAAGTGGTGCTAGAACAATTTTAGATATCTATCTATATAAAAACCTTGACTGATACCTTCTACCATAGGAAAACATCAACTCAAATGTTTTCTGATTATAGAAGTAAATGTAAGATCTAAAACTATAAAAACACTTGAAGAAAACATATGAGAGCATCTTTTTTCTTTTTTTGAGACAGAGACTCATTCTATTACCCTAGGTAGAGTGTTATACTGAGTTCTTAGTTCACAGCAACCTCAAACTCTTAGGCTCAAGTAATACTCTTATTTCAGCCTCTTGAGTAGCTGGGACTACAGGCACCCACCACAATGCCTGGCTAGTTTTTCTATTTTTAGGAGAGATGGGGTCTCACTCCTGAGCTCAAATGATCCACCTGCCTCTGCCTTCTAGCGTGCTAGGATTACAGGCATGAGCCACCTCACCTGGCCATTAGAACATCTTTATGACATTGAATTAGGCAAAAATATCTAAGATACCACACCAAAAGCATAATTCATATAAGAAAAAAATTGCTGCTAAATATCTTACAATGAAAAATATAAAGAAATTAATAAGGTGAAATTCATCAAAATTAAGAACTTCTCAACTAAACCAACCACAACTTAAAAAATTAAAACACAAGACACAGATTAGGCTAAAAAATTGCAAAGCACATATCTGATAAAGGACTTACATCCAGAATGTATTAAAAACTCTCAAAACTCAATAATAAAACAATAACAAATCTTTCCCACCCATACACAAGTGGGCTAAAGATTTGAATAGACCTTTGACTAGTAAAGATACATGAACTACAGGTAAGTACATAACAATACAACATCATCGAAATAAGGTATGCAAATTAAAACTAAAATGAGATACCACTGTCACCTACCAGAATGGCTAAATAACAGTCAGTATCAAGGACTAGCAAGGATGCAGAGTAATTGGAATCTTCATACAGGCTAATAGAAGTGCAAAATGGTCCAGCTGCTTTGTAAAAATAGTTGGGCAGCTTCTTATATATTTATCATCTGACCTGGCAATTCCATGCTTAGTTATTTACCTAAGAGAAATGACAACTTATGTCACTCAAAACCTGTATGTGAATGTTTACAGTGGCTTTATGCATAATCACCAAAAAAGTGAAAATAACATAAATGTCTCTCAGTTAACAAAGTGATAAGCAAACTATGGTATAGCCATACAAAGAAATATTACTCAATAATGAAAAAGATTAAACCTGCAGTCCTCAACCCTTGGGCCATGGACTGGTACCAGTCTGTGGCTTGTTAGGAATCAGGCCCCATAGCAGTAAGTGAGCCATGAGCCAGTCATCTGTGTTTACAGCCACTCCTGATCCCTCCCAACACTGCCTGAGCTCCACCTCAGGTCATGTCAGCAGAGGCATTAGATTCCCATAGGAGCGTGAACCCTGCTGTAAACTGCATACTCGAGGGATCTAGGTTTCGTGCTGCTTGTGAGAATTCAATGCCTGATTATCTGAGGTGGTGCTGAGCTGGTGACGGGTAGTGTTGCAAATACAGATCATCATTAGCGAAGAGATTTGACTGACTGCACAGAGACCATAATAAACCAATTGCTTGCAGACTCAGATCAAAACGCTATCAGTGAGTAGCAAGTGACAATTCAGCTGCAGCTGGTGGCAGGCTTTATCGTGGCAAGTGAGTTGATGTACTTCAATTGTACAGCTGCACCTACCACTTCTGTCAGTGCCTCTTTCTTTTTTTTGAGACGGAGCCTCAAACTATTCCCCTGGGTAGAGTGCCATGGCATCACAGCTCATAGCAACTTCCAACTCCTGGGCTCAAGCAAGTCTCCTGCCTCCGCCTCCCAAGTAGCTGGGACCACAGGCACCTGCCACAACGCCTGGCCATTTTTTGGCTGCAGCTATCATTGTTGTTTGGCAGGCCCGGGCTGGGGATTCGAACCCAACACCTTAGGTGTATGTGGCTGGCGCCTTAGCTGCTTGAGCCACAGGCACCGAGCCAGTGCCTCTTTCTTAAACTGCACACTTGTCTCAGTCACAGTTTTGGTAAGCCCACAAACTAACCCTCGCAAAAATTAATAAAAAACGAATGCTTCTGGAGAGCTTCTTTGAAAAGGGGAAAGAGTCAATGATGAGACACAGCAGGAGCCTCTAAGACAGCCAAACAAAATGAAAGCTGCATGTAAAAGAAAATACCAAAGGTTCTACTCAAATTACAGGTTCATTGCAACAGGTGATTCACATTCCCCAAGCCTGCTTTGGATAATATGTGGTGAGCAGCCATCCAGGGAAGGCATGAAACCTTCAAAACTGTTTGGCCACAGGGAGACCAAGTACCCTGTACTAAAAAAACAAGGCCTTGAAGTTTTTCAGAAGAAAAAAATGTGAACAAACGGAAGAGAAGCAATTATGGAAGACCACCGCTTCTTCAAATGTGTCTGCACTAAGAGCGTCACTCTTAGTGCTTAACTGCATGGCTAACACTAAGAAGCCCTTTACTACTGGTGAAGAGCTGATCCTGCCTGCTGCTGAAGACATTTGCCATGAACTTTTAGGAGAGGGCACAGTTCAAAAGGTGGCACGCGTTCCTCTTTCAGCTAGCGCTGTACATGAACTGGCACAGGATACGGAGGCACAACTGTTAGGATTCGTGAGTCATTGTGGTGCACAATCCAGGTGGACAAGTCTACTGATAATGACAACAAGGCAACAATGCTTGTTCGTGTGCGCTGTTTCCAGGAGGATGTGCATGAAGATATGCGTGCTTTTGTTGACAACAAACACCATAGTTATGGAACTTATAAATCTTCGAATATTACATATCAGGAAAACTGAATTGGTCATCTTGTGTTGGCACATGCATGAACGGGGCTGCTGCCGTGACTGGATGGCTTTCTGGTTTCACTACTCAGGTCAAGGATTCTGAATGTGAGTTGTTTTACAGGATGTGATTGAAATTGTCAACCACATTAAAGTACATGCCCTTCTCCTGTGTCTGTTCACACGACTCTGAGGAGATGGAAACAGAGCACACGTGTCTTCTCTTATACACAGAAGGGAGATGGCCTCTAAAGGGAGATCACAGACCAGAGTTTTTCAGTTACGAGAGCAGCTCCAGAGATTTCATTTAGAAAAACAGTCACCGCCGGCAGCACATTTCAGTGACACCGAATGGGTTGCAAAACTTACTGTGTGACATATTAACCTGTTCCATGAACTTGACGTGTTACCTCAGGGGAGATTTGACAACTGTGTTCAACTCGGCAGATAAACTGGCTTCATTCAAAGCCAAAGTAATTACGGGAGCAACGAGTAAACATTTTTGACACGTTTCAAACATTAGCAGAGATTTGGAAAGAGACTTAGCCAGGCCTTCTCTTGCTCAGCTGGTGTCCGATCACCTATTTCGGCTTTCAAAATAGTTTGAACATTACTCGCCAACCACAGAAGACCCCTGAACTGGGAAGGAATCGATCCAGGATCCATCTGTGAATCAGCCAGGTGAATGGAATTTGTGCTAGAAGAGGATCAACTTCTTGAGATTCCCAAATGACTGTGGCCTTACAAGTATGTTTGAGACAACTTCAGATCTCCATATGTGCTGGATTATGCAGAATATCCTGAGAGTGCCACAGAAGGGCTGGAAAGCCTGCTTCCATTTCCAACATCCTATCTTTGTGAGGCAGGAGTTTCTGTAGTGACAGCAACCCAAAACAAGATTTTGGAGTAGTCTGGACATAACGCACTTTGGGTGTCACTGTTTCCCATCACTTGCAGATGGGACTGTCTGGTTGCAGGAAAACAAACTCAGGGTTCCCGCTGATTCTGTATTATGGTGAGTCGTGTCATTATGTAATCATATATTACAATGTAATAATAATAGAAATTAAGTGAACAACGAACGTAAGGCACTTGAATCATCCCCAAACTGTTCCCCCAACACCTGGTCTATGGAAAAAATGGTTTCTCCTGAAACTGGTCCCTGGCACTGAAAAGTCTGGGGACCACTGGATTAAACTATTGATAGGGACTAGACCTGCATGAATCTCAAAGCAATTATACCGAATTAAAGCCAGGCCAAAAAAGAGTACATCCTATACAATAACATTCATATAACATTTTGGGAGCGTGGAAACTATAAAAACAGAAAACAAATCATTGGTTGCCAAGCCCTACAGGTGAAGGAAGGCACTGACCACAAAGGGCACAAGGGATTTGGGAGAGTGATTATACCATTTTATATCTTAATGATAGTGGTGGTTGCACAACCATATGCACTGGTTGAAACTCATAAGACTCCTCACAAAAACTGTATCATTTGGAAATTATGTCTTCATCAACCCGACTGGCCAGGTGCAGTGGCTCATGCCTATAATCCTAGCACTCTGGGAGGCCGAGGCAGATGGATTGCTTGAGCTCAGGAGTTTGAGACAAGTCTGAGCAAGAGGGAGACCCTGTCTCTACTAAAAATAGAAAAACTAGCCAGGCGTGGTGGCACCTGCCTATAACCCCAGCTACTCGGGAAGCTGAGGCAAGAGGATCACTTAAGCCCAAGAGTTTGAGGTTGCTGAGAACTATGACGAAGTCCCAGCACTCAATAGAGAGTTTGTCTCAAAAATAAAGAAATAAATAAACAAAATCTGACCACTCCTCAATGTCTTTTTATTAATATAATGTTTGTCACAGTTTTTAATGGTAATTCTTACAAATGTAAGCTCCTTTTATCTCCTGTGGAAAAATTATATCATAACTGAGAAATCAATATGGACAATAAAAATTAAGATATTAAAATAAAAAGTACTTCCAATACAAAATCTGTGCCTTAAGTAATACTAAATGCATGCTGTAAATGTATGTTTCCATCTTTTTCACTTTTTGATTTTATGATTTAATTGTCAATGAGAAGTTTTTTACCCCTCAAAGCAATAATACTGTTTGATTTTTCTTTTAAATAGTCCTGACATTGAAGTTTTTCAGATAAACCCAGCTTGCCACCTTGAGGCAACTGAAAGATTTACATAGACCATGGTCAGAGACAGAACATTAATATTGCATCTTTCTCAATAATCCATAATTGATAATATTTTGATCACTCTATTAGTGCCTTTGTGAAATCTGCTCTATCTAGACTCTTGCATTTACTTGAATCTTCCCAATTCTTAAGGCTCAGTTCAAATGCTATTCATGCCAACAAGCCTTTCCTGCTCACTTTAACTAGTTTTTCCTTTAAATATTATATCTCCTTGATTATATGAAAATCTCACCAAGAGTAATGTCTTACACATATTTTTGTGCCTTTGTGTAGCTATTAAAAAGGGTGCATATAGGCTGGCATGGTGGCACATGCCTGTAATCCTAGCACTTTGGGAGGCTGAGGCAGGAGGATCACTTTAGCCTAGGAATTTGAGACCAGCCTGGACAACACAGCATGATCCCATCTTTAAAAAAGAAATGAGTTAAGCATGATGATGGCAGATGCCTGTAGTCCTAGCTACTCAGGAGGCTGAGGCAAGAGGATTGGTTAATCCTGGGAATTTGAGGTTGTAGTGAGCTATGATGACATTCCTGCACTCTAGCCCAGTCAACAGAGAGATCTTGTCTTGAAAAACTGGGGGTGCATAAAATAGGTGTGCATTCTAATATTTACTGGACGAATACGTGAATGAGTAAGATGAAGCTAGAGTAAACACTGAGCTTTCATTGGGAAGAGGCCCTATTTTACTGGTAGATTAATGGGGATTCTACATATTTATTTAGGTTTATGTGCACACGTGTAAAGGGACAATTTACATTGACAATGACTAAAAGTGTCTCAATCTCTATTAAGCTCTTAGTCAAATAATATCATTGATGAATGAATTAATGACTGGTAATTGTGCTTGTGATAATTACTTAAATCTTAATGTCTGACTTCTTAAAATGTAAAAAGAAGGGGGTGACACCTGTGGCTCAAAGGAGTAGGGCGCCGGCCCCATATGCAGAAGGTGGCAGGTTCAAACCCGGCCCCAGCCAAAAACTGCAAAAAAAATTTTTTTTAAATAAATAAAAAATAGAAAAAGAAGAAGAAAGTGTGATGATGACATCTTTTATTTTTGCACTGAAAGTTATTAATACATACTTACTTTAATTTTATGATATAGCCATTTAATTATTTTCCTTCAAATTCTCAGGTTGCTAATATCCTGTGAGCATGTTAATACCGTATGTTAACAGCGGCATGTAGTCCAATATTATATCTTTTTTGAGACTGCTTAGTGACAAACTTGTCATACATTTCTTATTGAGGTTTCATTCTGTCACCCAGGCTAGACTACAGTGGCACAAGCCTAGCTCACTGTAGCCTCCAACTCCTAGGCTCAAGTGATCCTCTGCCTCAGCCTCCTGAGTAGCTGGGACTACAGGCACATCACTATGGCTAATTTTTTTTTTTGAGATAGAGTGCTGTGGTGTCAGCCTAGCTCACAGCAACCCTCCTTTGTCAACTTCCTGAATAGCTGGGACTACAGATACTCACCATGACACCTAGATAATTCTTATGTTTTAGTGGAGACAGGATCTCACTCTTGCTTAGGCTGTTCTTAAACTCCTGAGCTCATGGGATCCTCCTGTCTTGACCTCCCAGAGTACTAGAACTATAGCCACCAGGCCTGGCATACCATAGCTAATTTCTAAACACTCTTTGTAGAAACAGAGTCTCACTATGTTTCCCAAACTGGTGTCAAATTCCTGGCCTCACACAATGCTCCTGCCTTGGTAACCCAAAGCGTTGGGGTAATAGGTGTGAGCCACAGCTCCTGGCTGTCATCATAGGCTTTTGTTTCTGATTTATTTTTATTTTTAATAAACTAATTCATTATTTTAGAGATAGGGTCCTTGTCTGTCACCTAGGTAGTAGTGCAGTTGCAGAATCATAGGTCACTGCAAACTTGAAGTCCTAAACTCAAACTATCTTCCCACTTCTGCCTCCCTGGTATCCAGGACTATAATTGTGAACTACCACGTCAGGTCTGTTTCTGATTCATTTTTAACGGGAGGAGAGTGGTCTCCTATACTTGAAGATTGTTCATCTTTGTGTCTGTTCCTTTACAACTTTCTAACAAAAGATCCTCTTTCCTCTGCCTCCTTTGAGCGCTCTTGATCCCTTCTATCAATCCTTATTTCTCCTTACATTCTCTTTTCTCTCTGTCCTCCATACAGACAGGTTTGCACTTACCTGTCTAAAAGAGGAAATGACCAATACATTGAACATGCACAGGAGACTCCGGTTTTGGCCTTTAAGTCAGCATTTTTTTTTTTTTTTTTTTAAAGTCAGGGTCTCCCTCTGTTGCTCAGAGGCTGAAGTTCAATGGCACAATCACAGCGGACTACAATCTTTAACTCCTGGGCTCACACGATCCTTCTGGCTCAGTCTCTCAAATAACAAGGACTACAGGTGAGCACCATCATGAACAGTTAATTTAAAAAATTTTTTGTATAGTAGGGGTGTCAAACTGTTGCCCAGACTGGTCTTGAACTCCTGGCCTCAAGCAATTCTTTCACCTCAGCCTCCCACAGTGTAATCCTGCATTACAAGGATGCTCAGCCATTCTTGGATTTTTGTTTCTGCTTTGGTGAGGGCTGGGGAGGAAGAAAAGCCCTGAGTTTATTAATAAGATAGAAAAAGGAAAAGAAGATATAGAAAAAAATCAGATTCATGCTTCGGGATACAGCTCCACCACAAATGCGAATTTATAATACCTGTCTTGACTAGAAGTTTGTTTTCTTTCCTCCAGTCTGGTACCCTTCCTCAAAATGTGAACTTGCTATTCACTTGCTATTCTTAGTACCTGTTTCATCTCTCTAGTCTCCTTTTCTATTAACACAATAATTCCATTGATCAGGTCTTTTCTTAATCATTGCGTATAAACTGTCGTAGTCGCATCTTTTCCCATCTATTCTTTTCGCTCCCTCTCATTTATCATGATTGATTGTACCCAGAATCTCCTAATGCATTAAGTACATTTTCAGTTTGCTCTATTTCTCTTCTCATCCATCCACAATCTGGCTTCGGTTTGCTCCTCTTTATCAAAACAACTCCTGTTTTGGTGAAGTCAGTGAGTTTTTGAATGATCCACGTCCTCTGATAACATTGCTCACTCTCATTCTGGGACCAATTAGGTTCTGTCATTGTATGGGTTTCTACCTCTTACCATTTGTCTATCCTTTTAAACTTGGTTAGTGTATGAATAACGATAGGTTTGATAATTTTCCTCATTGTTTTACTGATTCCTCTTAACTGTCACGATGGTGGCCTTATATTTTCCTTTCTTTCCTGAAGATGACTTAAAAACTCAATTCCCTTTTTGTATATCTTTAGGGCTGAGCCTCCTTGCCGTCTTTTTTGGATGCTCCAAAACAGACTGCTTGGCTTCAAGCACATTTTGAAAGACCGCAGATGAAGCAATTAGCAGCATGATGCCATTCATACTTCTCACACTTCTTTATATATCTTTTCTTTCAGGTTTTTCTTGAAACCCAAAGATCACAAGAACTAGATTCCATGTTGTTAGGGACACTGACCTTTCTTTCCAGACTCAACCCATGTATTTTCTATTTTTAATCTGTGTATGTGTCTCCTTTGTCATGGTCATTTGTAAACTCACTGGGCAGGAAATAATTTTTGATCTTCCAATTTAGAGTTGCCCCAAGCACATGGTTATTAATGGTAACGTGTTTTAAATGTCCTTGGTTATACAATCAACAGTGTTCAACAATATTTGAGTTTTTCACTTTTTTTCCTCTTCATTTCTGACTTGCAGGTTTTATGCTGGATACTGTCATCGGGTGGTTCTCATACAAAAATGGTGCCAGTTCTATGTGAGTTACAAGTCCTGGAAGAAAATACATTATTTTGGCACCAAGATCAAGATAATTTCATCTCCCAATATAGTATAGGAGCTTTAGTATGGCTTTGAATCCTGGCTCCACTTAGCTCTTTCTTTTGTCACCATGGGCAAGTATACCTTGATTCTAACATGTGAAAATTAGAGATAGTAATAACCTACCTCTATGAGTTTTTGTGAAGAATAAAAATTTTTATAGCCTAACTTTGAACAACACAAAGGTTGGGGTAACCCTCTCCTCTGAAGTCAAAAATCCTCTTGACTCTCCAAGAGTTTAACTTCTAATAGTCAACGGTTGACTGGAAGCCATACCAATAAACAGTTAACACTTTTTTTTTTTTTGAGACAGAGCCTCAAGCTGTTGCCCTAGGTTGAGTGTTGTGGCATCACAGCTCACAGCAACCTCCAACTCCTGGCTTAAGCAATTCTCTTGCCTTGGCCTCCCAAGTAGCTGGGACTACAGGTGCCCGCCACAACACCTGGATATTTTTGGTTATCGTTATCATTGTTGTTTGGCAGGCCCAGGTTGGATTTAAACCCACGACCTCTGGTGTATGTGGCAGGTGCCTTAGCTGTTTGAGCTACAAGCACCAAGCAAGTTAACACATTTTTAAAATGTTATATATACATATATTCTGTATTCTCACAATAATATCACCTAGAGAAAAGAAAATGATATCAAGAAATTAATAAGGAAGAGAAAATATACTTTCTACTTATTAAGTGGAAATGCACCATCATAAAGATCTTCATGGTATTCATCTTAACACTGCATAGGCTGAGGAGAAGAAGGAAGGGGACATTTGGTCTTGCCGTCTCAAGGGTAGCAGAGGTGGAAGAAAATCTGGGTGTAAGTGGACCTGGGCAGTTCAGATCTATGTTGTTTTTATTCAGTAAAAAGAAAGCATCACTGGTCTGAAATGATTCTAGTCATTTTTTTAGTAAGTGGCTATATTATGTCATTGGTACAGCTGCCCGGTACTGCAATACTTGCTGAGGTCACTGATACCTTGCCTGTACTACAAGTGTATTTTTGCTTTGTTTGTTTTTCTGATTTGTAATATCTTGAATTCCTAAGCTAATCCAGGAGGTTGGGAGATGCCCCTAACGGGCAAGAGAAACCTGGCATGGTCTCCTAATATCAGACACATTCCTGTTACACCCAGGTTTTGAGATAGAAAGTTTTTAGGAAGTTTTACCTGATTTTGTATTATTCAAAAACTGATAAACTAGGGGTGGCACCTATGGCTCAAAGGAGTAGGGCACCAGCCCCATATGCCGGAGGTGGCGGGTTCAAACCCAGCCCCGGCCAAAAGCTGCAGAAAAATAAAAAAATTAAAAAAAAAACTGATAAACTTGCATTATAGATGTTGCTAATCAGTCCCACTTAGAAGGAATTAGTATAAGTCATTTGAAGTGAGCACAGAAAAATAAACTCATGGTGGGTACATGTTTTGAAGCCTGGTTAGACTAGTTGACAGTGATATGACAGTTTGCGTTGTTTTCTTTGATAGCAAGTGATAGTTAATTCTAACAGCAGAACGTGTAAATAGTCCAAGAAACAATCTCCCCATTGCATTGATTTTGTTACAGTTGACACTATTTACAAAATTAGCAGCTTGCGCCACAGAAAAGATCTGCCCTCCAAAGTCCCTCTCCCGAAAAAGTCACCCTGTGTCAGATGTTGTATATCTGCTGAACCTTTCAGCTATTGTGGTTTCCAACAAACGCACATCTATTAAAAGTTAATTTCTAAGGAGATCAATTATTCACTCATCCATGCAGCAAGTTCAACAAACATTGCCAGCCCAAGTTGAAGCACTGTTGGACTCTGGGTCCAGCAGAGTTCTAAAGTTTTGGCTCTTGTGGGGCTTTACTGCCTAGTCGGGGGGAGGAGAAACATGAAAAGTTAAAATGCAGGCTCTTATGAAAGAAATGAACCGGTTGGGGTTGAGGACCTAAGTTTGGGAAACTGCGGAAGTTGGGCTTTGCAACTCAGCAGCTGTGTGCCCTGAACACAGAAAAGGTGAGAATGAATTGCCCAAGGCGCGCTCTGGGATGGTTCCAGTTCTTGGCAAAGGGTGACAGTAGGTCAGGTGTGCGAATGCAGAGCAGTCTGTAGTGATCGCAGTGGCAGAGAAAAGGTATCGCTGCGCCCTCTGGCACCCAGGAGGTGAAACAGTAGGTGGCCTTCGCGCCCTCGAGATGGAGGCGTAGCACACGTGGCAGTTGGCGGGAAACCCCTGTGGGAGGGAACTGGCTCCCGGTCCGGCCGCCCGGTCTCAGAGCTTTCCAGCCACCTTGCGCCACGTCACGGAGCAGCGGCCCCTCCCCTCACTTCGAGTCGCACGCGCGGAAGTAAACACCCCTACGTCATCAGGGCGCGTCCTCGCCTTTCCCCTCCCATCTCTTCAGATCGGTGGACGTGCTCACCTCCGCTTGGGGCCAGGTCTATGTCCCGGTTTCCCGCCGTCGCGGGCAGGGCGCCAAGGCGGCAAGAGGAGGGTGAGCGGTCAAGAGACCTCCAGGAAGAGCGGCCCCCGGCTGTTTCCATCGCTGATAGAGGTGCGGTCCGCGGGACGCCACGGAAGCCAGTGGGAGTTAACGGCGTGGGGATTTGGGGGGTTGAAAGTGTGCTTTTTGGCTGGTAGAGAAGAGCGGGGTGGAAGCCGCGGCTTTCTCTTGACATTCTAAGCCTGCGGCGAACTTTATGTCCAATGAGCGCTTCGACTTAGAGGGGGGCGGTCCCAGACCTAAGTTGGGTGAAAACCTTGCTGGGGGGCAAAAAAGTGAACCCCAGCGCCGAAATGCGTTCTGGTCTTAAACAGACTCATAAAGCCTTTGTTCTCTACCCATTTATCCTCCCCCCCTCCTTCGTCGGGCCGCCAGCCTGCCTTTGGGTACTGTATGAAGGGAGCCAGTTTCCAAGAGCCAGTTTCCATGGTTACCCACCACTTGGCCTTCTGGGATATCAGTCACTCTGAACAGGGACCTAACTTGAACCATGAATCAGAAGCAAACACAGGTGGCTTCTGATCCAGCTGAGAATTTTCTGCTGTGTTCCAGTTTTTGGTCTATTTAATAAAATTAGGTTTCGTGCTTCTGTGTAAGTACGCATGCATATACATACATTGCCTTGCAGTACGCCTACTTTGGAAAATACTTTGAGTTATGCATTAACAAATGCTCAAGTTGTTCGATTTCACCAAAAAGTTTTTCTGGGCTTATACACCCTCGCTTATGAATTGTACACAGGAAATTTTAACTGAGAAATGATGGATTAATCCCTTTCAGCCTTAAGATTCTATTGCCTTTCTATTTTCAGTTCTGATAGATAGAGTCATAGGTAGCTTTATAGGCCTTTTAATTGCACTATTATTTTTCTGTTATTGCAGAAGAGAAAGGATGCACATCACAAGAGGGAGGAACTACTCCAACTTTTCCTATTCAGAAACAAAGAAAAAAGCTTATTCAAGCTGTGAGGGACAATTCATTCCTTATTGTTACTGGAAATACAGGAAGTGGTAAAACAACTCAACTCCCAAAATATCTATATGAAGCAGGTAATTTTATTTTGGGGTATCATTAGGAGTAATTTTACAATATCCTCTTTTTGAAGACTAATAGAACTTCTGTACTGCATCAACACCCACTATTTGTTTTATAGTCTTTCTTCTTTAGTCATGCGCTTTCTCTCTTGTTTCATTATGGCCGTATTTCAGATTTAGGAATTAGTTGGGATGGTGAATTTTTCCATTTTATTTTATTTTAATTTTTCCATTTTAAATGATCTTAATAGTTCCAAATAGAATGACATCTAGATAGTAATTCTTTTATTTTATAGAAGAAGGTTGTATTGCAGTAGACTAGTAACCATTGAATACTGAAATAATTTTGAGGGATGAGGGATATGTTGATATCTGTTGCTGACATAAGTACTTCTTGCTTTTTTCTCCAGAGCATTATCAGGTAAATATTTATTCCTTGATTCTGCCAGTACCAAGTACTTAAATTACTCTTTAAGTGTGTTAAATAAAATTTTTTGGAGGCTGTTGGTTTTGGACTGAGCTTTTGCCCAACGGACCAATCCAAAATGGAGTCATTTGTCCTGAAGTTCTACCCCATCATGATTGGAAATGTTCATCTGACCTTCTGAGAAATCAGGAGAGAATGAGAAAGATAATGGCCAAATCCCCAAAGAGCAGTTTTAGAAGGCATGATAAAAAGCACCCCTCTGACCAATCTGCTTTTTGTTCTCTGTTTCTGCTTTCCTGTCTATAAAATCAAACTCCTCTGCTTGGCTCAATAGAACACATTCTGTTTTATGTAATGAGGTCTTGCCCCACAATAGAATGACAGATAAAACAAAATATTTAAACTAAATTGTTGTAATTTTGTCTTTTGACAAGTGTCTTTCCTTTTAGTATGACAGAATTTTCTATCATAAAGTTGGCAAAGAGCAAAATTAGGTATGATTTACATTAAAAAATAGTAAACATTTCTTATATTAACACATTCTAATCCAAGATGCCATCTGTTAAGACCACTATTTTATATATAGTAGTCCCCCCTTATCCTTTTTAGATAGGTTCTAAGATCCCCAGTAGATGCTTGATAATAGCTGATAATACCAAATCTTATACGTATATATACTGTTTTTTCCTATACATACATACCTATGATAAAGTTTAATTTATAAATGAGTTATAGTAAGAGATAAACAGCAATAATAATAATTTGTAGATCAAGGACAAAACAGAACAGTTGCAACAATTACTGCATAAAAGTTATGTGAATTTAGTCTCTCTCTCTCATAAGACCATACCATTTTTGAACGATGGTTGACTGTGGGTAACTGAAACCCAGAAAGTGAAACCATAGATAAGAGCGACTACTGTATTATTAGGAACAATAAAGTACCATTAATTGGAAGATGCGTCTTCATTTTCAGAGTTTTAAAATGGCACAAAATGCCCATAAAATCTATGAAAGGTGGAATATTTAAATCCCATTTTGTGTCTGTGAGAAAGGTAAATTTGTTTTAGAGAGTACGTAGAATTTCATGATTCTTAGTTTTTAAAATTCTTGGCTTACACTTTATTATTTATTTATTTTTTTATTTTATTTTTTGAGACAGAGTGTCACTATGTCATCCTCAGTAGAGTGTGGTGGCGTCACAGCTAACAGCAACCTCAAACTCTTGGGCTTAAGCAATCCTCTTGCTTCAGCGTGGGCTGTAGGTGCCTGCCACAATGCCAGGCTATTTTTTGGATGCAGTTGTCATTGTTGGTTTTAGCTGGCCTGAGCTGGGTTCGAACCTGCTAGTCTCAGTGTATGTGGCCGATGCCCTACCCACTGAGCTACGGGCACCGCCTATGATTTACTCTTCAGAGCAATAATTTTCATCTGGTGTGTCATGACAGGATCTTAGATATGCTGTGAACATTTTTAAAGATCATTCATTAAATTATTTTCAAAAGATGTTCCAAGCACAGTAAGTGTATTCTTTTTTTACTCTCTTTTTGGATCAACATAATTTTATGTGTGCTGTGGAAGTTTATAGGTTCAAATGTCCTGCGAGATTTAAGAAAAGGTTGAAAAACACTGATTTTAGAGGAAATCTCTAGACAGAAATTGAAATACACAGTACATGGCTGGGTGCC
The DNA here is from genome assembly GCF_000181295.1 of Otolemur garnettii. Lineage (NCBI taxonomy): Eukaryota > Metazoa > Chordata > Mammalia > Primates > Galagidae > Otolemur > Otolemur garnettii. The sequence goes on from NW_003852489.1 coordinate 3,719,393, forward strand.
ATGGCTCAAGCCCAGTGATCCCAGCTACTTGGGCTCAGATGGGAGGGCAACAGTGAGACCCTGAGAGATGGGAGGCTGAGATGGGAGGGCAACATAGTGAGACCCTGTCTCAAAACAAATGCCTAAAAACTTCAGCCCTAATTAAAATATACATATTTTGAATGATCACTAATATGTATTCTTATTTTAAATTAATATTTAAATTTCCATGGTACAGAGGCAATACAGTATGTTGCTAGTTTATGGAATTTTTAAAAAAAACATTAGGCAATTTATATTGATCGTCTATGAACAGTTTAGCTCTAGTACAGTGGTTCTGAACCTTCTTAATGCTGTGGCCCTTTAATACAGTTCCTATGGGTCACAACCCACAGGCTGAGAACAGCTGCTCTAGTAGAAAGAAACATTTGTTAACATTGTTGTGTTTTTTACCTTTGGTTTTGATAGGGTTTTCACAACATGGTATGATTGGTGTGACTCAGCCACGAAAAGTAGCTGCCATATCAGTTGCTCAGAGGGTGGCTGAAGAAATGAAATGCACTTTGGGATCCAAAGTAGGATACCAAGTTCGTTTTGATGATTGCAGCTCTAAGGTACAAAAGTTTTGTTGGTATTTATTTATGTACTAATAACTTAATAAATGCTCAAATGCTTAACAAATGCTCAAAACCTTAAGAAAGAGTGGAGGAAGTTCTAAAAGATTTTTAACTCTAAAATTCTATGATGTATATTTTAAAGCCACAAAGCCTTAGATTAGAATTTATTTTTATTGCCTATTGTTAATACTTTAATGCAAATCATTTTCTCCCTCCTTAATTAGTTTATAAGCAATAGGATTATCCTTTGTTTTTTAGCTGTAAGAATGCTTGATATGTAAGTTACATTTATATTTAAAAAAAATTTTGTAGTAAAATATACATAATGAAATTGACCATTGTAACCATTTTTAGGTATACAGTTCGGTGGCATTAAGTACAATACACAATGTTGTGTAACCATCACCACTGTTTTCAGAAGTTTTCATTAACCCAAACAGAGACTCTGTATCTATTGAACAAGAAACTTCTCATTCCTCCTCCCCCTACCCTCTGGTAACCTCTATTCTACTCTCTGTCTCTATGAATTTGCCAATTCTAGGTGTCTAATTTAAGTGGAATCACAATATTTTGTACTCTGTATTGCTTATTTCACTTAGCATGTTTTCAAGGTTCATTTGTGTTGTGTATTTGTATTTTTGAAGTCCATGGAAAGCTGGCAACTTAACAAAGTCATCGAGTACGCACAGCACCAACAAATTAAAAAAAGTATTAATAGTGAATAGTTACAGGATTTCTTAGTTCTCCGCCAAATACAGAATAATCCCTGGTTTACATATGTTTTCTAATAGAAATGGTCATCAAGGCAGTGCCCGTACCTCAGTGGGTAGGGCACTGGCCGCATACACAGAGGCTGGCGGGTTTGAACCCGGCTAAAATAACAATGACAACTGCAACAACAACAACAACAAAAATAGCCGGGTGATGTGGTGGACGCCTATAGTCCCAGCTACTTGGGAGGCTCAGGCAAGAGAGTAGCTTAAGCCCAAGAGTTTGAGGATTGCTGTGAGTTGTGACGCCATGGCACTCTACCTGGTAGCTTGAGACTCTGTCTCAAAAAAAAAAAAAAAAAAGTGCATCAAATGTGGCACAAAATGACTCCCCCAAATACTGTCTTTGCCTTTCTAGTGGTCACTGTGAGGGATTTTCCCTCTTTTTTTTTTTTTTGCCATGTTTTATGGATATCATTCTTATTACTCTTGGTCTTTGGATGTTTTTCTCACTTTGTTTTAATGCTAGTCAAGTGACACTGTTTTTTTGTAGAACAGTGGGTAAGGAAGAGGAGAGGGTAAGCAAAAAGTATCATTCTTCTACCTTTCTCTAAAATACTGGCTGAGGCAAGGCGATAAATCCCATTTCATTATTGTTTCCACAAACTTCCTCACCTGAAGCCACTGCATTGTCTTGTCACTATCTGCTGACTTAGTTTTATTTCCTCAGGACTTCTGTTGTTTTATACAAGAATACCCACCCTAATTCTTCATCCTTATTTCTGTATAGATTGCATGTTTCATAACTTACCATCCTTATTAGACTGTTTTATGTATTCTTTTGTTTAGTCAGATTGGTTTGATCACTTAATGTGCCTACATTTTGGGGAACAATTTAGTTGGGGAAGTAGAGATACTATAAGTTGATATATTCTGCTATTTGAACATTAGGAGACTGCGATCAAATACATGACTGATGGATGTTTACTGAAACATATTCTGGGAGATCCAAATCTTAGCAAATTCAGTGTCATTATTTTGGATGAAGCCCATGAGAGAACTCTAACTACAGTGAGTATTAATATATTGGGTTTTTATTAGTAAGTAGTTTGCTTGTTTGGGGTAGCTTTTTAATGTATAGAGAATTGCCTCCTATTATAATCTGTTAAAATAGGAATTCTTTACAATAGCAATATATGTATAATAGTTTGTTGTTAAGTACATTTGTGACTTATTAGAAAACTACTTTTCTTTCAGGATATCTTATTTGGTTTATTGAAGAAGTTATTTCAGGAGAAGTCTCCTAACCGGAAAGAACACTTAAAGGTGGTGGTAATGTCAGCAACTATGGAATTAGCCAAGCTGTCTGCATTCTTTGGAAATTGTCCGATATTTGATATACCTGGAAGGCTTTATCCAGTGAGAGAGAAATTCTGCAATTTGATTGGCCCACGAGACAGAGAAAATACTGCATATATTCAAGCGGTATTACTTGGCATCCTTTTTATGTCTTTTTTAAATTTTTATAATTCTAGTTATTTAGGTAATTTGATAATTCATTTGTTCCCTACCACTTTAATGATGTCCTTTATGGGTCCTAGTACTTCTGAGAACCAAGTTTAATTTTTCTGTGGAGTAAGGGAGGTGGTGGTAGAAGAATGACTATTTTGATAGCATATTTTGCTTGTATTTCTTGCTTTAGATTGTGAAAGTGACCATGGATATCCATTTGAATGAAATGGCTGGAGACATCTTGGTTTTCCTAACTGGTGAGCATTCGGTATCTGATTTAAAAATATTTATTTTCTGTACATAAGATATGTGGCACCTACATAGTACCTCTGTTGGGGAATCTGGCCATTCTCAGTCAACTGTTGTCCTAGCTTTTTATGATTATGTGAATGCTTTAGATCAGGGGTCCTCAAACTTTTTAAACAGGGGGCCAGTTCACTGTCCCTCAGACTGTTGGAGGGCTGGACTGCGGGCTCCGGGATGAATTGGCTGCTAAGCAGGACAGGCAGTGGGGGCAAAAACACCCGGTGGGCCAGATAAATGTCCTTAGTGGGCCACATGTGGCCTGTGGGCTATAGTTTGAGGATGCCTGCTTTAGATAAATTATATGTCAAATGTTAGGCTCATGGTAAATATTTGTAAACACACTGACCTTTTAGAAGAAAGAAATTAAGTGATGAAGTATTTTTACTGGTCTATTTTAGATGAAGCTATAACTTGACTAAACAGAACTGAGTCTAAATGATTAATTCCATTATTTCGAATGACATCCCACCAGCTTGGTACTATGTGATACCAGTACATAAGGTGTGGAATCCATATGTCATAGACAAATCTGTGGCATTTTATAGAGGTCAGAAAGGAAAGTTAAATCCCAGATGAGTGGTGTAATTTTTCAAGCAGCAGCACTGTACAGTCAGTCCCCGAGTTACAAACATCTGATTTACATACAACTTGCACTTATAAACAGAGATTATTATAGTGGGTCCCTGTGTTACAAACATTGCACTGATGTATGACTTACACTTATGAATGGAGGCTATTACAGGTACTAGGTAAATGAACCTGTTCCAACTTACATACAAATTCAATGTAAGAACAAATCTACAGAACTGATTTTGTTCCTAACCTGGGGCCTATACTAACAAGAATGAGTCACTTTCTTGCTTATCTTCTACCTCATACTAATGTCAGAAGTAAGACATTGTAATAAGTTCTTTGCCTTTTGGAGATTATTTAATTATTTTGAAATACACCCAAACATAATAGCTTCTGAATTAGCTGACCCTACATTAATAATTTAATCTGTCTTCTCAAATACTGTGTTAAGATGAAAAACTTGATAATAAATACTTATTCTTTTAGAGATTTAAATTTCTTAGAAATTAGTGTTTCTTCTAGTTTGAATTTTATTGTTGAAATTTGGTATAATTATGTGTTCATCTCTAGATCAAATGAGATTTAAAATAACTCAGGCAAAACTTATTTTAATCTTGACTTTTTTCTTTAATTAATTTTGCTTTTCAGTTGCTGAAATTATTTTTTTCTCTTCCATTTCAGGCCAGTTTGAAATCGAAAAAAGTTGTGAATTACTTTTTCAGATGGCAGAGTCTGTTGATTATGATTATGATGTTCAAGATACCACCCTAGATGGCTTGTTAATATTGCCATGTTATGGATCTATGACAACAGGTAATTCCTCATAAAAGTAGAAAATTTGAGTTTTTTTGAAAACTTTTATTGAATAATCATGTATATACAGAAAAGTACATAGCTCTTAAGTGCTAACTAAGGTCAGTGAATTTCACAAACTGACCTCATCTTTATAACCAATATCCAGATCATGAAACAGAATATTTAGAGAACTAGCATCCCATAAGAGAAGTGATTTTTAAGCTAGGCATGGTCTAAAAATCAGCTTGCTTACACCTGTAATCCCAGAACTCTGGGAGGCTAAGGCAGATATATTGCCTGAGCTCAGAAGTTCGAGACCACCCTGAGAAAGAGCAAGACCCCATCTCAATTTAAAAAGAAGAAAATCTTGCTCGGCATTTTGGTGGACACCTGTAGTCCCAGCTACTTGGGAGGCTGAGGCAAGAAGGTAGCTTGAACCCAAGAGATTAAGGTTGCTGTGAGCTATGATGCTGTGCACTCTACCCAGGGTGACAGAGTGAGACCCTGTCTCCAAAAAGAAAAAGAAGTTTTTTTACTTGAAGTCTTTTCATAGTCATTTTTTAAAGAGCCTTAGACATCTCCCCCACTTTTTTTTTTTAAGAGACAGACTCTCACTTTGTTGCCCTCGGTAGTAGAGTGCCATGGCATCACAGCTCATAGCAACCTCCAACTCCTGGGCTTAGGCGATTGTCTTGCCTCAGCCTCCCAAATAGCTGGGACCACAGGCACCTGCTACAATGCCCAGCTGTTTTTTGTTACAGTTCAGCTGGGGCCGGGCTCGAACCCATCACCCTCCGTATATGGGGCTAGTGCCTACTCACTGAGCCACAGGCACCACCCAGATATCCCTCTCTTAATATTTTTAATATTGGGCTATGGCTTCTTCCAGCAAAACAGAAATATTGGTGGGAATTTTTGAAATAAGGACTGTAGGTCTGTAGTTCTTTTTCTTATCTCTCTCTCTCTCTTTTTTTTTTTTTCTTTAAGAAAGGGTCTTGCTCTGTTGCCTGAGCTAGAGTGCAATGGCATCATGATAGCTCACTATAACCTCAAACTCCTGGACTCAAACTGCCTTAGTGTAGCTGAGACTGTAGGCGTGTACTACCACACCCAGCTAATTTTTCTTTTCTTCTTCTTTTTTTTTTTAATTCGGTAGAGACAGATTCTCACTATGTTGCTCAAGGCTGGTCTTGAATTCTTAGCATCAAGTAATCCTGCTGCTTAGGCCTCCCAAAGCACTAGGATTATAGGCATGAACCTCAACTCCTGGCCCAAGAACTGTAGTTTCTTTTTTTTTATTGAGACAAAGTCTCATTTTGTCACCCTTGGTAGACTGCCGTGGCATCATAGCTCACAGCAACCTCAAACTTCTGGGCTCAAGCGATTCTCTTGCCTCAGCCTCCCTAGTAGTTGGAGCTACAGGCACCAGTCACAGTGCCCGGCTATTTTTTAGTTGCAGTTGTCATTGTTAATTTTAGCTGCTTGGGTTGGGTTCAAACCCGTCAGCCTCAGTGTATGTGGCGCCCTACCCACTGAGCTATGGGTGCTTCCCTGTTACTGCCTCTTATTTAACTTCTTGAAATCTGGGATTGCTAGTGATCTCCTGTTTCTCAAATATCATGACTTTTTCCTATTTGTGTTTTGATTTTGTGATACTAATGTATCCTTGAAATGCTGTCCTCTGAGATAATGTTTAATCATCTAGTTCTCCTGACTATTCTTTCTCTAAGGCTGTTTGCCAGACCTCCCTTCCTTCCCCTCCTTTGTACTTCCTTAAATGTGATTATTTCTTACGTTTCTTCCTTAGCTTGCTATTTTCTTAGAATTCTCTGTTTTGGAGGGGTTGGCTCCTAGGATTCATCTGTCATTTCTGTGGATGACTTCTGAGATCTGTCGCTAGTTCAGGCTCACTCCTGTGCTCCAAACCTTCTAGGTCTCCTCACTGGGCTTTCTGATCTGTGCATCATGTCATCTCACATCACTCAGTCCAAGCAAGTAGCAACCCCTGCAGGTTTTCTATTATCTTTACCTTGTAAAGGTCATTCATTTTTCTTTTTCTTTTTTTACTCATTGCTAGAGTTGGGGTTCTCAATTTGCTTTCCCAAGTTGTTTACATAGCTTGCTAACTCTTTTTTTAAATTTAATTTATCATCCTACCTATAGTGGTGAGTGTAATTATCCAAAAGCACAGCTCTGATTATGTCAGTCCTCTATTGGATACTTTCAGCCATTCCCTACTGCCAACTGAATTAAAAAGCCAGCTTAATAACTCGACATCATTATACTTCCAGCATGACTTCAACCTGTTTTCAGCCTTAATTTCTAGTGTATGTGATTTTTTTTGTATTGGTGTGTACGTATGAATGGTGCGTGTGCATGCAACTGGGTGTGAGAAAAAAATGCCAATCTGGAGTGGTTTTTAAATTTTGGTTTCCTTTCTGATTGCCAGGGCACTATCATGGGTGAGCTACTGGTGATCCATTATGAGCATAATAATACTTATTATAGCAGTTTACAACAGTGTAAAGAAGCTTTCACATGTTTGCTTAAGAGGTACCGAATGCTGGCAAGATAGAGGTGAAGTAGGGAATGAGGAGCAGGCCCTGGAGATCTTAGAATTTCTTTTTTAGCCTGGTTAACCTAACACAGGACTTAATTTTCTTTATTGTTGGTACTTTAGGTGATGGGGAGAGACAGTATTATAACGTAAAATTGCTATTACGTTTCAGGGACAGAAAACTTGTACTTGGGAATGAGGAGAGGGAATAAGGGGTTCAGGATGACCTATCATTAGTTTTAGTGAATAGGTAAAAATTATGAGATAGGTATTTTACATTTGCTATTATTTCTGGGCTAGCCATGAAGCTGGCTGCCTATTTTGAAGGGACATCTTAAAATGACTCCCTAATTGACATCTAGAATTCTATCTGTCAAAAATGGAGAGGTGCTGTGGAATTCCTTCTGCCAAGATTATATGATCCTGCTCCCTGAGCTGGCTTACCCCATCCCTGCACTCTTTATGATACTATTCTCTCAAGTTCAAAATGTAGGAGATATTTTTCTTTTCCTCCTCACTTACTATGTTAACTCTGTATTAGTCATTTCCTTAACCTAACTCCTCCTTATCCCTTATTCTCTCTCCTCTTACTGGCTGAATCTGGCTATTTTGTTTTACTAGTTCAGGCAAATTCATAAAACCTTTTACTGAATTCTCATGATTTTGTTCTCTTCCTCACTCTAACCTCTCGGTGCTTTACTGTTCCTCAGTGGCACTTAATACACTCTGCCTTGTGTCTTGTCCTCTCTATGAGGGCAAGTACAATATGCTGAAAGAGTCGTGATGAAATATTGGTTAAACTGAGTTCTAGATTTTCTACTTTCTACTGACATCCTCTTAATGTCTTGCATTAAATACAATATCTAGAACCTTCTTACTTCTTTCACTCCTTTTCCCTCTTCTTACTTTCTCATTTTTGTTCAAGGTATTGCAGGTCTCTTAATTTGTCATGCATCTAGGGGAAGCCTAACTCCATAAAAATTTATAACTGAAATAGGCCAGTTATTTTTATAAATGACAAATATTTACATGTAATTATTTTAGCACTGTAATTATCTGATTCGTTGCTTGTTAGCCATTTTTTGGATTGTGAATATCTCAGATTCCTATTAAAAGGTGATGAAAACTACAGCTTTTTTTTCCTTTAGAAAAATGCACATAAACCTACAAGTGTGTTTTTACATAGTCAGATGTCTTTATTTTCCAGATAGAGGCTAAGTGTTGTTCCACGACAAATCTGGTAGAAGGAGATATAGCAGTATGTGTATTTACAGAATACACGAAGAAAAGGAAAAGAGCTCTACCTTGGATTACTGTACAGTTTTTTTCTTTTTAGACAGGATCTTGTCAGATTGTTCAGGCTGAACTTGGACTCCTGGGCTCAAGACATCTTCCCGTCTCAGCCTCTCAAGTAGCTGAGACTCTGGGCATGTACCACTGTACTCCACTAGTATACTTTCTAAGAGAAAAAAATGCCTGCTCATGTAGATAATTACATAAATCCAAAATTAATACTTTTCCCCCTCATGCCTACAAACCAAAAACATTACCTAAGAGTTTAGATGTTAAGATTAAAGATGTGGGGGAAGAAGGCTAGTAGTGAGCTTCATACAAAAACTTGTACTCAGGCTGGGGTGCAGTGGCTCATGCCTTTAATCCTAGTACTCTTGGAGGCCGAAGTGGGAGGATAACTTGAGTTTAGGAGTTAGAGGTTGCTGTGAGTCATAATGACACCACTGCACTCTAGCCTAAGGCAACGGGGTGAGAGTGTCAAAACAAAAACAAAGTAAAAAAACTTGTACTCTAGGGCAGTGCCTGTGGCTCAGTGAGTTGGGCGCTGGCCCCATATACCAGGGTGGTGGGTTCAAACCCAGCCCCAACCAAACTGCAACAAAAAAATAGCTGGGTGTTGTGGCAGGTGCCTGTAGTCCCAGCTGCTCGGGAGGCTGAGGCAAGAGAATCACCTAAGTCCAGGAGCTGGAGGTTGCTGTGAGCTGTGATGCCAGAGCACTCTACTGAGGGCAAGAAAGTGAGACTCTGTCTCTTAAAAAACAAAACAAAAAAAAAATAAATAAAAAAACTTGTACTCTATGTGGACTCTCCCTAAATGGGAAATTTTTTTTGTCTTACAAAGAAATATGTAAATTATATTTATTGTTAGTAAACACAGCAAAGTAAGGACAATAATTAGAACTATCCAGATCCACCAACACAGCTAAGGGATAATCACTATTAACATTTTGGGGTATATTGTCTTGAACTTTTTTTTTACATATTTAGGTATATTTTTATTGTTTAGTTTTTTTCAATTAAAAAATGGGATTGTGTTTTATATGCTATTTTTTTGTTTTTTTACTCTAGTGGAAATTTAAAAAGCACAGAAAAGTACAAAAGCTCTACTGTTCACTAGCAGAATTAACATACTATTAGTGTCTCAGCCTATTCACTTCAGTTTTTCTTTTTAAAAACGTAATTGTGGATAAAATGATACTGTTTCATTATAAACAATTCAAGCAGTATACAGAATTAAGAAGGTAAAAATAAAGAAATTACCTCAAATTTTTCCATCCAGAAGTAAGTATATTTATACTTTAGGAAAAACATTGAGACATCTGTGTGTGTGTGTGTGTGTGTGTGTGTGTTGTCTGTATAAATGTAAAGAAGAATAAGTAAACTGGTGAGTTGTTAGAAGTACTTTTTAAAAATGAGATTATACTATTAGTTGCTTTTTATAGAAGTATCTACTTTTAACTTGAATTTACTTGAAGGAATTGTTAAACTTTAAGTGAATCTTTTTCTTTACCACATGAGGGAATATTTTATAAAAGATAAGATTGCTTTAAGGATTAAAAAGATGAAAAAGGGTTTTTTTTTGAGACAGAGCTTCAAGCTGTCACCCTGGGTAGAGTGCTGTGGCATCACAGCTCACAGCCACCTCCAACTCCTGGAGGTGGCAGAAGTGATTATGTTGCCTCAGCCCCCAAGTAGCTGGGACTACAGATACCCATCACAATGCCCGGCTATTTTTTAGTTGTAGTTGTCATTGTTGTTTGGCGGGCCTGGGCTGGATTCGAACCTACCAGCTCTGGTGTATGTGGCTGGCGCCTTGGCCACTTGAGCTACAGGCACTGAGCCAAAAGATGAAAAATATTAAGGAGTTAAGTTAATATCTTGTTTTAGCCTGTATTTGATTAGAGATCTTATCTGTTGACTCCCTTATTTGAAAGATAAGGATATAAATACTTTTACTTTTCTATATCCTCACTTTCTTATGTTTGTTATTTTTTTATTGTTCACATGTATTAAGTGTTTGCCATCAGTCCTTTTACCATGATTTTCCCATTCCTAAGTTTTTGTTGTTGTTATTATTGTTACTGTTAATTTTAGATTGGCTGGATAGAAGGACCCACGAGTGAGTACTGTAGGTTTTTTTTCTTTTCTTTTTTTTTTTTTTGAGACAGAGTCTCACTTTGTCACCTTTGGTAGAGTACTGTGGTATCATAGCTCACAGCAACCTCAAACTCTTGGGCTAGAGCAGTCCTTTTGCCTCAGCCTCCCAAGTAGCTAGGACTACAGGCATCTGCTGCAATGCTCAGCTATTTTTAGAGACAGTCTCACTCTTGCTCAGGCTGGTCTCGAACTCCTGAGCTCAAGCAATAGCCTCAGCCTCCCAAAGTGCTAGGATTATAGGAGTGAGCCACTGCAATCGGCCTTTTTTTTGTTTTTCATTCTTTTATTTGAGAATGGCTTTTTGCTTTTATACTTGACCCATATCTTGGTTGGGCTTATGTTTTTGGTTCACACTTTTTTTTTAAATTTAGAACTTGGTAGATGTAGTCCTGTGTCTTCTGGTGTTGAATATTGCTGTGGAGAAGTCAGAGGCCAGCCTGATATTTTCCCCCCTCCTTATAAGTGGCTTGCCTTTTCTGTCTGATTGTCTGAAAATTTCTATTTTTATCCACAGAGTTCAGTAGTTTTAATTAGGATTTTTTTTTTGGTGTTATTTTAAATTACAGTTTTCTGGAATTTGATGTGCTCTTTTTAAAAATCAACTTTATTGAGATATATTTTATATTAAATAACATTACTCATTCAAATGTATAGTTCATTAAATATTGACAGTGTATGTGTATGTGTCGCCATCACCCTACCACAAACATGATAAGAACTTTTTTGTGTGTGTGTGTGACAGAGTCTCACTAAGTTGTCCTTGGTAGAGTGTTGTGGTGTCACAGCTCACAGCAACCTCAAACTCTTAGGCTTAAGCTATTCTCTTGCCTCAGCCTCCCAAGTACCTGGGACTACGGTGCCCACCACAACACCTGGCTATTTTTTTGTTGTAGTTGTTATTGCTGTTTAGCAAGCCTGGCTGGGTTTGAACCCGCCAGCCCTGGTGTATGTGGCCAGCACCTTAACCACTGAGCTATGGGTGCCGAGCCATGATAAGAACATTTCTGCTATGCTCTTTTGATTTGCAGATTCAATTTTCCATTTCAGAGAAATGCTCTTGTGTTGTATCTTTTAATATAGTTTATGTCCTATTTGTTGGTTTTCGAGGACCTCAATTATTCTTGTTGGATTGTCTGTTTCTTACATTTTTTGATTTCTTTCTAGCTCCTTTATCAGCTGCATTTAATTATTATCTCAAAACTTCCTCTGTGTCAAGAGTTTGATTTTTAGCTGTGCTGGGAATTTTCAAGCTATTTTTGACTTACCCAAATGACTTCTTGAAGTGGGACTGTTCAAGCTATTTTGCTTTAAAGTTCTTCTTTTTCCCCCTTTAATTGATAGTTTTGAAGTTGAAACATTAAGTTATGTTCCTTTTGTTCTCTCTCTCTCTCTCTCTCACATACACACACGCACACACACACACCCTTTTCTGCTTTGGACTCTTCTTGGTGGGGGGAGGATTTGGTACAAGAAATTCTATGAGGAAAATTCAGCAGCCTTAGCATATATCAGATCTATCTTTTTAGGAGCATTATTCCATTAAGAGCATTAGTGTTTTTTCCTCAATATCTTTGGTAGACTTTGGAATCTTTTTCTGACTCTGTGCCATGTACCCCTGCACCCCTTTTTTTGTTTGGTAAGAGACAGGCTGGAGTACTGTTGCCCCATCATAGCTCACTACAACTTCAAACTCCCGAGCTCCAGTGATTCTCCTGTTAGCCAACCAAGTAGCTGAGACTACAGGTGTGCATCACTGCACATAGTTAATTTTTTCTTTTGTAGAGATGAAATTTGAGGCTGCTATGAGCTAGGCTAATACCATGGCACTCTAGCCTGGGTAACAGAGTAAAACTCTGTCAAAAAAAAAAAAAAAATAGAAAGCCAGGTGCGGTGGCTGACATCTGCAATCCTTGCATTCTGGGAGGCCGAGGCAGGTGGATTGCCAGAGCTCACAGGTTCAAGACCAGCCTGAGTAAGAGTGAGACCCCATCTCTAAAAATAGTTGGGTGTTGTGGTGGGTGCCTGTAGTCCCACCTACTCGGGAGGCTGAGGCGAGAGAATCGCTTGAGCCCAAGAATTTGAGGTTGCTGTGAGCTATGACGCTACAGCACTCTACTGATGGTGACTGAGTCAGGCTCTGTCTGAAGAAAGAAAGACAGAGAGAGAAGGAAGAAAGGAGGGAGGAGAGAATGAGAGAGGGAAAGAAAGAAAAAAGTATTTTTCCTTTTCTTTGTAGGGGGGTGAGAACTTTAGGAGTTTAAGTTTTTAATGTGTTTTAAATTTTTTTTAATAAACATAAAATTGGCATGGGCATGTGTTTATAATTGTGGAATATGGTGATAAAATGTGTGGGGAAAAATGTAAAATGTGCAGCAGATGTGAGTCTTGTCAAAACAAGCATTTCAGGACTTTTTAACTAACTTGTGAACGAAGTGGTAAATTTGAAATTTTATGTGAACTGAAACGCAAACAAATCAGGGACTTTTAGAAATAGATTGATTGATAAAGAGACTATTGTGGATAAAAATGTTCGGAAAATTTATGTAAAGTTTTAGGGTAAAGTGAAATGTTAAAGATAGAAAGATCTTAATTTGTCATTTATATAATGTGCTTTTAATGTGTTAGTTCATTATATAACTATTTATTGAGCTCTTTACTGTAAGCCTAGCATTGATTTAGGTACCGGAGATGTGACTTGAATAAAAGAAAGCCCTTGTCCTTGTAGGGCTAGATTGTAGTAAGTAGGTAATAAATAAATGTATAAACATAATTTGAATTATAAAGTAGCATATTACTTGTTTGAACTATCTAGAACAGTGGTTCTCAACCTTCTTAAAGCTGCAACTCTTTAATTCAGTTCCTCATGTTGTAGAACCCCCAACCATAATGATCGAGGCATTAGGAAGGTTGAGAGCCACTGACCTAGAAGAAATGAGCTGCTGCAAATAAGAAATAACTGAAAAAAATAATTTTAACACATACGGTTTTCACCAGATTCTTTAAATCTGAAAGAAATAGCTTTTTTGAGTTTCTTTTTTAGAGAGTTTCACTTTGTTGCCCTTTGTAGAGTGCTGGGACATCACAGCTCACGGCAACCTCCAACTCTTGGGCTCAAGCCAACCTGGGTGTATAGGCGCTCGACACAGTGCCCAGCTATTTTTAGAGATGGAGGGGTCTCTTACTGAGGCTGGTCTTGAACTCATGAGCTCAGGCAATTCACCCACCTCAGCCTCCCAGAGTACTGGATGACAGGTGCGAGCTACTGTACCTGGCAGAAATTGCTTTTTGATTTATATCAAAACTTCTCCTCAAATAACATTTATAAGTGATCTAGCAGTTTTTCCTTGAAAAATTTATTTCATGGTGGTATGGAGGAATAGCAGCATTCCTTAATTTTGTTTTAAATCTGCCTATCTAGGCTGGGTGTGGTGGCTCGTACCTGTAATCTTAGCACTCTGGGAGGCCGAGGTAGGTGGATTGCTTGAGCTCTGGAGTTTGAGACTACCCTGAGCAAGAGTGAGATTCTGTCTCTTGAAAAATAGCCAGGTGTTATGATAGGCACCTGGAGTCCCAGCTACTCAGGAAGCTGAGGCAGGAGGATCCACTTGAGCATAAGAGTTTGAGGTTGCTGTAAGCTATGATGCCATGGCACTGTACTGTGGGTGACAAAGTGAGACTGTCTTAATAAATAAATAAATAAATTTGCCTGTCTATATGTAAATCTTGGGCCAGTACTTGAGCTCTTTGGGCTTTGGTTTTGTATTCCTAAAACGAAATGGGTAGCCTCCTTCCATGATTTTAAAGCTGTGCTTATCAATGCCACTCTTTCTCTTCCTCAGGATAGTTTGACTTTGTTATGTTTTATATATTGGGAGTATGTGGATCTTCGTAAGATTTCATTTGAAAATAGGTTTTCACTACTTCATCTTTTATTCTTGCTTTTCTTTTCTTTCCTTCTTTGTAGCAGCCCGTATAGCCTATGGCTAGGAGAAGTGAGAATTTTAAGAAATACCTGTATAACTCAATAATGGAACACCTTGGTGAAAAGGGCCCGGAGAGGGATTTAGTTCTAACAAGAATGAGAGAGCTCGGGAGATGAGAGCATTGGTGAATTGGCAGTCTCTATACCTGTGGTGGTGAGAGGCACGAGATCAGCCTTCTATTAGGCTGGAGGAGAAGGTATTAAAAAAGCATGTGCATTCTATCACGGACTTGCTTACTCTGACTCTGTCTCCTCTCCTGCCTGCAGAGCGCCAGCACGGTGTCTCTCTGCTAAAGATTACCAAGCTCTGCAAAAGACTAAGATCTGTCTTTTGAAGAAGACTGCTTTACTCTCTTTAAGGTGCTCTCTCTCTCTTTCTCTCTCTCTTTCTCTCCAGCTAAAGTAGATAGCCCTCAGGTACCTAAGAGAAATTGTACCTGGGCAAGGTAACTTAGCAGTCCACGTCCGGAACCTGGTTAAGCTGGGCCTGAGATCTGGCCAGTCCTGGGCCCTGATACGTCTTTTCTTTGAATTCTTTTCTTTTTTAGATGAAGGCTTGTTATGTTGCCCAGGCTAGACTCAAACATCTGGGCTCAGAATGATCCTTCCATCTCAGCCTCCTGAGTAGTTGGGACTACAAGATGCACCACTGTGCCTACCCAATGACTTATCTTTTCAAGATTTTCTTGGCTGCTGGGAAGAAAATAACTTGAGATTGCTCATATAGAAAAAGTGAATTTTCTGAAGGAATATGTGCATATGTTCTGGAAATCAAATGGCAGACATTCAAAAATATTTCTTTTTTTTTTTTGAGACAGAGTCTCACTTTGTCACCTTTGGTAGAGTGCCATGGTGTCATAGCTCACAGCAACCTCAGAGTCTTGGGATCAAGTGATTCTCTTGCCTCAGCTTCCTGAGTAGCTGGGACTACAGGTGCCCCCGCCACAATGCCCGGCTATTTTTAGAGAGGGGGTCTCGCTGTGGCTCAGGCTGGTCTCAAATCTGTGAGCTTAGGCAGTCCACCCACCTCAGCCTCCCAGAGTGCTAGGATTATAGGTGTGAGCCAACATGCCCAGCCCAAAAATATTTCTTTAAAGTATTATATATGTGTGTACTACTTACTAATATATGTTATATATATATATATATATGCTTATATATGCTATATGTAAATATAGCATATAAAAAGTCTAAACAGCTATTTATGAAAAATAGAAATAAAAAAAGAGAAAGAGAAACACTAACAGTTTCGTTTTTTTATATCCCAGTAGATTGACTTGCATAGTTTCTAGAATGATTACTCCTACTCTTTGGAAATCATTGATATCTACCAAACTCACTTGCATTAGTTTCCTGATCTTTTCCTATAGTCCAGCTCAGCCACTCATGCAAATGTTTATATCTTAGAATTTGTCATTACTATCATTTATGACATCTTTATTTTATTTTGTTTTGTTTTTCTTTATTTTTTTTTGAGACAGAGTCTCAAGCTGTCGCCTTGGGTAGAGTGCTGTGGTGTCACAGCTCACAGCAACCTCAAACTCTTGGGTTTACACAATCCTCTTGCCTCAGCCTCCTAAGTGGCTGGGACTACAGGCGCCTGCCACAACGCCTGGCTATTTTTTGGTTACAGTTGTCATTGATGTTTGGCAGGCCGGGCTGGATTTGAACCCGCCAGCTCCTGTGTATGCGGCTGGCTCCCTAGCTGCTTGAGTGACAGGTGCCGAGCTGACGTCTTAATTTTAAATACCTGCTCCCTGATGATCACTTTCTGTTCCTGCCGACCCATTTACTCTACTGTTTGTAATTCAACAATTTTCAGAATGCATTGAGACTTGTCCTTTACCAGCCTTCTCTTATCTCCTTTCCCTCATGCTCTAGTGATTTCCTTGCATATATTCTTAACTTTCTTGCCCTGTTTTCTGCTTTACCTGGTAGGAGAGCAGGTCTGACCAAAACAATCTGTCTATTTTTTTCACAGTCATTCCTTTTAAGCCTGGGAAGTGCCAGGCATCTAAAAGTATCCTCTGAGACTGATTCATTCTTTTTCTTTTTTTTCTTTTTGAGATAGTCTCACTTTGTTGCCCCAGGCTAGAGTGCCACATAAGCCCAGCTCATAACAACCTCAAACTCCTGGGTTCAAATGATCCTCTTGCCTCAACCTCCCGAGTAGCTGTGACTACAGGCACCTGCCACAATGCCTGGCTAATTTTTTATTTTTTGTAGAGATGGGGGTTTCATTCTTGCTCAAGCCAGTCTCAAACTCCTGAGCTCAAGGGATCCTCCTGCATTGGCCTCCCAGAGTCCTAGGATTACAGGTGTGAGCCACCATACCTGGCCTCATTCTTTTCTCTGTTTAGGCTAACTTTCTCTTATCCATTTACATTAGTTACTTCCCTGTGGTTCACACATTTATTTTTCTTCTTTATAAGAGACTAACCTAATCAAATTGAACATCTCTTGGACCTTATTTCATATTCATCAGAGAATTAAATTGGCTCAGCTTGGTGTAAATGTTTATCTCTGATACTGTAAACCATAACCAGAGGAGCAAGGTACCATACTGTAAGCATTGCTGATAGGGCCCACCATTCAGAATTTAATAGTAGTAGAAATTAGTATGGCATTATTTCTTTTGAAAAGTAGTTATGAGTTAGGCAGACGTGCCCCCACCCAAAAAGAAAAACGCTGCTTAGCTAATCAGTCTTTAAGGTAGAGAGAAAGCTTAATCTAGAGGCCATGAATACCCAAAAGAGAATCTTTAAATACTCTAAAATTGTTTGAAATATTGTTGTTTTAAAATATGTGCTTAAGGCCATAGCTAAAATATCTTCAAAGATATTGAAGACTCTGTTATAGTTTTTTTTTTTGCAATAACTACCTATAATTCCATGGATTTAGAAATCTTAACAGTGAAAGATGAATAAGAAATGGTTTTTGCTATTATATTTTAAATTCAATGTAATTAAAGAGATAAAGAAAACAATTTTTAATAAAAAAAATGAATTCTTTAAAACTTGAGTTTGACAAATGCATGTTGTAAATTGGTGTTTTCTCTTTATGTGTATTTTAGATCAACAGAGGAGAATATTTTTGCCACCTCCACCTGGAATTAGAAAATGTGTCATATCCACCAATATTTCTGCAACTTCTTTGACAATAGATGGAATCAGGTATAATTTTTGAAATTTTTCTTAATGTCATGTAAGCCACTTATCTAAACATTAGCTAAACATTGCTGAGTTTTCTTCCTTTGTATTCTTCCCTAATTCCCTTCTCACATACTTTTTAATGGTCTTAACTTGTAGTCACCTATCTTTTTTTGTAATTACCTATTTTTTGGTAATTATTGATTGTGTTGAGCAGAAAATGGAATGGGAAGTACATACTGCATTCCTGTTCACACTTTTTTATTTTATTTATTTTATTTTTTTAATTAATTAATTAATTTTTTTTGAGACAGAGCCTCAAGCTGTCCCCCTGGTTAGAGTGCCATGGCATCACAACTCACAGCAACCTCCAACTCCTGGGCTTAAGCGAGTCCCCTGCCTCTGCCTCCCAAGTAGCTGGGACCACAGGCGCCCGCCACAACGCCCGGCTATTTTTTTGGTTATGGCCTTCATTGTTGTTTGGCGGGCCCGGGCTGGATTCGAACCCACCACCTCAGGTGTATGTGGCTGGTGCCTTAGCCACTTGAGCCACAGGCGCTGAGCCAACTTTTTTATTTTTTTTATTTTCATTTTTTTATTGAGACAGAGTCTCCCTTTGTCACCCTCAGTAGAGTGCTGTGACATCATGGCAACCTCAAACTCTGAGCTCAAGTGATTCTCTTGTCTTAGCCTCCCAAGTAGCTGGGACTGTAGGTGCCCACCACAACACCCGCTTATTATTTTAGAGATAGGGTCTCACTCTTGTTCAGGCTGGTCTTGAACTCAGGAGCTCAAGCAATCCACCCACCTAGGCCTCCCAGTGTTGGGATTACAGGTGTGAGCCGCCATGCCCAGGCCACACTTTTTTTTTTCCCAGTGATGTGATTTCACTGTGTTGCCCCATGCTGGGGTATGGTGGCTCTTCACATTCGTGATCATTGTGCACTATAGTGTCAAACTCCTGCCTCAGAGATCTCAGTAGCTGGGACAATAGGTGTGTGCCACTGCACATGGTTGTTCACACTTTAACTTAAAGCCTTGGCAACTTAAAGCTTTCTCTTTTCAAATTTAAGATTATATGTAATGCCTCATGGGTTTCATTAAACAGGAAGCCACGCCTATTTTTCTGTACTCTGATTACCAGCATATACCTTAAATGATCCAATATTCCCTTCTACTTTGCGGCTCCATTTGGTAGAGTACTTTGTTTATCTGGATATATTATCTCTCATTTTTCACCTGTTTGTGAAAATGAGCTATGATGCAGGTCCTTACCTTTTTTGGATATAATCAGTGATGCCTTCAAATTTTTGAGTAAATTTGGTAGATAAATGCTTTGAACTTTTAAGTCTAGAATCATAGCTAATGTGATGTTCTTTCAGACTGTTAAACCATATTTTGTTAGGATTTATCTTTTACCCAATATATTTTATGTCTTTATCTAAGTCTGACTTTCTGCCACAGAAAGACTACACCTGAATCTCAAAGATGCTGTATGTTTCTTCTGGGTAAAATGTTCACCTACATCTAAGAGAAAGTCTAATTTCCTCTGCTTTTCTCTTATATTTAAAAAATAGTGATTTCACTATGGCATTAGGGGAGAAGCTCTCCTAAATATATTGACCTCTGTAATTTTCTATTTCCAGCACAAGCAAAAGCCATTAAATAGCATATTTCAGAATGTTGTCTTCTGTGAATGATAGGCTATGACTGTTCCTAACTTAGTACTTTACCTGACTTGCTCTCTATTTAATTGGCTTAAAATGATATGTTAATAGCAGGTTGGAATTAGTTCTGAACCTATTAGATTAGTCTAAAGCTTATTTTCAAGTTTTTTTTTTTTTTTTTTTTTTTACTGAGGCGAAATTTATATAATGAAATTAATCATTTAAAAGTGAACAATTAAGGGGTATTTAATACATTTACAGCAGGCGTCTTCAAAGTACGGCTGGCGGGTCACATGTGGCCCGCCTAGGACATTTATCTGGCCTGCCGGGTGTTTTTGCCGCTGCTGCCTGTCCTGTTTAGCAGCTGACTCATCCCGGGGCCCGGAGTCTGGCCCTCGTCCTGCCCTCCAATGGTCTGAGGGACAGTGAACTGGCCCCCTGTTTAAAAAGTTTTAGGACCCCTGATATGCAACACTACTAGTTCTAAAACATTGTGTTACCTCAGAATAAAATCCTATACCCATTAAGCTGGTAATCGACATTCTCCTCTCTACCCTAGCCCCTGGTAACCATGCTACTCTCTGTATTTTCTGTTCTGAATATTTCATATAAATGGAATCATGCAATATCTGACCTTTTCTGTTTGATTTCTTTGACTTAACCGTAAAGTTTTTAGATTTGTCCATGTTGTAACATATATTAGTACTTCATTCTTTCTTTCTAGACAAATAATATTCCATTGTATATATACTGCAATTTGTTCCTCCATTCACCCACTAATGGTTAATGGGCATTAAGGTTCTTTTTACCTTTTAGGTATTATTAATAGTGTTGCTGTGAACATTTATCTATAAATATTTATTAGATTATTTGTTTTTCAGTTCTTTTGTGGGTATAGTTAGTATTGGAATTGATAGGTCTTGAGGTAATTTTGTGTTTAACTTTTTGAGGAATTCCTAAACCATTTTCTACATTGAAGCATTTTGTATTCTCACCAGTGACATATAAGGGTTCCAATTTCTTGACTTTTAGATTTTACACTTAACATAAAAGCATGATATAGTTGCTAAATTGATAGAAAAGGAGAACCCAAGTGTTTAAAAATTAACAAGTTTTCCCTTTATTTTCCGTAAACTTAATTTGCTTTCATTCTCCTTAGATACGTGGTAGATGGTGGCTTTGTGAAGCAGTTAAATCACAACCCCAGATTAGGACTGGACATCCTGGAGGTGGTTCCAATTTCAAAGTAAGTCTCTAGATCAAGCCTTTTGTTCAAGGATTAGTTGATTAGATAGTTTCTATTGGTTTGGGAATAGGAAGTAAGTTACTTGGGAAACCTACAAAACATTTTGGGGACTTGTTTTTTTTTTTTTTTCTTCTGTAGGAGTGAGGCATTGCAGCGAAGTGGCCGGGCTGGCAGGACTTCCTCAGGAAAATGCTTTCGGATTTATAGTAAAGATTTTTGGAACCAGTGTATGCCTGATCACGTGATCCCTGAGATTAAGAGAACTAGTTTGACATCTGTAGTTCTGACCTTAAAGTGCCTTGCCATACACGATGTCATAAGGTATGTGGAAAATGGGAGAAAAGAAAAAATTTGTTAGGGGGGAGCCAGGATATTCCTCGAAAATTCTTATGTTGTATTTGCCTCATACATCCCTGAGAATTGAGGCTAATCTGTTTTCAGGTTGGTTTTTATATTGGTTGCTCTTCAACTAAACCAAAATAAAAGGCTTCCTTGCATTGGTTTACTGGGGATTGATCCTTTGCTCATGTTTTAACTTTGGCTCAAGCTGATGTTTATTTGGATCATTTGGTGATCACTGTTTATTTGTAATGAGAGGTATTAATTATCCTAATTCTAGTCAGAAAGTGTCTTTTTTTTTTTTTTTGGCTTTTTTGGTATGGGCAGCATTATACTGGATACTCTGGAAGACAAAGTAGTAGTACTCTGTAGTTTTTTGCTTTTATTAAGTTTAAGTTATATTGGAGAAACAAAGTTCAGACACACGAAGGAGAGAATAGAACAACTATTACATTAGTAAAATGTTAACCTATGTAATTAATTGATATAGGACAGAAGGTTGTTGTAGGGGATGAAAATTTTGTATCAGATATGGTAGAGGGAGTAATGAAGGAAAATACTGTCTTATTCTTTATTTTGGTCTTAATTGGCTGGGGATCGAAAAGTGTTGGGAGCCTTGGGAAAAGGTAACCAGGCATTCTTTAAATTCAGAATAATAACTGGTTAGTAGGTACTCCCAAATACGTATTGTATGCTTGTGGAAAGCCAATTTCAAAATGTTTCGGATAGTTACTATAAGTGTAGAGAGTTTCTAAGTGAGAATATGTAAATTCTAGAAAGAGGAAAGCATGTAATAAAAGAAATTCTAACTGTAATCATAAATGATACGGTAAAGAGGGAATGAAAGAGCCACAAGCAGAGTGGTATCTAACCAACAATGAATATATATTAGAAAAACAGAAACAATAACTACTTTGTATTATCTGCACCAAGTTATTTTTCTCTCTGAAGTTTTAAGAGCTAGGATGTACTAAAAATCCCCCAATTATGAGAGGCCAAAAAACCCAATTTTCTTCTTTTTAAATTGTATGCAAATAAGGAGAGGTGGAGCCAGTGTTTAGGATAAATTGTATAGTATTCATAGATAACAAAAGGAAATGGAAAGTCTCAAGTATTACTTTGCTTTCCTTCTCATTGGAATTTAGAATGATTATAGTGGCACTCTGGGAGGCTGAGTGGATTGCTTGAGCTCAGCAGTTTGAGATCACCCTGAGCAAGAGTGAGACCCCGTCTCTACTAAAAATAGAAAAAAATGTCTGGGTGCCCATAGCTCAGTGGCTAGGGTGCCAGCCACATGCACCAGGGCTGGTGGGTTTGAACCTGGCCTGGGGCTGCTAAACAAACAAACAAACAAAAATAGATGGGCATTGTATTGGGTGCCTGTAGTCCCAGCTACTAGGGAGGCTGAGGCAAGAGAATTGCTTGAGCCCAGGAGTTTGAGGTTGCTGAGAGCTATGGTGGCATATACTCTATAGAGGGCGACAAAGTGAGACTCTGTCTCAATAAAAAAATAAATAAATAAAAATAAAAATATAAAAAATAGCTGTGCGTTGTGGCAGGTGCCTGTAGTCCCAGCTACTTAAAAGTCTGAGGCAAGAGGATTGCTTGAGCCCCAGAGTTTGAAGTTGCTGTGAACTATAACACCATAGCACTCTAGCCTGGGACAACAGAGTAAGACTCTGTCTCATGAAAAAAATTAAAAAAAGATTTTAAAACTGGAAAAGCAAGAACAAATCTGAATAAGAAGATTAAGATGGATTAGGAAATAATGAGACAAAATCTAACTACCATAAATGAATTTGTTTTGAGCATTATTTTCTTGGTACTGAAAGAACTTGGAGATGTAATGTCAGAGCTATTATGAACTATCTATGAGAAATTTTGCAGAATAGACTACCAGAAAATTGGGAGAAAGTCACAGATATCTTGATTTTTTCATATAGTAAGATGGGTAGATTCTAGAAATAACTGGCCTGTAAGCTTGACATTGATTCCTAGCAAATTCTATCATAGTTTATTAAAAAATGGTTTAAGAGAATTTATAATTGTGAGCCATTTTCTTTTCAGTTTGAGGACAGGACCATCCACATAATGGGTGCTCCTCAAGAATTTATTGAATGTTGGCTTGCTGGCCATAGCTGAGCGAGTAGGGTGCTGGCCACATGCACGGAACTGGCGGGTTCGAGCTTGGCCCAGGATTGCTAGAACAACAATGAGAACTACAACCAAAAATTAGCTGGGTGTTGTGTCAGGCACTTGTAGTCCCAGCTACTCAGGAGGCTGAGGCAAGAGAATCCTTTAAGCCCAAGAGTTTGAGGTTGCTGTGAGCTGTAATGGCACAGTACTCAGGGCGACAGCTTGAAACTCTGTCTCAAAAAAAACAGAAAAGAATTTATTGAATGTTAACTTAAAGTATTTTGTTTTCAACACAGTATCACAGTATTTAACAACATCGCATTTGATATCTTTCTGAATAATAAAGTCATCTGTAGATGACAGTACTACTGAAAAGATTATAGTTGCCAAATAGCCAAATCTAAAAAGCATCAATTAATTGCTTGGTGTAGCCTAGATGGAAGTTTTACTGGGAGTGTGCTGAACTTCGCACTCTCTTTCCTAATAAGAATTTTTAATGAAGATATTGAATAATATTAGAGTCTTGATTATCAGATTTCTGAAAATGTCTTGCCTATAGTCCCAGCTACTTGGGAGGCTGAGGTAAGGGAATCTCCTAAGCCCAGGAGTTGGAGGTTGCTGTGAACTGTGACACCACAGCACTATACCGAGGGCAATAAAGTGAGACTCTGTCTCTAAAAAAAGAAAATGTCTTAATATCTTACAGGTAGATTTTTTTTTTTTTTGGAGACAGAGTCTCATTGTGTTGCCCTCGGTAGGGTGCAATGGCGTTACAGCTTACAGCAACCTCAAACTCTTGGGTTTAAGCGATTCTTTTGCCTTAGTCTCTCGAGTAACCGGGGCTACAGAGGCACCCACCACAATGAGTGGCTATTTTTTTGTTATAGTTGTCGTTGTTTAGCAGGCCTGGGCTAGGTTCGAACCTGCCAGCCCCAGTTTATGTGGCCGGTGCCCTAACCACTGAGCTATGGGTGCTCAGTAGAGCCAGGTAGATGATTAAAAGTAAGTTTTAGAATGATCTCTAGGCCAGAAGGGTGGTTATAAAAACCAACAAAGTATAAATCTTAAACATCTTTTCTTTTCTTTTTTTAAGAGAGAGGGTCTTACTCTGTCCCCAGGCTGGTGTGCAGTGGTATACTCATAGCTCATCGTAACTTCTTTTTTTTTTTTTTTGAGACAGAGCCTCAAACTATCCCCCTGGGTAGAGTGCCATGGCATCATACTCACAGCAACCTCCAACTCATGGGCTCAAGGGAGTCTCCTGCCTCAGCCTCCCAAGTAGCTGGGACTACAGGCGCCCGCCACAACGCCTGGCCATTTTTTGGTTGCAGCCATCATTGTTGTTTGGCGGGCCCAGGGGCTGGGGATTCGAACCCGCCACCTTAGGTGTATGTGGCTGTCGCCTTAGCTGCTTGAGCCACAGGCGCCGAGTCACTCATGGTAACTTCTGTGCTAACATAATCCTGTTGCCTCAGCCTCCCGAGAAGTTGTGATTATAGCCATGTACCACCATGCCTTACTCATTTAAAAATTTTTTCATACGAAGAGGGTTTTGCTGTGTTGAGCAGAATTGTCTTGAATTCTTGGGCTCATGTAATCCTTCTGCTTCAGCCTCCCAAAGTGCTGGGATTATAGACTTAAGCAACTGCACCCAGCCTTGGATACATCTTATATCCTGTGTTTTGGATGTACGATAAGGAGATATATATGGAAAAGATCTGAAATTATCAGATCACCACAAACTTTAGCTTATAGTTAAGTTTCTGTTTAAAAACACAACAAAAATAATCCCACAGGCATAGACTTTGCTTATATCAGTAAATGTAATGCTATATGACGAGGAATTATGGCATTCCTATCCTGTACTGGTTACTTAACATTGGAATTCAATTTTAGGTATCATCAAGTTTAATGAGGAAGGACGGGGCACAGTGGCTCATGCCTATAATCCTAGCACACTGGAAGGCTGAAGTGGGTGGATTGCTTGAGCTCAGAAGCTCAAGACCAGCCTTGCTCGAGAGGAGCAAGAGCGAAACCCTATCTCTAAAAATAGCCAGTAGCCGGGCATTGCGGTAGGTGTCTGTAGTCTCAGCTGCTTGGGAGGCTGAGGCAAGAGGATTACCTGAACCCAAGAATTTGAGGTTGCTGTGAGGTATGACACCATAGCACTCGGCTGGGGCAAGAAAATGAGACTCTTGTCTCAAAAAGAAAAAAAAAGAACAAAGAAAAAAAAGTTTAATGAGGAGTTTGATAAACTAGAGTAATTTTAATTTTAGAGGGTGGTAATTGAATATGGTGAGTCTCATAGAAACCAAATAATTTATAAGGAGTGCTTCATGCAATTAATAATTGGTGGAATCAGGGGAAAAAAATTATCACAGTTTTTAGAATTTGCAGTATTTCACAAAAAAATAGTTTTTAATCTTAGCACTCCAGGAGGCTGAAGTGGGTGGATTGCCTGATATCACAGGTTCGAGACCAGCCTGAGCCAGAGTGAGACTTGTCTCTAAAAATAGCCAGGTGTTGTAGTGGGCACCTGTAGTCCCAGCTACTGGGAGGCTGAGGTAAGAGAATCGCTTGAGCCCAAGAGCTTGAGATGAGCTATGATGCGATGGATGGCAGTGAGACTGTGTCTCAAAAAAAAAAAAAAAAAGTTTATTGTTATGGAAAAGAGGAAGCTGACCAGTTTGGTACTGTTCTCCCATGGGGTGGCAAACTACGTTCAGATCTCACTGACTGTATTAGAATATAGCTATGCCTATTTGCTTATGTATGGCTGCTTTTGCTGTATCAGTAGAATTGAGAAATTGTGAGAGAGACCAAGTGGCTTACAAGCCTAAATTATTTACTCTTCAGCCCTTTACAGAAAATGTTAGCCAATTGTTGCTCTAGAAGCTACTAGGACCTGGTAGGAAAACTAACAGAATAGTTGAAGAAATTTTTGTTTATTTACTTTTACACAGAATTATTGATCCTGGGATGGATATTTATAATGAGATATTGGACCCTTTTCCTTTACTAGACCTATTATAAGATGAGAAATTGATGATTTTTCATCTCAAGATTTAAGGTGGAAAAAATAACCCAGTGCAGATAATATCCAATAATTATTGTTTCTAGTTTTAAAAATGATATATTTTAAAAACATATGTTTTATATATTTCTGGCCTAAAGTAGTCCTCTTGCTTTGTCCTTCCAGAGTACTGGGGGGCATAAGCCCCCATGCCTGGCTCCTAGGATATTTTAGAAAAAGAGAAGGAAGCCTTGGAAAATAGGCTTTTCCCTGTTACCTTTTAAAGGTAATAGGGGAGACCTATTTAAAAACCTTTTAAAGATATTTTTATCATATCTGTATAAAATTCTGCCATGTTCCAGGAATGGCCTCTTATTTCATATCTCATTTAAATACACAGGTTTCCCTATTTGGATCCACCTAATGAGAGACTTATTTTGGAAGCTCTTAAACAACTTTACCAGTGTGATGCTATTGACAGGTAAAAAAAAAAAAGAAAAAAAAGATGTTGATCTCTTTAAACAGGGTTCCAAATATACCTTCCTTTATCAACAGAAAAATGATTTGTTTAAATCAAGTAGATTGTTTTACTTGAAATTAGAAATTGTCCTCAGTTTTTTTCATAATTCTGATTTAAACGGTAAACCATAAAACCATTTTTGTTTAGTATTGGCATTATTTAACAAATAATTTCTGGGTACCATTTCATTGCCAAGCATGATGCTAATAAGTACATAAAAATGATGAGGGCCAGAGTCCTGTTCTCATGATAGTGTTATAGAAGTTTTGGTAATTATCTTTCTTTCATTTTTTCAAGGCCATTCTTTATGCTTCTGTAACATGTTTGCATCTTTTATTAATACTGCCTTATTCTGCCTCATTGTTTAGTTTTTGGATGTATTAAAGGCTTTTGACAGTAGGGAATTTATCATCTTTATATTCCTCTTATCTATGACCGCAGTGTTTTATTTTCTTATATTGAATTGAATTCCTGGAGGTGATTTAAGGTAATCTAAATTAAATTGGATTTATTATGAATGATGAACATCATTACATTTACACTCTCCCAATGTAGAAATACTCGGGACCTTTTTCTTTCTATTAAGGAGTGGCCATGTGACCAGATTGGGTTTGTCTATGGTGGAGTTTCCTCTCCCTCCACATCTCACATGTGCAGTAATAAAGGCTGCTTCTCTGGATTGTGAAGATCTACTACTTCCAATAGCAGCAATGTTATCTGTGGAAAACGTCTTCATTAGACCTGGTAAGAAGTTTATTGATACATTGTTGGATTTTTTTTTCTTTTTTTTTTTTTT
>NW_003852489.1:3746835-3752692 GCF_000181295.1 Otolemur garnettii
TTTTTTTTTTTTTTTTTGGTAGGAAACTGAATCTTGCTATGTTGCCCAGGTTGGTCTCAAACTCTTGGCCTCAAAAATTTGTGGCCTCAAGCAATTTTCCTACCTTGGTCTCCCATAGTACTTGAGTTATAGACATATCCACCTTACCCAGCTTTTCTTTTTTATTCAGAAACAATTTTAAGTTTACAGAAAAATTGAGCAGAAGGAACAAAGGGTTTGCATTTATCCCCTCCAGCCAGTTACCCCTTTGACTAACTTCCTTCATTTGTGTGGTGTTAACAGTTGATGCGCCAGTATTGATGCATTATTATTGGCAATATGCATGTAGGTTTCTTTTCATGGCATGTTAACTTTTTTCTTTTTCTCACTGAATAGTATTTCATTATATGGAATTTATTCATCCATTCACCTATTGAAGGACATGTTGGTTGCTTCTGCATGTTTAGCAATTATGAACAAAGCTGCTGTGAATGTCCATGTGTAGGTTTTCGTGTAGACACAGGTTTTCAACTCATTGCTCTATAATATGGTAAGAGTATGATTAGTTTTGAAAGAAACTGCTAACTTATCTTCCAACTTGGCTGTATTGTTTTGCATTCCCACTAGCAGTTAATCTGAGAGTTCCTGTTATGTGGCATTGTGGTGGTGTTAGTGTTTTGGATTTTAGCCATTCTAATTTATGTGTAGTAGTACCTCATTGTTGTTTTAATTTGTGGCTCCCTGATGTCATTAAACCTTCAGCATCTTTTCATATGCTTATTTGATGTCTGTGCATCTTTGGTGAGGTATCTGCTCAGGTCTTTTGAAATTGAGCTATTGGTTTTCTTACTGCTGAGTTTAAGAGTTCTTTGCATAATAGTTCTTTACCAGATATCTTTTAGAAATATTTTTTCCACCTCTGTAGTTTACCTTTTCATTGTCGTAACATTGCCTTTTGCAGAACTCAAGTTTTTAATTTTAATGAAGTCCAGTTATCAATTATTTCTTTTGTAGATTGTGCTTTTGGTGTTGTATCTAAAAAGTCATTGTTGGAAAGGCACAGTGGCTCATGCCTATAATCTCAGCACTTTGGGAGGCTGAAGTGGAAGGATCATTTGAACCTAGGAGTCTGAGACCAGCCAATCATAGAAAAAGTCATTTTTATACCAAGGTCATCTAGTTTTTCTCCTGCATTGTCTTTCATTAGTGGATGTCCAATTGTTTCAGCACCATTTTTTTCAAAATACCATCCTTTCTTTGTTGACATGCCTTTGCTCCTATGTCAAAGATCACTTGACTCTTCTTGTGTGGGTCTGTTTCTGGATTCTCTCTTCTCTTTTATTTGTTTGTCTTTTTTTTTTCTTCAATAAATACCTAACTGTTTTTCTTGCATCCAAACACTTGACAATAGCCAGAAAGAAAGTGCTTAAACTAAGTCCCAGCTAGAGAGTAAGAATGCTGGGGTGCCAACTCTCAAGTCAAGTCGTACATGAAGCAGAAGGAAGGCTCAGAATGGAGGAGCAAGCCAGCCTGAACTTCTGTCCTCCCTGTCATGGGCTAGGAGCCACAGATGGCCCTTTTGGGCACTGGTCACTGCTCTCATCTGAGTCTGCCCCCATTAAGGCTCAGCATCATCTTTGTTCATCAGCAGCGAGCTGGTGTCTTCCCACACCCCTCAGACCAGGATAGGTGACTTTTTTCCTTGCTGCATGGTGATGGGAACATCTTCCACATCTCAGGGGGTTGCATTCTGAAGCTCAAGCCTGATTTTGGGAGATAGATGTGGATGGGTATAGCTGGAACAGTTCCAGGAGGGCCACGTCTGCCTTTTAGCACTGGACCAAAGTCAGAGGGCACTGGTGCCAGAGTACAGCCAGATCCGTTCTCTGTCTAGAAACCTAGGAAGTGTAAGAACAGCACCTGGGAGAGCAGTGCATACTTCTTATGCAGCAGCAGTTGCAGGAAGATACTGTTAGCATTGCCATATTTCAGCTCAGAAATTTTCAGCAGGACTGCAGTTTCCTCTAGTATCACACTGTTTATTAGAGCTTTGTGGTAACTCTTTGTTTTTTTCAAACAGGTTCTTGCTCTATCACCCAGGATGGTATACAGTAGCCCATTCATAGCTCACCATAACCTCAAATTCCTGTGCTCAAATAATTCTCCTGAGTAGCTGGGATTATAGGCACATACCACCACTGTCGGCTAATTTTATTTATTTGTAGAGATGGGGTCTTGGTGTGTTGCTCTGGCTGGTCTCAAATTCCTGGCCTTAAGGCTTTCTGCCTTGGCCTCACAAAATACTGGGATTATAGGCCTTAGCTTTCTGCCTTGGCCTCTCAAAATACTGGGATTATAGGCCTTAGCTACTATGCCTGATCTATACTAACTCTTTATTTATTTATTTATTTTTTATTTTTTATTTTTTTTGAGACAGAGCCTCAAGCTGTCCCCCTGGGTAGGGTGCCGTGGCATTACAGCTCACAGCAACCTCCAACTCCTGGGCTCAAGCGAGTCTCTTGCCTCCGCCTCCCAAGTAGCTGGGACCACAGGTGCCCGCCACAACGCCTGGCTATTTTTTGGTTGCAGCCGTCATTGTTGTTTGGCAGGTCTGGGCTGGGGATTCGAACCCGCCACCTTAGGTGTACGTGGCTGGCGCCTTAGCCGGTTGAGCTATAGGCGCCGAGCCTATACTAACTCTTGAAGTTAGGTAGGGCCAATTCTTCAACTTTGTTCTTTCATTTGAATGTTGTTTTGGCTATTCTTGGGTTTTTCTTCTTCCCATATATACTTTCGGACCAGTTTGTTGAAATCCACAAAATAACTTGTTGAAGTTTTAAACTGGTATAAATTAAGTTGGGAAGAACTGACATCTTGACAGTATTGTGTCTTCCTCTTGATGTACATATAATCTCTGGCCATTTATTTTCATCTCCAATAATTTACTGAACATTTATTTATTGAAGGTTTACAATATGCCTGTCTCTGGAGCAGAAAACTAAGGATAAGCCATTTTTGTATTTTGTTATCCTTTAACTTGGTTATTTGGCACAAGGATGTATAATGTTCCTGGCTGAGAGTTCATTTCCTTTCACTAGTAAAGGAAGATAATAAGGTGAACCTTTGTTCTTTCATAGTACATTAGTAATATATTAACCTTTTTTGTCTGGAATCAAAAGGAAAGGTAGTTCAGCCCTTGTATCCTTAGATAATTCTTTAGAAGTTTCCATGTCTTTAAACTTCTGCTTCTTTCCTTTGACACAACTTATTTGATACGTGTCAGTTTTGCTTTCACCTATTGGAGTAATTTTTTTTCAAGGCACTTCTGAATAGACAGTGTACCTTCTTTGCAGCCAGACCATACAGTGTCCTATCTCACTGGCTTTATTCCTTTGTAGACTGTGAGTATTGAGTCCAGATTGATTTATTATTGCCATGATTAGAAAAAGAGTATATATTTTTCTATAAAAATACCCCATAATTTAATTAGTATCCTGTCTATGCCAAATGGATTTCAGTCTTTTTTTGTTTGTTTGTTTGAGACAGAGTTTTACTTGTTGCTCTCAAGAGTGCTGTAGTGTCATGTCATAGCTCACAGCAACCTTAAACTCTTGGGCACAGTGATTCTCTTGCCTCAGCCTCCCAAATAACTGGGATTACCAGGCGCTTGCCACAATGCCTGGCTATTTTTAGAGATGGGGGTCTGACTCTTGCTCAGGCTGGTCTCAAGCTCCTGAGCTTAGGCAGTCCACCTGCCTTGTCTTCCTAGAGTGCTAGGATTACAGGCGTGAGCCACTGTGCCTGGCCTGATTTTAGTGTTGTCAGAATTTTGATTCTAGTAATATCCCTAATTGCCATTTTTTTTTCCTAATAAAATACCTTCAACTCTTGGACTCAAGCTGTTTTCTTGCCTCAGCCTCCCAAGTAGCTGGGATGGCAGGTGCCCATCACAACACTGGTTTTAGTTAAGAGTATCAAACCCCTACAACTGGTTTTAGTTAAAAGTATCAAACTAAAAATACTGGCTGGGCTTGGTGGCTCTCGCCTGTAAGTACTTTGGAAGAGCTGAGAGGATTGCTTGAGGCTATGACTAGCCTCAGCAACATAGCGAGACCTCATCTCTACAAAAAATAAAAAAATTAGCCAGGCATAGTGTGGCATTTGCCTGTAGTTCCAGCTACACAATGTAGCTGAGGCAGGAGGATTGTTTGAGCCCAGGAGTTTGAGGTTGCAGTGAGTTATGATGATACCACTGTACTCTAGCCTGGGTAACAGAGTGAGACTTTGTCTAAAAAAAGTTTTAAAATAAAAATACTAGGCTGGGCACGGTGCCTCAACGCCTGCAATCCTAGCACTCTGGAAGGCCGAGGCTGGTGGATTGCCTGGGCTCACAGGTTCAAGACTAGCCTGAGCCAGAGCAAGACCTTGTCTCTACAAATAGCCGGGTGTTGCGGCAGGCATCTGCCATCCCAGCTACTTGGGAGGCTGAGGCAAGAGAATAGCTTGAGTCCAAGAGTTGGAGGTTACTGTGAGCTATGACACCACAGCACTCTACCAAGAGTGACATGATGAGACTTTGTCAAACAAACAAAAAAACCCAAAATAAAAATACTGCTGAGTATAGTAGCATGTGCCTATAGGATTACTTGGGCCAGCTTTGGCAACATAGTAGTCCCCATCTTGAATATATATTTTTTTAAAGTAGAAGTACTCCAAAAACTATTACAGAGTATTGAGACGGAACGTAAGATACTATTGAACTTAAGGTTCTATCTAACTCTATATAATATCTAATCTGACTAGGTTTTCTGAACTTCATTTTTCATTTGTAAAACCAAAGAGTTAAGGTGATCCAACTCTAATATTCTTTTAAGGTTAGAAAAATAAAATGTTTTTCCCGTGTTGGAATATTGAAATAGATAAAAACCAGTCTGGGTGTTAGCCTTTTTTGGTGGCATTTTATTGTAACATAATCCTCAGGGTGAACAGAAATGTTTAGAATAGTAAAGGAATGCCTTGATAACTTCTATCTAGTTCTAGGAAATTTTCGCATTTTGCCCCTTTTGCTTTCTCTTGCTCTCTCTCTCTGCGTATACATATACATACATACCGTATGCAGCCACCCAAGGGATCATAACAAACTTATCAACATACAGAGGTAGTCAGCATAAAGAACTAGGCCTATTGTACATGTGGTGGGTGTCCAGTCACTGAAAATTAGGTCAACTGAAAGAGGTGGTCAGTGTAGGGATGTGGTCAACTTCGAGGTTCTACTGTATATGTGTATATATGTGTGTGTCTATATATTTATATATGTACTTTTTCTGAATCATTTAAGAATAAATTAGAAACATTATGTTCCTTTACTATAAAATATTAACATTTATATTTACCAAGAATAAGGACAGTCTTTTGTTTATCATGGCACATTAATCAAAATTAGGAAATTTAACATTGATACAATATTATTATCTAACCCAGAGTCTTTACTCAATAGTTCATTTTCCCTCATGTACAGAAAAGAGGTTCAGGACTGGTAAGCTATCCTACTATGAAAGGCAACCCTATTTAAATAGAGTTTGATATTCATTTATAGTTTATTTTAGATAAAATTTACATATGGTGAAATACATAAATCTTTGCTGTATAATTAAATGAATTTTGTGAGATGCTTATCCCTCATACAACCCACACCCCTGTCAAGAAATAGAACATTTTCATCATTCCATAAAATTCCCTCGGTGTCTCTTCCAAGTCAGTTATCACACCATGTACCTCTAGTCACCTACTTTTCTGGTTGGTTTTGCCTCTTCTGAAACATCACATAAATAAAGTTTAACATTGTACTTTTTTTAGTATCTGTGAGATTAGTCCATGT
>NW_003852489.1:3752909-3774578 GCF_000181295.1 Otolemur garnettii
GGCTGTTTTTGGTTGCAGTTTGGCCGGGGCTGGGTTTGAACCGGTCACCCTCGGTATATGGGGCCGGCACCGTACCCACTGAGCCACAGGTGCTGCCCTCAGTGCTTTATTTTTATTGTTGAGTAGTATTCCACTGTATGGGCATACTGCATTTGGTTTATGCTATAATTTGTTGATAGACATTTGAATTGTTTTGTTTAGTGTTATGTATGAGTAAAACTGTTCTGAATATTCTTTTTTTCTTTTTTGTTTGGAGTGACAGAGTCTCACTTTATCGCCCTTGGTAAAGTGCCGTGGCATCACACAGCTCACAGCAACCTGCAACTCCCGGGCTTAGGCGGTTCTCTTGCCTCAGCCTCCTGAGTAGCTGAGACTACAGGTGCCCATCACAACGCCCAGCTATTTTTTTGTTGCAGTTTGGCCGGGGCTGGTTTTGAACCCACCACCCTCGGTATATGGGGCTGGAGCCCTACCCACTGAACTAGAGGCACTGCCCTGTTCTGAATATTCTTGTGCAAAACTTTTGTGTATTTTTATATCTCTAGGTTAGGTAAATGCCTAAGAAATTGGTGTATTGAGTAGGTATTTTGTTAAACTGAGAAACCTGCTTGGCCGGGTGTGGTGGCTCACAACTGTAATCCTACTGCTCTGGGAGGCTAAGGCAGGTGGATTGCCTGAGCTCATAAATTTCAGACAGCCTGAGCAAAAACAAGATCCCGTCTCTTGTAAAAATAAAAAAATTGAGGCAAGAGGATCTCTTGAGCCCAAGAGTTGGGATTGCTGTGAGCTATGATGCCACAGAATTCTACCCAGGGTGACAGCTTGAGACTCTGTTTCAAAAAACAACAACAAAAGAAAAGAAACTTGCTAAACCTTTTCCTAAGTAGCTATACATGGCTTGCACTACGTGTCTGTCTCAGCATTTGGTATTGCCAGTAGTTTTCATTTTATGCATTGTATCATGTACCTCTTTGTGGTTTTAATTCGCATTTTCCTGATGACTCATACCTTTGAGCCCCTTTTCAGGTGCGTATAGGCTTTTTTTTTTTTTTTTTTTTTTGAGACTGTTTCACTGTATCACCCTCCGTAGAGTGCTATGGCATTACAGCTCACAGCAACCTCAAAGTCTTAGGCTTAAGCGATTCCCAAGTAGCTGGGACTACAGGTGCCCGCCATAGGCGCCCACAGGGTTTAAACCCGCCAGCCTTGGTGTATGTGGCTGGCACCCTAACCACTGAGCTACAGGTGCCGAGCCTACTTATAGGTTATTTGTCTGTCTTCCATTGTGAAGTGTCTGCTCAAATACTGTGTCCCACCTTTTTTTTCTTTTTTTTTTTAATTTTTTATTTATTGAACCATAGGCTTGATTGCAACTATCACCCTCCCTCCACCCATCCTCCGCCCTCCCCTCCCCTCCCCTCCCTCTCCCCTTTCCCCATATTCTTGGGCTATAATTGGGTTATAGCTTTCATAGGAAAGGGCTGAAATGAGTTTCATAGTAGGGCTGAGTACATTGGATACTTTTTCTTCCATTCTTGAGATACTTTGCTAAGAAGAATATTTTCCAGCTTCATCCATGTAAACATGAAGGAGGTAAAGTCTCCATCCTTCTTTAGGGCTGCATAATATTCCTTGGTGTACATATACCACAATTTATTGATCCTTTTGTGGGTCAATGGGCACTTGGGCTTCTTCCATGACCTAGCAATTTGTGCCCCATCTTAAAAAAAAAAATGCAATTTACTAATTGTTCTGCCAGCAAACCTACTATGTAGCCCCATTATTGAAGTTTTTATTTGTTCATTGTACTTATCAACTCTAGTGGTTAGCTGATGATAGCTCAGAGGCTGTACGTATGGCTCTTAAGCCAGTGATGTCTTCACCTTTTATGTTGGATCTGTGTTGAGTGGTTTGGAGACTACTTTCACAGATGAGGGAATGTATGAACTTGTCCTATGTTCAGCCAAGGACCAGAGGTGTTCCCTCTCTCCTCACAAGTGTGCCTCAGAAGGCACACTTTGGGCATGTGAACATTTTCCCAGAGTACCAGTATGATTGGGGTTTTAGAATGTTTATCTTTGTCTCTTTTACTGATCTTTGTGTTAAATTTTTGGCTCTAGGCTCGGCGCCTGTGGCTCAAGCGGCTAAGGCGCCAGCCATATACACCTAAGGTGGCGGTTCAAATCCCCAGCCCGGGCCCGCCAAACAACAATGATGGCTGCAACCAAAAAATGGCCGGGCGTTGTACTTGGGAGGCTGAAGCAGGAGACTCGCTTGAGCCCAGAAGTTGGAGGTTGCTGTGAGCTGTGAGCTGTGATGCCATGGCGCTCTACCCAGGGGATAGCTTGAGGCTCCGTCTAAAAAAAAAAAAAAATTTTTTTTTGGCTCTATTGCCACTAATGGTATCACACTGAGTGTGAGCTGTTAGTCTTTACTGGTTGCTAAGTGATTGCTCTATTGTTGTTGACAGTGCTCTGGGGCATATATTCCTCCAAATAATTGCCCTGGCACGTTGGCAGGGGCAAAGTATTGCCAATATTTCACAATGCTTCCCTCCTGCCCATAGAAATAATCTCTGTGCTGTGGAGCAGGCACTGAGGTGGAGTGGTGAATGAGGGCCTGCTCTTCACTAGCTGAACCCCTGGGATCCTCCCTATAGAGTAGAAGGCTAGGGTTGGGGAATGGTAGGAAGTGATGTTGTGGTTAGCATTGCATCATCTCAGCACAAAGCTTGGTGAGACGTGATCTCTGGATGTTCATTGGCTGCAAACAAATATGCAAAACAATAAACAAACCTGGAATAACTCTAGGAAACCAGAAGTAGCGAGAACTCCTATGCTGCTGCTGAATCCCCTGGAACAGCTCTTCTGCAGTACAGAGCTGTGGGGAAATACGGGACTGCACTAGCTGTCATTAGCTGTTGTGCCTTAATCTTCTGTCATGGAAAGGGTGCCACTTTGAGGCTGCCAAACAAACGGTTAGAATAGCTCTTCCACATGTGCAGAGCTGTGTGGGGGTGGGGGCAAGACATCCTTCTTACTGTTCTTGCTGAATTCTATAGGTTAGGTTTTGTGGTGAACCCTTCCATCAATCTCTACAGCCTTTAAATGATTGCTTTTGATAATTTTGACTACAAGTAGTACAAGATGTCTATCTGGGAGAGAGTCTTCACCTAACTTCTTGAACCACCATGCCCAATAAAATTGACCCTTGAACATGGGTTTGAACTGTACAGGTTCATTTAATATGTGGATTTTAATTCAATAAGTATATTGGATACTTTTTTGAGGTTTGTAACAATGTGGAAAGATCATAGATCAACCACATGGTACCCTAGAAATATTAAAAAAAAAAAAGAAAAAATTAGATATGTGATGATCCATAAAATATATGTAGATACTAGTCTCTTTTATCATTTACTACCATAGAATATAACTGTATATCATTTATTACCATAGAATTTTATAACTGTATAAAATTACTTCATTAGTAGCACAGTAATACATACTGAACTACTGTAATAATTTCATAACCACCTCCTGTTGCTGTTTCAGTGAGCTCAAGTGCTGTATCTGCTTTAAAATGCTTTGTGACAGGGCAGGTCCTATGGCTCAATGAGTAGGGTGCTGGTCCCATATACCCAGGGTGGTAGGTTCGAACCTGGCCCCAGCCAAACTTCAACAAAAATAGCCAGGCATTGGGCCAGGCGCCTGTAGTCCCAGCTACTCGGGAGGCTGAGGCAAGAGAATTGCCTAAGCCCAAGAACTGGAGGTTGTTGTGAGCTGTGACATCATAGCACTTTACTGAGGACAACATAGTGAGACTCTGTCTCAAAAAAAAAAAAATGCTTTGTGACACTGATCATCTCTATGTGAGCATATCATCTCTTCAGTAAATTGTGTATCATGGTAAAAAGTGATTCTCACATATTTTCCTATCAGTACAGTACTATAAACCTGAAATAACACCATGGAACCCACACAAAGTGCCTCTAGTGATGCTGGAAGTGTCCCTAAGAAACAAAGTCATGACATTACAAGAAAAATGTGAATTACTGAGATCTGTACAATAGATGAAGCAGTGCAGCTGCCCACCATTTCAGACAGGCAGGTCATCTTGTAAATAGATGATGTAAACTTAATAGTATCCAAAAATACAGTACTGTACTAAATGTATTTTTTCTTTCTTATGTTCCTTATGGTTTTTTTTTCTTTCTTTTCTTTTCTTTTTTTTTTTTTTTTTTTGACACAGAGTCTCACTCTGTGCTCTGGGCAGAGTGCTGTGTCATCGCAGCTCAGAGCAACCTCAAAATCTTGGGCTTGAGCAATCCTCTTCTCTCAGCCTCCCAAGTAGCTGGAACTACAGGCGTGCACCACTCCGCCCAGCTGTGCTTTTTTTTTTTTTTCTTTTTATTTTTAGTAGAGATGGAGTCTCGCTGTTGCTCAGGCTGGTCTCAAACTCCTGAGCTCAAGCAATCCACCTGTCTTGGCCTCCCAGAGTGCTAGGATTATAGGCATGAACCACCATGCCTGGCCATGATTTTCGTAATATTTTTCCTCTAGCTTTGTTTTAAGAATACAGTATATAATAGATATACAAAATATGTGTTAATTGAGTATTTATGTTATTGGTAAGGCTGCTGCTGGTCAATAGTAGGCTATTCGTAATTAAGTTTTTTTGGAAGTCAAAAATAATATGTTGATTTTTGCCTACATGGGGGGGGGGATTGCCACCCCCAACCCTAATGCTATTCAAATACTACAAAGTAATTTAAATAAAAAGTAAGTTTTCCTCTGAAACAAGTACCCAGGTTTCATTCCTACAGACAAAAATTGCTTCTAAAGTTATCCTTAAAGAGAGATTCTTGCTATTATATATAAATCTCCATAGGATTTAATAAGACTCAGAATCTCATAGCATAATATTGTCTTACTAAACCCAAAATGTGCATTAGCTTTCCACCTGTGATTTATAGTCTTTATAGGTTAATAAGTCTTTTCTGGTTTGAGTCATATTCATTGCAGATCACCTAATTTACATTATTATATACTTATCATTGGTAAAATTGGCTTGTATACTCAGATCAGAACACTGAATTATAGTTTTAAACATCAAACTGATTTTTTTTTTGAGACAGAGTCTCACTCTATCACCCCAGGATAGAGTCATAGCTCTCAGCAACCTCAAACTTTTGGCTCAAGCAATCCTCTTGCCTTAGCCTCCTAAGCAGCTAGGACTACAGGCACCTGCCACAACTCCCAGCTATTTTTAGAGATGGGGTCTTACTCTGGCTCAGGCTGGTCTTGAACTTCTGAGCTCAGGTAATCCACCAACCTCAGCCTCCCAGAGTGTGAGGATTATAGGTGTGAGCCACTGCACTTGGCCCATCAAACTGATTCTTTCATTGTCTATAGTAATCTCTCTCTTTACTGTAGTAAACTGTACACAATGTCTGCTGGTATAGTTATTGCTTTAGAAGTCAGACAGTGACATGAAGGCTGTTAAACATCTTTCAAATGCCTTAAAATGAGCAAATTTAAAATAACATTGGGTTGGTGCTAAAATTTTTATTTTAAATGCTTTAACTATAATAATATTATTATTTTTGAGACAGAGTCTCACTTTGTCACTCTTGGTGGAGTGCTATGGTGTCATAGCTCACAGAAACCTCAAACTCCTATGCTCAGGCTATCTTCTTGTCTCAGCCTCCTGAGTAACTGGTACTACAGGCACCTGCCACAATGTCTGGCTGTTATTTTAGAGACAGGGTCTTGCGCTTAGGCTCGTCTTGAACTCCTGAGCTCCAAAGAGTAGGGCACCAGCCCCATATGCTGGAGGTGGTGGGTTCAACCCAGCCCTGGCCAAAAACTGAAAAAAAAAAAAAAAAAAACAAACTCCTGAGCTCAAGCAGTCCACCCACCTTGGCTTCCCTGGGATTATAGGTGTGAGCCACCAAGCCCAACCTTTAACTATAATATTTTTAGAAACAAAAGGTACATCATGTTTATGCAGCACTTAAGAACCTCAGTTCCCTTGCTTCAACTCTGAGGACTATTGTTATTAAAAGCTTTTCTGTGTAATAGTTTTGTTTTCTGATTGATTGCTGTATACAAACTTATTGAATTATCTTCCCAAAGGGAGAAGTTTAGCTGTTATAACCTTGCTTTGCTGCTTTAGCTTCTTTTTCTTTTTGAGACAGAGTCTCACTGTGTCGCCCTGGGTAGAGTGCCATGGCATCACAGCTCACAGCAACCTCAGACTCTTGGGCTTAAGCAATTCTCTTGCCTCAGCCTCCCAAGTACCTGGGACTACAGGTGCCCGCCACAATGCCCAGCTATTTTTTGGTTGTAGTTGTCATTGTTGTTTGGCAGGCCTGGACTGGATTCAAACCCGCCAGTTCCGGTGTATGTGGCTGGTGCCCTAGCCGCTGAGCTACAGGCGCCGAGCCTGCTTCAACTTCTTATAGTTTTTCCTTAGTGGCACCTATTAGCATGAGGTAAAACTCATAATGGAATCACATCTGGTTAAAGTTAATAAGCTAAAGAAAATGGCAAGTCTACTGAGAAAATAAACGACCATTGGCTAATTAAACTACCATTGGCTTATGATAATTAGCCATGGTGCCCGTAGCTCAGTGGTTAGGGTGCAGCCACTTACATCCAGGCCTGCCAAATAACAGTGACAACTGTAACAAAAAAATAGACAGGCATTGTGGAGGGCACCTATAGTCCCAGCTACTGGAGACTGAGGCAAGAGAATCACTTAGGCCCAAGGGTTTGAGGTTGCTGTGGGCTGTTATGTAACGGCACTCTACTGAGGGCGACATACTAACACTCTGTCTCAAAAAAAAAAAAAAAAAAAGAAATTGTCTGTCATTGTAATAAGAGATGGTGAGTCATCTGTGTAAATTACTGTTGTAGATAATATAGCCAAATTGAAGGTTTCTAGGGTCAGCTGGAGGCAGGGAAGAAAAGAAGTGGACTACAGCTGGTTTTCTCCAAGGCTTCATAAATAACCTAAGGGACTCAGGCAGCTGGGGCTTTACATATCTGTAGCAGGAAACACATGATTCAGGAATTCTAGAAGCCTGGTGACTGATAGGTAGGCTTGTCTCCTAGTGTTGAGAAACAGGATGGGGTTGATGCTGGAGTTTAACAAAATTTAGTTGTTTGAAATGAGATGTTATGGGTTAAAAATTAGTATCCATGAGTGAATTAAGAGATGGACATTAATAATCACGTATATCTTCACCTTAGCAGGGCATTTGTATTGGTCTGAGATAAATCACACTCTTTTATGTGTCTCTAGCTACTTCCTTGAGTTGCTACCAGGTAACACAGTTGAAAGCTACTTAAAGGCTGGAATGGAAGACATTATACCTTCAGGGATGCTTTCTTTAATGAGATTGCTTTCCTGATAATACCAGGAGAACTGTTACTTTGCAGATTCACATTGTAGTCTATATAATTGCTGCTCCCTGGGACCAGACTACAGTATGCCTGTGCTAAGTGTAGCTATGATAAGTATACTGAAGGAATGGGAATTGTAGTGTGATGTATTAGGATGAAGGAATGTAGTTTTGAAAAAATGGGACTCTGAAAGATTAGCCTGGGCAAAATGCTATGTGGGAACTTTAGGCAGAGAGCATGTCAGTCCTGAATGCAACCAGGGGAAATGGTATCAAGGCCCTTAACAGATAAATTCCCAAAACATTATGTTGAGCAAAAGAAACCAGATGCATGAGGTACATACTGTGTGACTGCACTTAAATAAATGTTAGCAATAGGAGAAACCCATTTCTAGGGTTAGAAGTCGGGATATGGTTCCCCTTATGTAGGGAGAATGGTAGTTATGAGAAGGAGAACATAAAAGGGGGCTTCTGGAATGCTGGGAATTTTATGTTTGTTGACCTGGGTGTTGGGTACATTGGTGTGTCATGTTGTGGCCACTAAGCTATATCCTTATTGCCTATGAATTTTTTTGTGTACATGTTATATTTCAATATAAAGTTGAAAAAGAAGAGAAAATACTTACAGGAGGTTAGTTCTGCATCTGCAGTGGTCATGTCTAATTGCCCATAATTGGGAATTAGATATATAAGGACTGGGATTACATTATGTTCCCCATATCTCTGAGGAGTAAATATTATATGGCTACTTTTGAGAATAAATAATTCTACATGTACTTCCATGAAGCTGTTATTAAATTGAATAGAGGAAATTTCAGAACATATATCCCATTTACCTAAAAGTGAAACTCTGTGTACTTATTGCATGTATATAGAAAATAATCTGGAAGGACTCATACTAAATAATCAATAGTGGTTAGCTTTAAAGGTTGGTTTATGGATAATGTGACAAACTGGGGGATGTTAGAGTTTTATGTTATCTTTTTGTACCATTATATATTTTTACTGCTATAAAAAATTTTTAAAAAAAATTCCAAATACCACTTGAAAGGGAAATGATTGAGAGATGTAATGTTGCTATTTTGGTAAAATCTCTGCGTGTGGTTAAAAGAGGAAAAGGAGTTATGAGAGAAATTAGAGCTCCCCCAGGAAGAGTTAATATAGTTGTACTAATTCCACCCCAGAGGGTGAGGCAGATTTAGATGTACTTAGAAAAACAAAGTAAACGTAAGCACTTAATGTAAAGTAGAACTAAATTGCCTCTTGGATCCCCCTTCTAGTTGATCCAGAGTACCAGAAGGAAGCAGAACAGAGACATCGAGAATTGGCAGCTAAAGCTGGAGGATTTAATGACTTTGCAACTTTAGCTGTCATCTTTGAACAATGCAAATCAAGGTATGTGAGGTAGTCCTTTGTACTGGAAAATGTCAATTTGATAAAGAACTTTAGTATGTACTATGTGACTTTTAAGTGCTAAGGTTCAGCAGGGGTGATATTGACCTCAAAGTATTTTTGAATATTAGTGAGATTATCTTTGT
Organism: Otolemur garnettii; assembly: GCF_000181295.1. NCBI lineage: Eukaryota > Metazoa > Chordata > Mammalia > Primates > Galagidae > Otolemur > Otolemur garnettii. The sequence goes on from NW_003852489.1 coordinate 3,761,856, forward strand.
CAAGTGACTGTTAGTTACTAAGCATTATTATGCAGTATCAGTTCTCTTTCTTTTTCTCCCTAAACCTTTTTTTTTTTTTTGCTTCTATATAGGTAGCTTAAATGAGAACATGATTAATGTGTATGTGTGTGTAGACTGTTTAACTGCCTTTTACTTCGAGAACATTTTTTTATTAAAGATACCACTGTTTTTGTCTTACAGTGGAGCTCCAGCTTCATGGTGCCAAAAACATTGGATTCATTGGAGGTGCTTATTTTCTGCATTTCGTGTGGAAGCTCAACTTCGAGAACTAATCCGGAAACTTAAACAGGTGATTGTTATAATTGTTTTTTTCTTGAGCATTTTGGACCTATATATTGAATTAATTAATGTATGTTACTTCTTACCACCCTTTCTATTCTACCATCCTCCCTTTCTTCTTGCTTCTTTGTATAGCCATCTCCCTGACTTCGTGAAAGAATTTTTTTCTATTTGCTTTGTCTTCAAATTCACTAATCTTTTCTTCTGTGGTGTTAAATCTGCCATTAATCTTATCCACTATACTTTTCATCTCAGATGTTATAGTTTTCATCTCTAGCTGTTGGATTTGAGTCTTTAAACTTTGTTTTCTCAGGTCATTGTTTAACTTTTTGAATATAATGTAATCCAGTTATAACATATAGTTAATATCGTGTCAATTCTCGGTTGATTTTGATAGACTAATCTATGTCCTCCTTATTGGTTGTATTTTCCTAATTTCTCAATGAATGCCAAATATTGTGAATTTTATCTTGTGGGGTGCTGGATACTTTTATATTCTAGTTACCTAGAAATGGTTTGATCTTTTTGAATCTTGCTTGTATATTTTGGTAGGTGGAGTGAAAGCACTGCTTAGGCCAGGGCTAGTTATTCTCCACTACTGAGGCAAGACTGTTCTTACTATTCTTCTTATGTGAGTTATAAGGTATACCAGTCTAGCTTATAGGAACAGGCATCATTCCTAGCCTTGTGTAAATACCATGCAGTGTTCCTTCTCATCCTTTTGAGAGGTTCTTTTCCTGAGTTGGTAGTTTTCTTGAATTCACATGTTCTTTTTTTTTTTTTTCTTTTTTCTTGAACTCATATGTTGATCAATCCTCAGCTAAACACTAGAAGAGGATCTTTTACCTCTGTCTGTAGTTTTTTCATTTTGCAGTTCTCTTCTCTGGTAAATTTTAGCCACCATGGCCTTTCTTGATTTTCAGCTCTATCTCCTTAACCCAGGAAATGGGTTCTATTTGGGTTTTTCTTCTCTGTACCTTGGTCCACCGTCTTTTCAGAGTGCAAGCTCGTACAGTTGTTGGGCTTACTTCCCTTATTTCTTGTCTCTCAGGAGTTACTGTCCTTTGTTGACTGATATACAGTGTCATGGAAATCATTATTTCTTTTATTTTGTCCACTTTTTTGTTGTTTTAGGTAGAAAAGTTAAATCTGTTTCCTCTTACTCCATATTAGCCAGCAACAGAAGTCTTTGGAAATGTGGATTTTTCAAATTGTTCTATGATATTCACCACTGTATGTATATTCTTTCTACAGCAAAGTGATTTCCCAAGAGAGACCTTTGAAGGCCCTAAACATGAAGTACTACGAAGATGTCTTTGTGCAGGCTATTTCAAAAATGTAGCCCGAAGGTAAGCAATAAGAGCTTGAGAGATGGACCAAGAAAAACTACTGTATTCGACTACAGTATTTAAGATCAGAGATTGAAGGTGTGATTTAAGCTCTGTGATGATGATGACATCAATTAAAATGACCTTCTGGGCGGTGCCTGTGGTTCAGTGAATAGGGTGCCGGACCCATATACTGAGGGTGGCGGGTTCACCCGGCCCTGGCTGAACTGCAACAACAAAAAAAATAGCTGGGCGTTGTGGCGGGCACCTGTGGTCCCAGCTACTCGGGAGGCTGAGGCAAGAGAATCGCCTAAGCCCAGGAGTTGGAGGTTGCTGTGAGCTATGATGCCACAGCACTCTACCGAGGGCGATAATGTGAGACTCTGTCTCTAAAAAACAAAAAATGACCTTCTGCATAATTGTCACTTGTGCAGGGGGAGCAGCTTTGGCTCAGAGTGGGGAATTAGAACTCAAGCAGGATATAAGGGGAGTGAGTGTAGAGTGTCCACTGTGGGTTATCATCATGTAAGGCAAGAGACAAGGGTTTATTTGCAGAGTGGTAGCCCCATGCGGAGTATATAAGCTATACAGGTTAAGGATGGCATCCCCAAGAAAGAAGTGGCAGAGCTTGAGCAGGGTGGAGAAGAGTTTTGGGGATATCAGTCTTGAGTGTAGTGAAGAAAACATCTCTGTAGGGAAAAGGTTAATGGCGGTGATGGAAGATTCATTATATACAAAGGAATTAATCGTAAACCTTTATTAATGATAATAGTGAAGGAAGTTAGAAATACTGAAAGGGAGAACATGAGAATGTGGTGTTGTATTGAAATTTCAGTGTATAATATGAAGTTATGGTTTTCAGTATAAGGAGATGGATGGATGGATTTATGTGAGAGTAAAAATAGATTTTAGTATATATAAATGTAATTGTGTTTCTATACATGTAAATATTTGTGTATATTTGTGTATATATAAAACGTAGCTCTGAGAGGGACTGAGAGCAATGATAGTATTGGCAATGAATATACACTTAGTGCCTAGGTCTTGACTTGGAACAACCACCTGCTTTTTGGAAAAGCTTTTTGGAAAAGCTTTTTGGAAAAGTTGGGCTAGGAAAGTGAAGGTGAGCCCTGAATGTCTTATTTTGCTAGGAAGCAAAGAAGTGATTAGTACAGGTTTGGGCCATATCAGAAGTACGTAGACCCAATATGGAGAGGTCTCAACTGATCAAATATGTGATATTTTAAGCATTAAAATTAATAATAGTAAGGAATTACAACTCATTTAATAAAAGGTAAAATCATGGATCTATAGTGATACAGATTAATAAATGAGTAAATTAAAAGTTTAATAAGAGTAGAATTTTTACATAGTTAAGCTCTCCACAAAATTCTTGTTAATTACAAAGGAAAAAAGTAACTTTGCAGGACAGCACCTATGGCTCAAAGGAGTAGGGCGCTGGCCCCATATACCGGAGGTGGCGGGTTCAAACCCAGCCCCAGCCAAAAACTGCAAAAAAAAAAAAAAAAGTAACTTTACAGTGGAAAAGCCTGGCAACTGCTACCTAAATCAAGCAAAGTGAACTTCATTGGTAATGAAACAAATCAAAATCATGTTTTTCCTGATAGAATGCAATGAGAAAAACATTACATTATTTCTGTAATATTGCTGCCAAAAATGCATATCCTGAAACAGACAAACTCAAATTGAGGGACATACTACAAAATAATTAGCATGTAATCCTTAAAGGTATCAAGATCATAAAAGCCAAAGAAAGACTGAGGAAGAATTCTGGAAGGAGGGAGGCTAAAAGGACATGAAAAGGCACTGCATGATTCTGAACTGGATCCTTTGCTATATAAAGGGCATTATTAGGACATTTGGTGAAATTTCAGTTTGATCTGAGGATTACATGTTAGTAATGTATCAGTGTTAATTTCCTGATTTTGATGGTTGTATTGTAGCTATGTAAGAGAATATCCTTGATTATAGGAAATACATGTAAGGGATCAGGTTATCAGCTTAACTCTCAAATGGTTTAGGTAAAAAATTTTTATACTGTATTTGCAACTTTTCTGTAAATTTGGATTCTTTCAGGATTTTAAAAATATAATATGTCTTGGTCACCAGTTATGTGCTAAACATTGAGCAGTTACTAAAGATAGAAAGGTGGAATAACGTGAGTCCTGAACTGTTGCTGATACTTGGCTCTAGTGAAGGACACAGATATGTAAATAAATAATTATAATGCAGTCTGATCTGGGCTACACTAAGAACATTTACAAGGTACTATAGGAAATCAGCTGTGACAGTTGAACTAGGACTATGATTTTGACAAGTTATTTGGAATGATATGTAGGAAAGTATTGAGGAGGATAAGAATTTGAAGTTAAGGGCATGAATTAATAAAATGATACATGAAATTTTCTAATTATCAGATTTTAGGATAGCAAAAAATCAACTTAACCCTTAAAAAAGAGATGTAGCATAATATAATATAGGGAAACTAATTACTTTAGGAGAACTATATTTAGGACTTGGTTTCATCATGCATTAACTCTGTGTTCTTGAGAAGGCTAGCTAATTTGTTTGAGTCTTAGGTTTTTATTTTTTAAGACAGTCTCGCTCTGTCACCCTTGAGTAGAGTGCAATGGTGTCATAGCTCACAGCAACTTCAAAGTCTTGGGCTCAAGTGATCCTCTTGCCTTAGCCTCCCCAGTAGCTGGGACTACAGGTGTGCATCACCATACTGGCTAGTTTTCTGTTTTTAGTAGGGACAGGGTCTTGCTCTTGGTCAGGCTGGTCTCAAAACTCTTGAGCTCAAGTGACCCCACCCACCTTGGTTTCACAGTGCTTGGTTCCATAGGCATGAGCCACTGCGCCAAGCCTTGAGTCTTAGTTTTGACCCTTTTAATAAAGGCTCTCAAAACTCATAGATTGTTTTGAGGCCTTGCTGTGAAAACATTCTGGAAGCTCTAAAGCACAAATACATCATTGTTGTTAATATTATTACTTATTGATCAGAAATGCTTGTAGCAGGCACTCCCTGGGTTACAAATGAGATAGGTTCTGTAAATCTGTTCTTAAGCTGAACAGATGTATATAATTTAGAACAGGTACATTTACCTATTACTGTAATAGCCCTTGTTCTTAAGTGTAAGTTATATATTTATTGGATGTTTGTAACTCAGAGACTTACTGTAATGACCTCCATTCGTGTGAGTTATATGTAAGTTAAATGTTTGTAACCCAAGTTACAGGTAAATGGACCTGTTCAAACTTACATACAAATTCAACTTAAGAACAAACCTATGGAACCTATCTTGTTTGTAACCTGGGAAATCCCTATAAACTTAAACCTCTGCTTATAATATTCTTTGTAGTAGAACATATTATAATTGTGTATTGTTGCACTTAATGTTCTTCTTCTGGTCTTTAGCATTTTATTTTTCTGTTTATAGGTCCGTTGGGAGAACGTTTTGCACAATGGATGGGCGTGGAAGCCCAGTTCACATTCATCCTTCCTCAGCAGTAAGTACCTTATTTTTAATAAAGGAAAGAAATTTGTAAAGGTATAAAAATAAGTATTATATGAATGTCTTCTTTTCTCTTTGAGGTTAAATTTACATAAAAAACATACACAGTAGAACCTCCATAGCTGACCACTCCCTACATTGACAACCTGTTTAAGTTGAGCTAATTTTCTTAGATTGGACAAGTACCACATGTGTGTATCAGTACAGTAGGTCTAATTCCTATGTTGACCAGTCTGTTATAGTCCCTCGGGTTGTCAATGTAGAGGTTTCAGTGTTTGTATATGTGTGTGTGTGTACATACATATATATGGTGGCCCATGTTTCCTGTTTGAAGGAGATAGGAATTCATTCAGAAAGGTATGGGCTTTTATTTGGTTCTAATGTGGAATAGGGCAGGTTATTGAATTATGATCCTTAAATACATTGTTTTATATAGCTTCATGAACAGGAAACCAAGCTTGAATGGATCATTTTTCATGAGGTGTTAGTTACCACCAAAGTCTACGCAAGAATTGTGTGTCCAATTCGTTATGAGTGGGTAAGAGACTTGTTACCCAAGTTGCATGAGTTTAATGCACATGATTTGAGCAGTGTGGCTCGACGTGAAGTGAGAGAAGATGCAAGGAAGAGATGGACAAATAAGGAAAATGTCAAGCAGCTAAAGGGTGAGTGAATCATTTGTTCTCTCATTAACCACTACGCCATAATGCTTTCCAGTAGTCCTTTGCTATTTTTGTTTATAAAATTTGTGAATTATTACCTCAGGACATCCTTTTTTCCTATGGGACACTTTTCTTTCTTTTTTTAAAAATATGGAACGCTTCACGAATTTGCGTGTCGTCCTTGTGCAGGGACCATGCTAATCTTCTCTGTATCATTCCAATTTTAGTATATGTGCTGCCGAAGCGAGCACTTAAGGGGCATTTTTCATGAAATATTAGGTCCCCGGTTAGGAGGCACAAATAACTGGTACTGAACTAGGAGCAAAAGCTTAGTTATAAGCTCACATGTACAAAGAGCTTTATAGTAAAGCTTGTTAAAGTTTAATGATGGATAGTATTGTATTTTCCTTATTTAACATTACTGGAAAATAGAATGGTGAAGAATTTTGCACAGGAAATTATGGCAAATAGAAATATTAAGCTCGGCGCCTGTAGCTCAGCGGCTAGGGCACCAACCACATACACTGGAGCTGGTGGGTTCGAATCCAGCCCAAGCCAAACAACAGTGACAACTACAACCAAAAAATAGCCAGGCATTGTGGTGGGCGCCTCAGTAGTCCCAGCTATTTGGAAGGCCGAGGCAAGAGAATCACTGAAGTCCAAGAATTTGAGGTTGCTGTGATGCCATGGCACTCTACCCAGGGTAATAGCCTGAGACTGTTATCTCAAAAAAAGAAAAAAAGAAAAAGAAATGTTAGTCATTAGGTGTTTTGCGGCAGTGTTAAAACATTGTGCCATGTGCTTGAATTAGGGTCCATTTTTATGAATCACTGGCCTCAGTGCTCTTAATGTGTTAACCATAGGCTACGTCACTTTTTTGGAAGGGCGAAATTTAATTTCCTCATTTTTTTTCCTTAACATTGAAAAATCAGGACATCTCTTTCTCTAGAAATGTTAACACTTCCAGTACTGAATCTCAAAGTTAAAGTTTTATTGGATTAATTTGTAATGTTTTCAGATGGAATATCAAAAGAAGTCCTAAAGAAAATGCAAAGAAGAAATGATGACAAATCCATATCAGATGCCCGCGCTCGCTTCCTTGAGAGAAAGCAGCAGAGGACCCAGGACCACAGTGACACCCTGAAGGAAACAGGATAAGCGGTGAACTCTCCAATTCTGGAAGTAGGAAAATCAGCCAGGATATGTGCTTCTACTTTGCCAGTTATTTCAGACACTACCAAGAGGAAGTGGTCAGCAGCTGTTACTAGCCTATGGGCGAAAGGCAAATCAAAGCTTATAAATCAGAGTTAATCTATACCAATAAATGGAATTTTCAAAGAAAAGATTGGGTTGCCATAGTCATAGGCAGTGATACATGTAACCAGTGAAAGACAATACATGTAATATTTTCTTCACTTCAATTCTGCTGGCCTTAACTGGTATCAAACGCTGTCATTGAGATATTTTCAAAGAAGATTGAATTGTATTTAATAAGCGTGTATTCCATTTGCATTGAAGCATTAAAAATTATTTTCCTTAAATCTCTTTAAGGCCTTCTTGTTGCTATTAGAATAGTGTTATATCAGGTATGTGACCGTTTCCTTCAGAAGGCTGAACCTAAGAGGTTTTACTCAGCAATACTTAGATGTCTAACTGTTTAATTGCTACAGAGCTTTATAGATATTTAGAGAAAAGACTTAATTAGTAAATAAAATTGCCTATGGCAGGATTCTTTCTTGAATTAATATTAATCCTTAAATTGATTTTTCTGGGATTATACAAACTCCTTTTTATAGAAAAGTATATTGTTTAAAACAGTAGCTATAGCCATTAACCAAAGGACAGATGATATATACACATACACACACACACACGTATATATATGAAAGTTCTTTTTTAGCTGTACCCACATACTTTTATCAACATTACGTATGTAGGTGTGACAGTGCTTTCAAAAAACCCCTCCACCTGGCCTATTCTGTTGCTTCCAGCTGTTTGGGTAGGAGGATCATTTAAACATCTGTTGTGCCAATCTTGAGATGAGATTTTCAAAGCAGTCAACACTATTTCACCAGTGTTTCAAATTGGAACCTTGAGGCTAGCTGGTATCACACTCAGGCCACACTCAGCACTTGCCCACTCTCATTTACTGCCTTGTATTCTAGTTATTGGTGTATTTGTCTATCTCTTCACTAGATTATATGCTCCTTGTGGGCAGGGACTGTGTCTTTTTCATCTTTGTATTTTTCATGGCACCTAGTATATTGCTTTGCACATAGTAGTCACTCAATGTTTGTTAAATAAAGCTATTAGTGTCATTAAACTCAAGACAGTATAATGTGTGTTTTTAGGTATTTTGTGTAAAAATTAATCTAAATTTTTTTATAGGTAACTCTTTTCTAGTTATTTCTTTTGGAATTTACATGGTTTTATGTTCAATATTAGAAACTTAAAAGACTTTATTGAAAAATCTCATGAGGACCCAAATCCATGTTTGTCCTTGAAGTAAGGTGAGTGGTGATGGTTTCTCTTTACCTTTCCAGCATTTTAATTTGTTCATTTTTATCTGTAGTGCTGTAGACACTGTTTTAGCATATAATCATTTAGTCCTGTCAGTTTTTCTTCTCAGGTGTATGCACCAGGGCATTTCCTTAGATGGGGTGTTGGGGAGGTGCTGTGTGCATTCTTGGAATGAACGCTCCCTTAATATAGTAAATATTTATTAAACATGTAGTCTGTGGTCCTTACCCAAATTTTATTAGTTGTTGCAAGAACATCTTTTACAGAATTTTTCTCCAATTTGGGATTCAGTTGAGGATCATATACTGTGTTGTATTCTCTTAATTTGAAAAAAGTCCTCAGTCTTTGTCTCTGACAACATTAAGTTTTTTCTAATAACAGTAGGCTGGTTATTTTATAGGGTGTTCTCAATTTGGGTTTCTCTAATGTTTCCTCTTGGCTGTGCACTTTTGACTGTAGTAGTACGTAAGCAATCCAGTATCTTTCCGAGAATGTCACATCCAGAGTTGCATGGCATTTGTCCCTTATTGGTTATATTAATTTTGATTAATGGGCTAGTGTTTTTATTTTTTCAACCTACTTATAATTCATAAGTAATTTGATGGGGGAGGTACTTTGAAATTATATGAAACATCTCATAAAACATGATCATTTGGATTCATCACCAATTGGTTCTTACTTGAGTCAGTTTTATTCTTTGGGTTGCAAAATGGTGATTTTTTTCTTAATTATTTTAAATATTTATTATATTACAATATAATTTGGTATTATATGGTATGGAAGAGCTTTCCTTGAAGGATGAATTTTTTTTTAGTTACCCAACTCTTATGCCACTCATGAAGGATGAATTTTTGATAAATAGGTGGATACTAGGAAGAACGTGGATCAAGACAGAATTAGAAAGTCCTATGGGGGTGTTTGATACGGATGGCAAATAGTCAAGTTTACTTGATGCATAGAGCATATATAGACTAGTAGTAGGCTAAAGATGTTGGTTGGATAAGATGGCCAACCTGTGGAATTTGGAATTATTTTGTGGGATATATGGATTTGTTGGAAGGGAAAAACATCTTCATAGTTTTTAGATGATTGTGACAGTGATATTAATAAAAAGAATTTCCATTCTTCAATTTCTATTGAGAAGGTTGTGAAAAAAGTATTAAGATCTATCAAGCTAGATCTTGGCCGGGTGTGATATTTCATGCCTATAATCCTAGCACTCTGGGAGGCTGAGGCAGGTGGATTGCTTGAGCTCAGGAGTTGGAGACCATTCTGAGCAAGAGTGAGACCCCATCTCTACTAAAAGTAGAAAAAAACTAGCTGGGCGTTATGGTGCACACCTATAGGTTGAACTACTTGGGAGGCTGTAGCAAGAGGATTGGGTAAGCTCGAAAGTTTGAGGTTGCTGTGAGCTATGTATGATGCCATGGCACTCTACATAGGGTGACAGAGTCAGAATCTGTCTCAAAAAAAAGAGAGAGAGAAGAGTGCTAGATTTAGTTAAGGGAAGAAGGTAGAAATAACCTCAGAGAACAGTGGTGGTTATGCAGGAATGGTTGATAAAGATGATGGACCTTACTAGTAATAATAGGGGGATGCAAATGAAAATAACAGATGCCATTCATTCGTATCAGATTGGCAACAGTTAACATGCCTGAAAAGTGTTAGTGTAGAACAAATTGCTCTTAGAGAACATTTTGGCAATAATTAGTAAAGTTGGAGCTGTGTCCAACCTGTGTGATCCAGTAAGTTCACCTCTAGATTTAAATCCTAGGAACTCTTTGAGATTATATAAAATATTCTGTTCCTCATAAAATTTGACTCCTATAGATTTAGCATCCATTACTGATGTTAAATACATAAAAGTGTTAATACAGCATCCATAAAAATATTAAATATAGCATTCATTAAAATGCTAAATGTACCCTTGTTTCTATAGTAAAAATTTGAAGAACAGTATACATATATAGCTGTCAATAAAGAAAAGGTTTAATAAATTGTGATATGTTCTTAGAATCAAGTTTAAAATAGCAGTGAAAGTGATTTTGGAGGCTCCTAATACATGCTTCTTAACTGCTTTGCAGAACAGATAAACCAGTTCATATTTCTACCAGCAATGTAGGACAGTGCCAATCTTACTACAGCCTTGTAATCCCTCATAATTATTGTAATTACAGACAAAAAGTTACCTCGTTATCTTAATTTGCATATTTAGATATTTAACATTTTTCGCATGTTCAGACAGTCTATAGGAAATAATAAAATTACATGACTTGAATTTATAAGACCACATAGTAAATATTTAAGGCTTTTTGGCCATATAGCCTCTGTTGCAACTATTCTGCTGTCGTAGTTTGAAGACAACAAGAAACAATGCATAAATGAACAAATATTGTTTTCCAATAAAACTTTTTGGAGAATGAAATTCAAATTTTGTGTATTTTTTCATGTGTCAGGAAATATGGTCAGCCTTTAGTATCTGGGGTTCTGTACCCACAGATTCACCTAACTGCAGATTGGATTGAAAATATGCCAAAGGAAACCCCAATAAAAAATAATACAAATAAAAACCAAAAAGTATAACAACTTATTATAGAGCATTTACATTGTATTAGTCATTATAAGTAATCTCCTAAAAATAGAAAAACTGAGGCAAGAGGATCCCTTTAGCCTGAGTTGGAGGTTGCTATGAGCTGTGACGCCAGCACTCTACCCAGGGTAACAGCTTGAGACGCTGTCTCAAAAAAAAAAGAAAAGAAAATGAGATGAGTTAACCCAAAATACAGCCTAGCACCGAGTGCTTTGTATGTGAGATGTATTCATAAACAACTGTTGTACTAACCCCAAGAGTGAATACAGACAACATTAGTTAGGAATTCAAAATGAGTGGTGTAGTCAATAAATGCTATAATAGCTGGAGAAGTAAGGTAAACGGATTTTAAGCTTAGTTTTCAAGGAAGAGTAGGACTTACACTGAAACAAAAGAGACAATTTGTGTGGTTGGGGAGAAGAACCGATGGACTATCTATCAAAGTCACCTTGAGAAGGGTTTTGCAATGTGTGGTCTGTATCTTGGGTTAAAACTGAGTGGGTCAAATGAAGAGTACTTTGAGTGCTATCATTCTTGCAGATAGAAACATTTGAAAGTTAGCTTGGGCCATGTGTGCTGCTAGTCTGCTACTTCATTTATTCCCCCCCTTAAAGAGATGGAATTTTAATCTCATGTCCATATCTGATCTCGTGGCTCAGCTAGACAGTAACTCAACTATCGAGACTCTAAGAGCTGTCTTTATTGGGTTAGTTTTTATTTTCACCATGTAGAAGGCTTTGTACAGTAATTCCTCCTATCTGTGGTTTTGTTTTCTGAGGTTTCAGTTACCTGTGTTCAGCCATGGTCTGAAGATAGGTGACTACAGTATAATAAGATATTCTGAGAGTGTAAGACCATATTCATATAACTTTTATTATATAAAATCATAAATTATTATATAACTATATATAAAATTATATCAATATTGTGCTATTTTATTATTAGTCTCTTATAGGGCATAAGTTACAAATGAAACATTATCATAGGTATATGCTGTATGGGGTTTGGTTCTAGCTGCAGTTTCAGGCATTTGCTGGCGGTCTTGGAACATTTGGGAGTACTGATCCCAATTAATCAGTGGCCAGTGGAACTAACCTAAAGAGATCTTTTCTCAGTGCTAATGGTGCTGGCTTAGAAAAGACAAATAAAATTTAAATCAATAAAATAAAAGGTTTATGAATGCTATATATTTTTCATCTCAGGAGTGTTATGGAATGAATAGTAGTTGTGTGGTTCTATACATACAACCCCTAAGCTCACAGTTATTTGGAGTATGAACAACCAGGAAAAGGAAATAACCAAGCGTTTGGTGTGTTTCACATAGTAATATGCTTAACAGTCAGGATACAATAAGATAAGGCATTTTTTAAATAGTTAAATCCTAATGTGTCCTAGGTTTGGTATATATTCAGAGCAGGCTACTACAGGAGTACTACTTACAAACTGCCCACTATGATGAATGTGAGGACTTCAAGACTCAGAATTGCTTTCCCATATCACTTTTTAAAAAAAGACTTTATAGAAGAATTTAATATTGAGTATGTAATTTTACATTGTAGGTATTGAAAAAATGTTTGTTCAAGAAGTAAATTAGATTATAATTCCTTGAAACTTTATAATCAAGTTAACCAAAACTTTTTTTTTTTATTGAATGATAACTATGTACATTAATGCACTTCTGGGGTACAGTGTGGGGTTTTCACACACAATCCGAAACACTTCCATCAAACTGGTTAACATAACCTTCATGTCATTTTCTTAGTTATTATTTTAAAATGTTCACATTC
>NW_003852489.1:3775777-3785809 GCF_000181295.1 Otolemur garnettii
AAAAAAAAAAGGCCATCTGCTGATACGGGGTAAAGACTATAGATTTAATTGCTATTCATGATACATTGTAAAACTTGTCTATATAAATATATGAAGATTTAAGACAACCCTGAGCAGTGAATGATGTCAAAGAGTATAAGCTCAAGTCCATTTCATACTGGAAGAAAAAGGCCATTACTTTTTTGTTCTTATTTCATAAATGTTTCCTGATTTTTCATTTTTCAAGGGAAGCCTTGCCTATAGTCAGTGCTTTATACAAGGCTTTTTTTTTTTTTTAAACTGGCATTTGACATCCAGGTCTTTATTTTTTCCCTGTTCTTTATCTTCCATGGAAAGATACAGACTTAGTATAATCTAGAAGAGATTCAGACAATGGCCCTGGGGTTAGGGGGTGGGGGAGAGGTTTCAAAGCTATTTCAATGGCAAAATCAAGTATCTAACTTGGGTAATACTGAAGTATATCCTTCATGACTTCATTAAAATCTGAATTGTAAATACTTGGTACAATGGATAAAGTATTAAAGTTTTGATTGAATACTTCTATTTAAAAGATCAAGATTTTAAAAGTTAGGGACCGTAGTACCATGGCTGTTTGAAAATGAATGCAGAGGAATTCTACAGTGAAAGGGTTTTTTTGAGGTGTCATCCCAGGGTAATCACAGATCCTGGCAATAAAATATTAGTGGCACAATACAGGTTTCCTGTATAAGGTTTTGAGAAACTGGCACTCCTCAAAATAACAGACGAAGCAATGTAGTTTTTGCTAATCACACTTAATTGTGACTCATGACAAAGACCTACTGTTGATGAACATTCCGACAAAAATAGTTTGAAACTGAAAGAACTTGGCCATTTATTTTTTTAACATGGACTTGGCTAAAACATTTTCTAAAACCAAAAGCCAGGGTGATGATTCATTCATAGCAGTATTATTAAGACTATTAAATTGATTATGGATTTTTTAGATTATTAACAGAAAAAGCATTCTGGGATGCAGGATTTGTTTTCTGGGTTACCTATTCTTCTCTGTAACTTAAGGTAATGCTCAAAAACAATGCCATTCAGTTATCCTTAGGTAACCTTTAGCCATTTCTAAACCCCACTTTGGGGTTTCTAAGTCAGGGATTTCACAACCTTTCTCCTGCCTCTACACCATTATGAAAAGCAGCATACTCCTACAAAAATAAATTCCTATTATCCTACTCAAATTATTGATCTTTAAAAAGGCATAGGTGGGTTTTGGGGCTCTTTATATGTTAATCATATAAAGGACTAAAGGACTTTATTCCTCTTGAAAATTAATTTGAAGGGTCAGTATTCACAATGATCCACAATTAACGTAATTTATTTTTCTTCTCCTTAAATGAGTCCTTAAAACATAGATTGCTATGTGTGATGATGACACAGCAGTCACTTTAACAGAACCTCAGTGCACTTTTTGGTTAGGTATTCCATGCCAAATATCTTAAGTTAAAAATCATTTGCTTTGGGAATTCTAAATGTACTTAAAGTTACAGGGTCTAAATGCAAATGGAAGACACTTATTAATAAATTAAATTTTGGTAGCCCATTCATGATATAGCTGTAAATGTAACTTGATTAATGTATTACTATAAGATAACAGTAACTCCCTTAAAATTTTAACTTACCATTTGTCTATTTCTAAAAAGGATTTAAATCAGCTACTATTAGACTGGTATTAGAAAGGTCGTTTCAAATGTTGCAGAACACAAAGGTTTGAGTATGTGGCGTAACAAATGCTAAAAGATAAAATTTTGAAGCATAAATAGTCACTCTTCGAACATGGTGGAAGGCTTTTCTTTGCACAACAGTCTCTGCCCTTTCCTGCCAGATCCTTCTCTCATCCTCATGGTAAATATTTTGGGAAAAACACTAAAAGCGAGTAGAATGATTAAGCAGAATCCTCAGTGTAAGCAAAACTGCTTAACACACAAAATTATTATATACCCAACAGTGTTTTGTATTCTTTAACTGAAAAGGGCACCAAAAATAATTACCGCGGAGTTGAGTTTTTTCTTGAGATCTTTGCGGGGGGGTAGGGGGTTGTACTACTTATAAAGATGAAAGGCACAGAACTAAATTCTTCCCTTTTTTATTAGTGCTATTATGAAATATTATTACAACTTTACTATAGCAAGAAAGTAGTGGGAAGGTTATTAATCGATAATGAATTGCCATAGATACCTTAATGCTGTAGAAGACACGATGCTCCAGCTTTGAAGCGCTCTACACTGTTACCTACAGGCAACGTTGAGGTGGTCCCACTGACATACACGGTTATTCCCTTTCCTCCAAGAGCCTTCATGTTTTGCCAACCATCCTTACGTAAATACTTGAGACTCACAAATTTTGATATGGCTAAAAAAAAAAAAAAGCCTACAATTTTCGTCTAATCATTTAACGTTATGATACTCAGATTTTTCATCACGTAACTAAACTAGGCCGATACATGTCTACAGACACGTAAATAAAAGCTATCGTATAAGGCCAGCTTGAAATACTTTGGCCTTCACTGTCCTTTGAGTTAATTTTCTAACACCCAGAATGCTAGTTCTACTTAGAATCCGCACATCAGGTTTTCTAACCGTCAGAAGGGCGTGTGTAAGGGCAGGCAGGATTTTCAACCTCATTTCATTCCCCCCCACCCCCAGGGATATAAGAAACCACCCACTGTATGAAACCAGGCGGGGGAGGAGTGCGGCAGCCAGCTGCCAAGGGAGCGCTCTGCAGCGGGGCCATTTCCCTGAGTCACGGAGAGGGCGGGAGGCTTGGCCCCTCACCCACGCCACGTCCTTTTCCTAAGGGGCTCGGTCCAAAAACGTGCCACAAGGGAAGGAAGCAGCACTCGTTATGCCTCGAGGTGCCCAATAGTCATCTCAGTCCCAGGAGACGCCGCATTTCCTTAGAACTAGCTCTCCATTCCAGCAGCTTTCAGCCAACCTTTCCCTGGGAGCGTCACGTGCACCTGGAAGTACGTGGGTGGGACCTACAGCGCCTGCGGAAATGACGTCGGTCGCCCCGAGTCGCATGATGTGGCAAAATGCAAAAAAAAAAAAAAAAAAAAAAAAAGAAGGGGGAAGGGAGGAAAAAGCTAGAGACTGGAGAAAGTGACGGGTCTAAAAAAAGTAGTCCCTCCAGTTCCTCTATTTTCCTAACGCCGCAGCAGTGAGCGAGCCGCCGGCGCACTGCGCCCTGAATCCGTGCGCCCGGCACGGCGCGGCGCCCCGTGGAGGGGTACATAAGTCGGAGGGGTGAGGCGACGGGGCGGAGTTCTGCCGCCGGATCCCTCCGCAGGGCTCAGCCGTTTCCGGAGTCTGCGCTGCGCCCGGTTCCGCCATTGCGGCTCTCCCGGCCCCTGGAGCCTCCGCCCCCGACCCGAGCTCTTTCGTCCGCCTGCCAGTTTCCTGCGTCCCCGGAGAATACCCTGCCGAGCCTAGCCCCCTCCCCTCCCCTTCTCCTCCTCTCCCTCGGAGAGTTCGGGCAGCTATTGCCCCACAGCCCCAGTGACAGGAGGAGACCATTCCCCCCCCGACAGCGCCATGGCCCAGATTCTGCCAATTCGTTTTCAGGAGCATCTCCAGGTGCGGCCGGACCCGGGCTGGGGAGGGCTGTGGAGAGGGTGTAAGGATAGAAGAAGCTGGAATGTGCGCCCGAGCAGAAGAGAGACTGGGGTGGGTGTTGGGGGGTGTATATCGGTGTTGGGGATAAATGGAGGAGGGGAGTTATCTTACACACCTTAAAGGGTTGATTATGGAAAGGCCGAGAGTCTGAGTGTAAAGGGCTGGGAGGCCAGGCCGGGTTCGAAGGCCTATCTTGCTTCCTGGAGGGCCAGAATTTGGCGTACTAGCTCTCCCCGCCGCATTTTATTCACTTCATTCATTTGGATGGGGTGGGGAGGGAGGATTCTTACGTGTTTTTCTTGGAATAAGGTTTCTTATCACCC
Organism: Otolemur garnettii; assembly: GCF_000181295.1. Taxonomy (NCBI): domain Eukaryota; kingdom Metazoa; phylum Chordata; class Mammalia; order Primates; family Galagidae; genus Otolemur; species Otolemur garnettii. The sequence goes on from NW_003852489.1 coordinate 3,779,742, forward strand.
CCTGGACCAGTGCAGGGCTGTCACCTTCCATCGCTTCTCTCTTTCCCCCATCGTGTCTGCACCTAGGGGCTGTGGGGCGGGTGGGTTGGGGAGGAGCAACCTTTTTTCTTCCCTTTGCGGCTCTCTATTGAGAAAGGCACCTTCCCCGGGGGTGGGGGAGATCGGCTGTGGCTCGTCTCTGGCCTTCCTCGAGGCAATAGAGACAGAAGGTCACTGAAGAAACTGAAAGAAGGTAGAATAAGGGGACGCATTTCTTAAGGCGATGTCAGTCTCACAGTGCGTGAGGTCAAGGCCCCTAGGGGTACCTCGTCCTTTTTTCCCCTTTCTTGATTTCTCTGGGGGTGATGTGCCTCTTAACCCTGTCTCCTCTTTAATTCTAGAAGGTAGGAAAGAGTTATCCAGAGGTTATCTTGAGGTCCCTGAAGTCTAGCAGAGAGTTGTGGGATTGACGTGATTACTCTGGTCAGGATTGCAAGGAATTGAACTGAGCCCTTAGGATAAGATAGAGTACACCTGCTCTGAGACTGCAGGGTTATTTGGTCTAACTAGCTTCCCTTTAGATTCTAGAGATCTTCCCTGCGGTTCCTTATCCTGGAGGCAACATATTGTTGTCTCTTCTGGCAGTATGCCAATGGCCAGTCTAGGCAGGTGACCATTGGAAGGCTTCACTGAATTAAGCCTCTTTAGAGTTTTTAATTTTCCTAGTTCATCAACCTGATTTTTAATTTAGCTAAACTAATTTATTGATATTCATTTTCTTTCTTTTTAAATATCCCTTTTAAGAAACTTGCCTTAGTTTAGTTTCCTGAAGGGGGTCATTATCATACTGGTATGACATGACATGAATATTAGTGATCTGTTAGACTCTTTACAAGCATTGATGGCGATTTTACTTACATTCTTCCTTTGGTATAACATACATAAAGGATTCTTGTTAATGAAAGGGTTTAATAATCAGACCGTGAGTAACATTTTTTGCGGGATTGTCACATTTGCTTGCACTAGCAAGGAATTCTTTTAGGCTTAAAAGTAAAGAGTGACACAACTTTACCCACGAAATTAGTTGAATAATGCAGTTTCTTCAGTTCATTTATGGTTATCAAATAATTCATCGGAAGTAATGAAATACACCTTGGCAGTAAAAGCACTAATAAGTGACAGAATGGACATTCAGAAGTTATTTTATGATCAATTCGAGTTTAATTGCTGTGGTTATCTCTATTAAAGTGGGGTGGCAAATGAATGTGGAGCGATAGGAAGGTATTGTTTTTGAGTGTACAGGGGAAACATGGGCTTGTCCTCACATAAAATGAATCTGAAATATCTTCCTGCAGACAAACGTTTGTAAACCATACACAAGAAAGCATGTACAGCTGCTGTTTATTCTACATGTGTAGCCCACTAGTAAATTTTACTTATTGATCAGTGATAGTTTGAGTAATAGCTTTTTTCATTTCTATTAAAGAGACAAGAATTGTTTGATGATCAGTGATTCCAAAGATTGAAATCCAGCCTTTCAGTTACTGAAGACAGATTTTTATACAGTTCTGATTTCTCAGTAGTTCAGAGTTTCTTCCAAAACTTGAATGAAGCTGTTTTCTTCTCAGATGATTTGAAGATTTTGAGTATAAAGCAACTTTGCATATATACTTGAAAAATTTAGTTGTCTGTTTTGGAGTGCTATATCATTTCTAAACTTAAGCTTAGCTAGTATGACTTGTTGGTAATAATTAGTTGCACAAAGAATCCCAATCACCAGGCTCTTCCAGGATATCTCCTGGTTTCACATTTTTATCTCCTCCCTTTTTTAAAGTAATAAGGATTTTTTTTAAAGGGCATCTTAGGTCTTTGACTTCTGAGCCTCTGCCAGTTTGCTAAGTAGCAGAAAATTTTCTGAAACACCCCAGGGGTGGGGGTGGGGAAATGAGGAACTTGAGTATGAGTATAGAGTTAGCTTGTGAAACTTCAAAACATGAACTATGAATGAATTTATTTTTATATCCTTTAACTGCATTGGCAACTGAAGGCTCTGTCTTCAGGGTTGGAATTCCAGCAAATTAATGTCAATATTTAAGTTATGAAGGTTTTTTTCTTTTTTAGGATGTTTAGACTGATAGCAGTCAGCAAATGAGTACCTATTTGAGCAAGACATAGCCAGAGTTGGCAATTCTGAAAAAAATCCTAGGCTACATATAAAATGTTGCCTGTAATTCTCAGGTTTTTTTGTACATTAAGTATTTGCATGGCAGTTAACACATTGCATTGTATTCCTGGGTTCTTTGGGTCTTAAATTAAAAATCTCCCCACCCTTTGATCTGTAAATTCCAGGAGGGAATGTGCTGTTGAGTTGAATGGCAGTTTCTTGCTATGGTTATTTTGGTTTGCAAAGAAAAAGCAATGCTGAATACTACTGGGATATACTCTGTGCTCAGCTGTACTGTTTGTATAAGATACTGCCTGGAATTCTGCTGTCGAGGCTGAGAATAGCTTCCCAGTTCAAGATACATCATATTTTTCAGGATTTTTGTAGTGGCCAACTTAGCTTAAAGAGCTCCAGTTATTTTAGTGTAAATGTTTTCATTTTGTTGTAAGACACAGAATAGTGTGTTTGTAGAACCATAATCATTTTTATTTTAATGTGCAGTGACATTCACAATTTCAGGAACTTTGATAGTTTGCTCTTGGAACAATGGTTTCTACCCATAATTGGAATGTGTATCTTGGTTTTAAAAGGCCTTTTTGAGTCCTTACCTTGGCAGAATTATTTTTCAATGCTTGTATGTAACCCTATATAATATTTGAATTATATTTAATAAGCTGTTTTTTTCTATATGTTTTATTGATGTGGCTTTTGCTCTTTGGGAGTCACTGTCCTATAGAACTTTCTTCAATGATGGAAATGTCTATTAGCCACATAGGGATATTAAGCCCTTGCAGTGTGACTTAGATGACTGAGAAACTAATTCTTGCTTTTATTTCCTTTTAATTAATTCAAAGGTAAATAACCATATGTGGTAATTGACTATAACAGTGGACTGTATAATTATAGGCCATACTGATGTGCTTTGTGAGATTGAAGATTTATCTGTACACTCAGATAAATCATTTATGTGTTAGAACATTTTTTTAGCTAAAATTAAAAATCATTATTCAAAAGTTTTAGTTAAGTACAGTCTCTTTTGGAAGGTGATGGAGGATGACTAGCAGCAGATTTCTTGAGATCAAAAGTTATGTTTTGTGAATGTGGCTGGGTGCTTTTAGATCTTCACTCATTCTCCCAGGTACCTTTCTTAAACAGATGAAGAGCAGACTCAAAAAGTATTGGGAACAGGATCAAAATGGTCCTTGTATTAGTCTCTGATACAAAATATTTCAAAGAAATGGAGTAATTGTCCTTAAGAGGAGAAGCTGTATAGTATCCTAATGTGGTTTTTTTCTCAGTTGTACTTAGGCCTGGAGGAGTGAATTCTATTTTTTTAAAGGTGATTAATGTGGTATAGTGAATGGAGCATAGGTTTAGGGGTTGTTGAGACCTATGCTATCCAATAGGAAAAAAATACGGCCATGTTAAAAGTAAACAAATAGTATTAATTTTAATATATTTTATTTAACTATTCCTAAAATATTTTAGTATGTAGTTAGAATAAAATTTACTGAGATAGTTTGGATTCTTTTTGTATGTTTACCACTTTAATATTAATTTTCCAAATATGGTGTATATTTTAGGCTTAGAGTGCATAGTTAATCCAGACCCCATTTTTATTGGAAATGCATGATCTTTATTTAAAGTTCAAAAAATTTACAGTTAGAAAAGCAGATTTCATATCTCAGTGATTCTAAACATACTTAAGTTTTTCAATAATTGAATCAATGATGAGTTATTTAATGTTAATTTAAAATTAGTAACTGCATTTCAAGTGCTCAAAATTCTGTTGTGACTTCTATATTGGGCAACATGGTAGCCTATGTGTTTTTTTTTCCCCCTGTTAGGGCATACTGCTTCACAGAGTTACTATGAGGGTCTGAGAACTTGTATGTGAAAGTACTTGGTAATAATGCAACTTAGGACCATTAATTGTTAGCTATATAGTTTTTATCTAGTGCATTTTATTCAGGTCTCTCAACCAATGACCCAATATTCATTTGCAGACTTAGATTTTTTATAAATATTTGGGGATAGTGCATTCACCAAAGAATTAAGTACTTAACTACATGTCAAGAATGTCTTAGACTCCAGGGACAAAGTGGTAAACATAATGGACTGTACCTTGCGTTCTTGTTTGCATAGATTAGTTGGCAAAGGCTGTCCACATACTGTTCCAGTCATGGTGGTCTACTTGACTTTGAATCTTTTAGGTATTTGAATATTAGATATTGTGCAGAACTTTTTTTTTAATTTTGAGAGAGTCACTCTGTTGCCCCAGGCTAGAGTGCCCTATTGTCAACCTAGCTCACAGCACCCTTTGACTCCAGTGTTCAAGTGATCTTCCTGCCTCACCCTCCCAAGTAGCTGGGACTATAGCACCTGCCACAATGCCAGGCTAATTTTTCTATTTTTAGCAGGGAGGAGAAGGGATATTACTCTTGCTCAGGCTGGTCTTGAACTCCAAAGCTCAAGCTCTAACAATCCTTCTACTTCAGCCTCTCAGAGTGCTGGGATTACTGGTGTGAGTTGCATTGACCATGTATATCTGTTTGATCACTACTGTGTGCCAAGAATTCTGTTAAATATTCATGTCTTTTATCTCATTTAATTGGCAAGAGAATCTCTTCAGATAGGTAGGGTTAGCCTTACTTTACAAATGGGAAAAATGAAGTCCACAGCAGCTAACTTGTAGAGTCACACAACTAGTGTGGGTAATCAGACTTTAAAAGCTTGTTCTTTCATTTTGGCGCCTTTACCTAATTTGGTAAATGTTCTGTTTAATTAGTATTGCAAACTATACCACAATTATTTTTATCTGTGCTATGATGTTCTTTGATTTTAGTATTCGTTTGATTTTAGGGCATTTTTTAATATTATGAGAAAAATACAAGCCAGTGAAGCAACATCTAATTTTCTATGCCTGAAGGATTAGATGATAGCTTTCTAAAGGGCTTTATCCAAGTTCCCATTGGAAACTGCAGAATGATTGAGATCAGGTTAACTTGTAATCAGGATTATCTGCATCCCTCTCATAAGGCTGGACATCTCAGACTTTTCAGTCTGAAACCTCTAATGAATGGAGGAAATTTTACTTTGTATTTTGCTATAAATTAATGTTTTGTGTTTATACTAATAAACTTGAAGCTAGAAGAAGACAGTTGTGTTTAAAGAGGGTAGAAAAGGAAGGTGAGAGTAGAATATGCTTGCTCATTTTGAGCAGCATAATGGTAGAAGGGAAAATGGTTACAAACTTTTAGAGTTTTGCTTTGGAGGCAGAACTGTCAGCAGTGTTAGTACTTCCTGTTCTGAATCATTAAGTAAATGAGGAGTTTCTGTAAGTTCTAAAGTAAAGCAGGTTTTAAAGGTTTGTTCTTTCTTTTCTTTTCTTTTTTTTTTTTTTTTTTGTAGAGACAGAATTTCACTTTATTATCCTTGGTAGAGTGCTATGGTGTCACAGCTCACAACAACCTCCAACTCCTGGGCTTAGGCAATTCTCTAGCCTTAGCCTCCTGAGCAGCTGTGACCACAGGCACCGGCCACAACGCCCAGCTGTTTGTTGTTGTTGTTGTTGTTGTAGTTTGGTCAGGGCCAACTTTGAACCCGCCACCCTCGGTATATGGGGCTGGCTCCCTATCCACTGAGCCATAGGGGTTGCCTTAAAGGTTATTTCTGATAGAATAGGAACCAGGTCCTTTAAAACTATATATATATATATATACACACACACACACACACACACACATATATGTATATTTATTTATTTATTTTTAAATTAAACTCTGAAATGTGTTTTTCTGGAAAATATCTTGATGCTTAATATTGGCTTTATTTATTTCAGGTTTTCGGCTTGTCTCAACTTCCTCATTCATTGAATTGAAATAATATTTCCTGGCTTGGCGCCTGTAGCTCAAACGGCTAAGGC
>NW_003852489.1:3786010-3799061 GCF_000181295.1 Otolemur garnettii
GCCTATAGTCTCAGCTACTTGGGAGGCTGAGGCAAAAGAATTGCTTAAGCCCGGGAGTTGGAGGTTGCTGTGAGCTGTGATGCCATGGCACTCTATCCAGGACAACAGTTTGAGGCTCTGTCTAAAAAAAAGAAAGAAAGAAATACTTCCTGAACAATTTTGAAGTTAAATTAGTGTTTGTGTTCATGGCATTATACTTAGCCCTTAAATTCAAATAGTAGTTCTTCCTTTATACCCTCAGAGTCTTCCTTTATCCACTTGAGTTGAACTTATGTGCCATACTAGAAGACAAAACTATCATCTACCCAGTTATGGAAGCCAACACCAGACTTATTGAAGTTAACACCAGACTCATTCCTCTTTTGCATTTTCTATATCTAGTCCATTTCTGGAGTAGGGGAGGAAAGAACTCTCATAGTAATATACACTAGATGTCCTAGAGATTATAGTTTTTGAAAACCCTTAGTTGAAACTCTGGGAATCATACATAGAAGATGAAAAATGGGAATTGGATTGAGAATTGCTCTCATTTATTTCTGACCATCTGCTCATCTGAGAACGTAGCTTTAAAAAGCACCAAAGGGGACAGAGTGAAGCCATGTGATCTATATATGCTGTGCTTGGTAAAACAGCTGGCTTTGAATAGATCTTATTTCAAGATGAATAATGAAGAAAAAAATTGGGAAAACATCATTTGCAAAACTCCTATCTTTCCCCCACTCTCTGCAATACTCTGTATTCAGCTATATGGAACTGTTTAAATCTAAGGCAGCTTCCTTTTTTTATATAAATTTCCTTCAGGAATAAGTTTCCTTTTTTTTTTTCTTTTTTTAAAGAGATGGAGTTTTACTTTATCACCCTTGATAGAGTGCCGTGGCGTCACAGCTCACAGCAACCTCCAACTCCTGGGCTTAGACAATTCTCTTGCCTCAGCCGCCCAAGTAGCTGGGACTACAGGTGCCCACCACAATGCCCAGCAGTTTTGTTTTGTTGCAGTTTGGCCGGGGCCGGGTTCGAACCTGCCACCTTCCATGTATGGGGCAGTCGCCCTACCCTGAACCTCAGGCACCGCCCTATGGAATAAGTTTCCTTATTAAAAGCTTTACTGCTGAATTTCCATAGCATTGTGTCCTAGCACAGTCTCTTCTGTTTTGAACTCCAGAATGCTGTTTGGCAAAGGTTACCATAGGCTTGAAATCAACTGGATTGGTGACAGGCAAATTTTACACGTTAATTCTGTGTGTGGCCTCATAATTGGAACTTTTGGATGGTGTAAACAAATGCTTTAAATTGAAAAGCAGTACATTAGGGTCCTGTTTTTAGAGATCATAAATCTATAAACGAAGACAAGTAAAAAACAACTCTTCTAATATGCAAGTGGAATTTGAGGCATGTTACAAAATTGTACCATATGATTGGATTGCAACAAATTTTTAAAAAATACTTTGGATTGAAGATGACTTTTCAGTACTAATGAAGATACTAGTATCAAAAACACATGTGAAGAGTTTAAATAAAATGGTTTCTAAGATGTGAAGAGTAGAAAAATGTTTCTAAGATAATTTTATAATTTTAAATGTCTATGTAAGTTGACATTGAATCATATATTGAATCATATACTATATATTATGATTCATATATGATCATTATACTTGAATCGTATATTAAGCATCTCTACTCCCTAAGAGTTTATAGGGACCAACGCTTTTTTGGAGATAAACTTCATGTAACATAAAATCAACTATTTTAAAAAGTACAATTTAGTAGTATTTAGTATGTTCACAGTGTTGTACTACCATCACCTGTATCTAGTTCCAAGACATTTTTATCATCCCATATGAAACCTCAACCATAAAGCAGTCTATTTTCCCTCTATCTCCTTGCAACTGTTAATCTGCTTTTTGTCTCTGTGGATTCTGGGTATTTTATGTAAATGAACCATAATTTTATGGCACTGTTTTTTTTTTTTTTTTGAGACGGAGTCTCAAGCTGTCACTCTGGGTAGAGTATTGTGGCGTCATAGCTCACAGCAACCTCAAATTCTTGGGCTTAAGCAATTCTCTTGCCTTAGCCTCCCAAATCAGTGGGACTACAGGAGCCCACCACAACAACCAGCTATTTTTTCATTGTAGTTGTCATTATTGTTTAGCGGGCCTGGGCTGGATTCCAACCTGCCAGCTTCAGTGTATGTGGCTGGTTCCCTAGCTGCTGAGCTAGAGGCATGAGCCTTCATGGCACTTTTGTAATAACTGTGTATCTATCATACAGTGGAAAGGACTGTCTCATTTACTGTAGAGTTCTCTGTGCATTAGCATAGTGTCTGGCACATGGTAGCTCCTTAGTAATTGTTTAAATACACTGCTTCTGGGAAACTAGAAAGCTGGGAAGAGACCTGAAGAAATATTTTTTTTTTTTTCCTACTGGAATCAGAAGAAAACTTTAGAAAACTGTTGGCATCATCTGTGACATGCAGAAAAAGTTGATATAAAAGGAACAGAAAGACCCCGGGAGATAATCCATTGTAATAACAGAGACTCTACAGAAACAATTGGTAGTGAAGGCAAATAAGAGCAGAATTGGGTCTGTGGAAAGAAGCAGCAACATGAAGTGAGAGTAACTTGGAGATTTTTTAAAAACATTTTTGAATTCAGAAGTAAATCCAGAATTAAAATGGTATGTGTGATAGGATAGATTACAAATTATAGAAACCAAAATAGCTAGAGTGGAAGCTCTTTTCAGATAATGGAAGAGAGCTTTCCCAATATGATAGAAACCAGATTAAAAGGAATTGATGTTTGGAACAGGCCTGAGGAAGTTTTAGTACCGTGAATTAAAACAAAAAACCATCCAGTGCACATGCCGTCTCTGACCAAAAAGGTCAAGGTAATCTTAGTTGTTTTGTTTGTTTTGTTGTTGGAGACAGTCTTACTCTGTCACCCCAGGTAGAGTGCTGTGGCATCATAGATCACAGCAACCTCAAACTCTTGGGCTTAAGTGATCCTCTTGTTTCAGCCTCCTTAGAAGCTGGGACTATAGGCGCCTGCCACAACTCATGGCTAGTTTTTCTATTTTTAGTAGAGACAGATTCACACTTTTGCTCAAGGTGGTCTCAAAGTAATCTTAATTTTCTAACACTCTAAGAAGTACAGCAATGTTTATAATTTTTTTTTTTTTTTTTTTGCTGTTTTTGGCCAGGGCCGCGTTTGAACCTGCCACCTCCAGTATATGGGGCCAGTGTCCTATTCCTTTGAGCCACAGGCACCACCTATTGTCTTTTTTGAGATGGAAAGTGTTCTCTCTCTTTTTAGAGGAAAGGAGCTACAATTTTAGCTTCCTTTGAGACAAACCTGTTTTTTTTCCTTTGTCGGTTGTTTCCTCAGTAGTAATGACAAGGTTATAGTCTAACACAAAGTAAACAACGGAGGTAATTTTATACAAAACATTGTACTTAAAATATTGAATTGATGTTGCTCAATAGGTGTTAACTGATCAGTCATTTAATCGTTGTAATGTTGTGAACTCCTTCAATTTAATTTTAAATGATTTTGAGATAACTTGTAACTCCTTATGCTGATGTTAATTTTATTCACTCATTTGAAAATGATATTTGCAGTATTTAAATTCACAGGAAAATATTCCAGTGACTTAGTTGTTTAAAAAAATGGTTCTAGTTTTATAACTCGTAGTGCCTGGTAGGCTGACCATGCTTTAAATGATTGATATAATTAGAAAAATTAGTGATAGAGCATAATGTATGATTTCCTGGAAGGTCTCTTTAGTATAGACTAGAGAAATAAATGATTATGTACAATAGTGATGAGGTTGAGCTGAATGAATGTTAACACTGGGCTGCCACTTAAATATACATTTGTGAGGTTATAGGGAAGGTGTGTCATAAAATGAATTTTCTTTAGGACCTTTCTAGCTTTAATAGTAAGGAAACTGACCAGATGTTTTAGTCATTCATACTAGGAAAGTAAGCCCTTCGTGTCTGCTCAGATATTCATCATCTTGTGACAGTTTTTATGTTAAGTTAGCACTAAGTATTATAATCTTTGAGGCTTACCTTCAAGTAAGCCTCTTTTCTGATTGTTTGAAAGGCAGGTCTGGATATACTCTTCTCCCTGCCCCTCACATAGTTGTACTGCTGAATGACATTTACACAGGAAAGGACATAATCTTGGAAAGTCATATCCCTTTCCAAGATTAATATATAAAAACTTTTCTATATTCTCCTGCAGCTTGTTCAGGATTGACCTAACGGATCTCATAATTCATCTAATTACTGGATTATTTTTAAAGAATGAGTGAAATTTAAAGTTTTTAAAATTTCACATTAGCAGTTGGTTACAAGTAGGATAAATTCTTTCAGTCTCTTGGTAGTTTAGTTTACCAAGCCACTAGTCTTACAGTCTCAGGCTCTGACTGTGGTTTCTTCCTGAATACATATTGCTTACAATTTGGAGTTAATGACCAGAGTCAAAAATTCTAAGACATAGCGATTCTGTCAAAGACCATCATGGAGTAGAAATAAATCTGGATGTTTATGTATGGGGTTAGCGGGGGTTAGAGGCATTTTTATTTGTTGCTTGAAATCTGTGGAGCCTACAGAAAACAATAGCTAGTATCCTGTTGATGGAAGACCTAAAGGAATGCTGCATTCTCAGCATTTTTTTTCATTTCCTGTGGAATACAGCAACTGCAGTTTTTATTAGACATTCTGCTAGTTTCCAGGAAGGGCCCAGTGAAGTGGTGGCTGTCAGCATTTTTTTTCCACTGTGATTGAAAAAGAAGGTAGAGGATGTTTAGGAGCTAAATGAAATTATTTTGAGTGAAATACTTGGGATAGGAAGTTAACCAAATCTTCAAGGACATACACCTATATAGGGAGATTAATGGTACTGTAATGATATCTGAGTATTGGCAGGTCTCTCTAAAATTGATGACCTCTTAACTTTGTAGTGGGAACACCTCTAAGTCCTTATCAAGACATATGGTTCTCTTACAGCAAAGGTAACTGAAACTATATGCAGACCACTTACAGAATAGCTTCATCTGAGAAACAGTAGATCATGCATGCTTCCTTTACATTTTCACTGTTCAGAGGAAACAAGGGGGAAGGATCTAGAAAGTGTAAAGCCAAGCACTAATTGTGAAACATACATGCTTAGTAATGCTGTCACAAACACAAGTTTCAATGTGTTTGTATTTTGATTTTTAGTTGATAGGCTGGTAAATGAGTTCCTTACAAGTTTACTGGTCATTCATTAGCAAACAAACTCGTGATAATAAAGAAGCCAATTTTCTTTTTTTTAGATTTTTTTTTTTATTAAATCATAGCTGTATACATTAATGCAATCACGGGGTACAGTAAGAATCCAATTTTCAATGAGTTTATTTCTGTCTAATCAGATGTGAGACCTGTTGTTTGAAATAAGTAGGTGCAAAGTAAACCTTTTACTTCTTTTTTCCCCAAACCTATTCTTTTATCATGTGGTGTCTGTAGGCACAAACACATTGCAAATGATTGTGCAAAGAATTTCCATAAATACCCTTTGTTCATATTCATCAATTTATTGTATTTTTGCCTTTATATACAATAGAACTGCCATAGTTGACCACTTCCCTACATTGACCACTTCCTTAAAATGCCATTTTCTTAGACCAGACATACACCATATGTACATACCAGTATAGTAGGCCTAGTTCCTTATGTTGACTTGTTTGTTACAGCCCTTTGGGTGGTCAGTTTATAGAAGTTCTGCTGTACCCTTTTTAATGAACTATTTGAGAGAGAGCCTTTGTGCTAGTAGGAAGTCATTTTTGGCTAGTCAAAGAATTGAGCATTGGAAAATATTGTAGTTTTATTTGGTTATATATCTTATGCTAGCATTTTTTGCTTTTTAATAAATACATACTATTGGATAAAGTATTTTCATGGCCTCTTCCTCTTAACAAATTTTCACATTCTGATCACTGATGCTGCACTAGATTTCTTGATTGCTTGATGTGTAAGGGTTTTATTTCCCATTTTGTCTGTAGGACCATGTGAACAAGCAAATTGGGCCAAGTAAAGTTTGAATATGTAACGTTAGCAGCATGGTGTTCAAACCAATGTTTTATTTAGAATGGTCTATGTTATGATACCATAGTCCCAGAACTAAAGGCGGAAATCACTAAAATACTGAGTGCTTATGTCCACTCAGTGCTTGATGTGTGTTAGAACAGTTTAACCTTTCATGCAGCACCTAGGTGTGCCTTACTCCCCCTCAGGCAAGGTTGGACACTGTCTTTACCTTTTTTCTTTGCCATATTTACAGCTCAACCAAATATATTTTCAGAATCAAGGCAGGAAAAACCTTAAAGCATTAAAAACCAATGAAAATTTATTCACTTTGGATTTCTGAGTTTAAGCAGTGCTGAAGTTTAAAAAAAATTATGCTGTTTTTTTTTATCTTAATATAATTTCTTTGGTCTCTTAACACATTTTCGGAGTTGGGAATTCATTTTATAGTTGTATACTCTTTTTGGAGAAGTTTGAAGATATTGATGAACATTTAGAAATTTTGGCACTGGTTCTCCCTTTTCTTATGTTCTTGGAGAAGCTGCATCTTATTACATCTGCACACCTGCCTAAATACTGTTCTTAGTTCTTTCTGACCCTAGGCCTTAGCAGCCACTTGAATTTTTTTTTTTTTTTTTTGAGACAGAGTCTCACTTTGGCACTCTCGGTAGAGTGCCATGGTGTCATAGCTCACAGCAACCTCAAACCCTTGGGCTCAAGCCATTGCCTTGCCTCAGCCTCTCAAGTAGCTGGTACTATAGGTGCCCACAACGGCCCCATGGTGTTTTTTAGAGACAGAGGCTCATTCTTGCTCAGGCTGGTCTCAAACCCATGAGCTCAGGCGATCTACCGACCTCAGCGTCCCAGAGTGCTAGGATTACAGGTGTGAGCCACCATGCCTGGTCAGACTGAATTTTTCCTTGGGCTCTTGTTCTGCTTGCTGGCATTGAATCTTCTAGGTACATTTTTAAGCCTCCTGCAGACCTATGAACTCTGAAACCTGAAAGTTCTACTTATTTCCTACCTCATTTCTTGTGTATGTAAAATGAGTATTTCTTTACCAATTGTTCATGATATTTTGCCAAAGTTTAATAATATTAAAATTTTCTTTTCTCCTTATTAAATTGCTAAGAAAAACTTCTGAAAACAGTGCTATCAGATAAACTGTGCAGTGCTGGAAATGTTTCTCTTCTGTGCCATGCAGTATAGTAGCCACATACTAAGCACTTGAAGTGTGACTAGTACTGAGAAATTGAATTCTTTTTTTTTTTTTCTTTCACACCGTCACCTTGGGTAGCTACCATGGTGTCATCTTAGCTCACAGCAACCTCAAACTCTTGGGCTCAAGCAGTCCTCCTGCCTCAGCTTCCTAAGTAGGAAGGTACGCAATACCCAGCTAGGTTTTTTTTTTTTTTTTTTTTTTAGTAGAGACCAGGTCTTGCTCTTGGTCAGACTGGTCTCAAACTCCTGAGCTTGACAAGCAGTCCACCCGCTTCGGCCTCCTAGAGTGTTAGGATTATAGGTGTGAGCCACTGTGCCTGGCCTAAAACTTTTTTAAAAATAAAATTTCCAGGCTTGGCGCCTGTGGCTCAAGTGGCTAAGGCACCAGCCACATACACCTAAGGTGGCGGGTTCGAATCCAGCCTGGGCCAGCCAAACAACAATGCCGGCTGCAACCAAAAAATAGCCGGGTGTTGTGGCGGGCACCTGTAGTCCCAGCTACTTGGGAGGCTGAGGCAGGAGACTCGCTTGAGCCCAGGAGTTGGAGGTTGCTGTGAGCTGTGATGCCACGGCACTCTACTCAGGGGGACAGCTTGAGGCTCTATCTCAAAATAAATAAATAAATAAATAAATAAAATTTCCAGGAGGCGCCCACAGCTCAGTGGTTAGGGCGCTGGCCACATGCTCTGGGGCTGGTGGGTTCGAACGTGGCACGGGCCTGCTAAACAAACAATAGAAATAGCTGACCATTCGGGCGGGCGTCTATATAGTCCTAGCTATTAGGGAGGCTGAGGCCAGAGAATCTCTTAAGTCCAAGAATTGGAGGTTGCTGTGAGCTATGACGTTACAGCACTCTACCAAGGGTGACAAAGTGAGACACTGTCTCAAAAAAAAAGAAATAAATAAAATTTCCAAGCTTTCTTAAGACAAGGGAGAGCTGTGTATTTATTACCTAGATTTTTAATAATATCTTACTATATTTGCTTTTTTTATTTTGTTTAAACATTTCAAAGAAATTTAGGCTATCATGATGTGATGCATACTCCAGCTTACACCATTAGAAACTAATGATGCAGGCTTTTTCTTTTGACTATCATTATAGCCCCTTAATATTTAAGAACCCCTAAATATCTAAAAACTTGTTCATGTTCAGATTTCTCTCATTTCTGTAAAATGTATTTGGTTTGTTTAAATCAGAATCTAAGCAAGATCTTCACTGTTGTTTCCAGTTATATCTCTCAAATTTCTTTTAAACAAACGTTTCTGTATAGTTGCAGATTAATAGAAAAGTTGCAAAGAATTCCCATAGATACCCTTTGTCCATATCCATCAACTTACTGTATTTGATTTATCCCTCTTTTCTTTGTACATACTAAAACTATTTGAAAGTAATTTGCAGACCTACTTCTTTACGCTACAAAGTTTCCTATTTCCTAACAAAAAAAAATGCTTTTCTAAAATCACACTACAGTAACCAGAGTCACAAAATTAACTTTGACAAAATACTGTTGTTATCTTAGGCCTTATTTAGATTTTGTCAAATAATGTTCTTCATATCAAAAAAAAAAAAAATCCAGGATCATGAGTTGTATTGAGTGATCCTCCTGTTTCTTAGGTGTCTTTGATCTGGAGCACACTATATTTTAAGACAACAGGTTTTCTTTTTTTTTCAGGAGAAAGACTCAGATATTTTGTACAGTCTCAATTTAGATTTATCATGATGAACTAGAGGTTACGTATTTTTGGTAGTGTACCATAGAAGTGATATACTACCAAAATATAACCACCACAGAAGTGATATGTTCTTTTTAGCACATTAGGGAAGGATTTGCTCACTAACCCATTATAGTGATACTAAAACTCTGATTCCTTGATAAAGGTTGTATTTTACAGGTTTCTCCCCTGTACTTCTCCTTTTCCTTTGTAGTGAGAATACAAAGGAAAGATAGGCAGATACTTTAGACTATTTAAGTATCTGTTACTCCTTGAAATTTCAACCATTAGTTTTAATACCCATTGGTAATTACCAGATAGTGACTTTGTAAAAATTCCATTAGTCCTTCACCAGTTAACCTTAGCTTTTGTAAGGAACAGCTTTCCTTCTATTTTTTTATTTCTATATTTTATTATTTACATTAATGTTACTCCTGGATTTCCTAATTTCTCTTTTCATCTATAATTGTCTTGCAAAGTAATTCACGGTATATACAGAGTAAAAGGACTATTGTCTTTTTGTGTAAGAAGATCCTAGACTCTTTAAGTTTATTTAGTTAGGCATATTACAGAGCAGAAATAAAAAAGGCTTCCAGTCTTTAAGATATTTATTTTATTTGAGGAACTTAAAGTTCAGTTAGATAAGATGACCTGTAATTGTGGGGCATGGGCAGATTAGGAAGCATTTGGAAACTAGTTTTGAAAAAGTGTAGCGTCCGTACATGTGTGGTGGGGGTGCTTTGAACCAGGTGGCTTTACCTTTTCTGCACATTGAGAAACGTGCTTGCTTTCCATTTTGCCTTCTATTTCTTAGTCTTGAGCTCTTTAGGGTAAAGAGAATTTTTGATGATACTGACCTTATGCCATCTGTTCACATTAGCTTTCCCAGCTTGCTCCCTTAGCAAAGGTGTTGGAAATGTATTTGCCAAGTTAGAAAGCCTTAGCAATACTGTTCTACAGTGTCCCTAAAAATAACAGTTAAAATAGGGTTACTCAGCATGAACATGTCACATGGTTTTGAAGATTCTGATTTCTATAACTTCCGTTAGACAAATTAAACAGCAGAATTGGAACTCTTTAAAATGTAATTTTGCTTTCTACCCTCCCCCAAAGCATTTCAAGATCTAAGTTAAGCACCCAGAGACCACTAATCTATTATCAGTAGTTGAAAGAAATTCACACCCAGACTTTCAGCCAACTTTATGGACAGCTGAATTAAGCAGATAATAAAATGCAAATGCAAAAAAGCTAACCTTAAACTAAAGTACTGCTATGTTGTGTGCACTAATAGTCAATATCTATTCCAGCGTGTCAGGCATTGTTCTTAGCATTTCACATAAAATCGTCACAACTCTGAGATAGATACTGTCATGTTTCAGATAAAGAAACACAGCTACCTGGTTTAGTTTTTGTGTTCTCTGTGGGAATGTGAAATACTGTTTTCTGTGTACAAAAACTAAGAAGGCTATTTAATTGTCCAGTCCCTTCTGTTAATCCAGATGGAGGCAGGGGAGGGCGTGCAGGAGAGAGAAAAGGAAACTTTTTTGTTTTAGTCTTTTGTAGCTTGTTAAGCCAGGGTTTTAGGTTGACTGATTAATGTCTGTTTACTTACCTTTTGGAATCCAGGTCTAAGTGTCAAGTACTGAAGTATGGTGCTACTTGCAAGCTAAAATCTGATCTGTATGCCAAATGATCTTTGATGTGCTCTTTTCTAAAAAGAAGGAAGCAGTTGACAATTTGTATGCTTTTGTGCATCGTGCCATTCGTGTTGTAGAAAAGGGAACATGGCAGTGTATGCTTTCATATGTTACAGGATTCTCTGAGATGAAAAATACTTGTGATTGGGGGAGAGGAGTATTACTGGAAAGATGGAGTGGAATCTTTTTACAGTATACCCTTCTGTACAGTTTGAGTGCTTTACCATATGCATATGATAACTTAAAAAAAATAAGTAGTCCTTTTTCATGGACTCCAGTTTATTGACTCTATATTCATGTATGTAGTAATAGTAAAATAAATGTTCTGTTAAGTTAAAGAAAAAAACCCCACCTTTATTATAGAAATTTCCAGGCATTTATTAAAATATAGTATTTCCAGCTTCAGTAATCATAATGTTTTGCCAATTGAGGGGATAAAAAAATGTGGCTATAGTTTGGATATTATTGTATGTCCTCTGAAAATAGTGCAAGTTTAGAGAGACTGTTTTATGTTCTCTGAATTTATCTGTGGTTTGTTCTACAGTCTATAATTGACTTTCTGTGGTATAGCTTAATATACCATCACACATTAATAATTGACTAAGAATACCTATGATTATGTACTGTTTTGAAAATATGCCACATTTAAAAATATTAATCTAAACAAATACTGTTAGACAATTAATCTAGTATGGTGACCCTTTTAAATGATCCTACATGCTAAGGGTGCAGCTAAATAAGAATTGTGGTTGATGATGGTGAATTGTCCTGTTACTGTACAAGGTCTGACAAGTTCTCAACTCATCCTAGAAAAAGTGCTGCATAGCTCATTGCTGAATATCACTATGATCACTTTGAAGTACTCTTCTTGGGAAGCTATGCACTGATGCCAGTGCCTAGTCCACCTTTCAAAGCAATTTTGGAACTCTTTTTCTGGAATGACCATCAAAGCTGTTATTGTATTACCCTGGGTGTCCTGAATGTCATCAAAATGTCTTCCTTTTAGTATTTTGTCTTCAGGTAAAGGAAAAAGTCCTTGAGGGGCCAGATCAGTTGAGTAGGGAGAGTATTCCACTATAGTTATTTACTGGCTAAAAGCTCCCATCCAGACAAAGCTGTGTGAGCTGGTGCATTGTCCTGATGCAAAAGCCATGAGTTGTTGGCCAAGATTTTCACTTCACATTTTCCTAACTTGTTTTTCTATCAATATTTACTTGGTCTGCTATGCTTCTCACAGTCAGCTGATAATTTTGAGGCAAAATTCAACAAATTTTTGCAATGTTTTTATCAGTTCTGGTTGTTATTTGCCACCATGACCTCTCTTCATTAGTGATGGTTTCTCCATTTTGTACACTGCCATTTTCTTCATGGCATTGGCCTCATAAACTTGGACTAACATTTCCTTGATTTCACTTCCACTCTCCATGAATTTAACACAAAATTGCTCTAATTCAAGCCTTGACATTCTTGAGACAGCACACAAAAACAATAATGAACTCCACTTAGCAAGACACTCCACATGCAAGACACTAACACAAACACAGCTTTGAAATACTGATATACCAAAGTTATGAAATCTTACTGAATTGTTAGTATGTGCACAGTGGCATGTTCATGAACTTAATCGTTAGACCTCATATGTTGTAGTGTAATTCTGTTTTGAATATATCACAAGAAAAATAGGCAGAATAGTACAGTAGGCATTCGTACTCAGAAGTAATATCCTACCTACCTTATTGGGAGAGGTGGAAGCAAATGTGACTTAACTGTCAAATATAACTTAACCAATAGGAATATGTTTCTTGAAGTTGCAGACTTTATTTTTCCTAACAACTAGGAAAGACTTTTTAGGAAGAAGCAGTTTGCTGTTTAGTGTATAAAAAGCTACCACTTAAGTGTACTTTTTAAATATGTTTGAACATATGACATAGTTTGCCACTTCTGTTCAATTTTGCTATTTATTTTTAAAGATTTTTTAAAACTTTTTTTCTAAGCTATTGAGCTACAGAGATAATTTTTAAAAATTTTTTATATATATATATATATACACACACACATGTGTTTATCTGGTTTTCACTTTTTGCCTTCACAAAATTAAAAAGGATTAAAATTTAGTAACAATAACAATGCTTAAGATAAGGACTAGGAATAAAAACCTCGTAAAGAACGAACAAAGATAAATACATTTGGAAATTAGATGATTGCTGCAGTGAAATATTGAGCAATAATAATAATGGGAAAAAAGTAACATTCACATTGTCAGATAAAAGTATGTCTATCATAGAATGCTTTGACTCTGAGCTTCAGTATGAAGTCATCAGTTAACTTTTTTTTTCCAAAGTCTCAAAAAATAGAC
>NW_003852489.1:3799610-3819590 GCF_000181295.1 Otolemur garnettii
GACTGGCGCCCTACTCACTGAGGCACAGGCACTGCCGGAGGATGCAATATCTTAAACAACATGTTAACAAGTTGAATTAAAAATTATTGTTCAAATAATGCACTTTGGTCAAAATTCAATTTATGTGAGAATTAGTCACTATTTTCTTCTTTTTCCCTCATCCCCTTCCTCCTTCAGAGATAATTTTTTTTTAAATAAGTAATTTATGTCTGTCACATGAAGTATTTTGAATGGTACATTATTGAGAGGGAAGTTCAAATATATATGCATATGGTGCCTGTGGCTCAAAGGAGTTGGGAGCCGGCCCCATATACTAGAGGTGGCAGGTTCAAACCCAGCCCCAGTCAAAAAAAACCCTGCCAAATATATATGTATGACTCTTGGTAGAATGTGCTTAATTAGAAAAGAGTGTAAGGATTAATTAGATAGATTGCAAGGATTGGGTGCACCCTATGTTCTTTGAAATGAAATCTTTGCTTTTTCTATGAATCACCCTGAGGCTGATGGTCATTGCTAACTATTGCAGCATGTTTTTCTTACTGTATTTTTCTAGGGATCTAGCAAGGAAGAGGAAACACGGGTTGTGTGACTTATTTCCTCCTCTTCACTGTCCTTTTGAATAGTGTTTGCTTACAGTCATCTTCCACCTAACCTCTAAAGTTGAAGGGTAGGAAGAAATCTTAGAATGATTTGGGATTCAGTGAGTCGTATCTGTGGTTGATATCTTGATTTTGTGTTTAATTTCCATACGTAACTAATGCTGTTTTTACCCTTTCTCAAACACTGTGGGATTTAACTTGTGACAGCTGAAACTCAAAGTTGCCTTAAGTGAAGAGTTGGTAAAGACTGAGAAACATTGAATTCTTATTTTATAGAGTAGTTTAGGAAGTAACTTGTTGCTTTTAGGTATATAGCTCTTTGAACAGCATGAGTCACTGGCATATCTTCTCCATTATTAGAAAGGTTAAAACGATTAAACTTAACAGGAGTCTAAGGATCCTCTACTAAGGAAAATACATGTATATAACTTCCTGAAACTGCATTAATAGTCTGGTTTGGAAAAGGCCTTCCTTAAGTTCACCCATAATCCCTTGGTATATTTGGGAGACCACTTAAGTTTATGTTCTTACATTAGTTCTGGAACTAGAAGTATAGAAGTGACAAGTTAAAGTCAGGAAGAAGTGGAAATTAATAATTTGTAAGGTTTTATTTTAACCAGATTCATTGTAAGTTACATACTTTATGGCTGGTATATTTGCCTTGCACTGCAGCTATACATGAGTTTATAAAACAGGTTAATTTTCTACTTTATTACTGTTTGTGTTAATGGTTACACAGTTGTTTGACTCCTTGCCCTTGGTGTTCAGTGACTATGAGTTATTGTAACTATACTTTATTCTGGCTGAGGCTAATATAATAAAGCCTTCATTTAGCCCTTTAGTAGTACTTAATCTCTTATACCACATTTAGTCACTAGAGTTTTAATGACCCCATTTGGGGTCCAGTAACATGTGACTTTTGTTCTTACACACTTAATTGGTTTTCAAGGATTTTACCACCCTTAGGTCTACTATATATGTATGTATTTGTTTATTGAATATACAATAAACAATACAATTCAATTTGTTTATTGAATATATCTTCTAAGTACACAAAGCAAATCTAATTCTGTTATTGTCCTTATAAAACCCTTCAGGGCCCGGGAACCTGTGGCCTTCTGGAGCTTTGAGTGCTGCCTTTTGACTGAGTCCGATTTTTTTTGGGTGGGGGGGCCAGAGTCTCACTGAGTAGAGTGAGAGTCACCCTCAGTAGAGTGATGTGGCATCACAGCAACCTCCAATTCTTGGGCTTAAGCGATTCTCTTGCCTCAGCCTCCCGTGTAGCTGGGACTACAGGTGCCCACCACAATGCACTGAGTCCAAATTTTCAATACAGATCCTTTTTAATAAGTTTGGATTTGGCCAAGGGTCCACACTTGGGGTTCTGGAGAGTCACATGTGGTCTTGAGGCCACAGGTTCTTCACCCTTGCCAGATGGTACAAAAGTCCTTGTAGTTCCGTTAGCAGACTACACTTTAGTATTTTTGTGCCTTAGCACATCCTCTTTCTGTTGAGAATTCTCTAACCCAGGCATCCTCAAACTACAGCCTGCTGAGGACATTTATCTGGCCCACTGGGTGTTTTTGCCGCTGCTGCCTGTCCTGCTTAGCAGCCAACTCATCCCAAGGCCTGCAGTCCGGCCCTCCAGTGATCTGAGGGACAGTGAACTAGCCCCCTGTTTAAAAAGTCTGAGGACCCCTGCTAACCTACCTCCCTTAAACACGTTGCCTCAGCTTTGGAGCTGCCTTTGACAAGATCCCTCTTACATATTTTTGTTTTGGCACTTTTTTCACAGTATTACAGCTTTTTTTTATCTGTGCTTGCTCTTCCAAGTTCATTTAGATCAAGGACTCTGTGACATTTTAATCTTTTTGTGCTGTAACTTAGTTTTTCTGAATCCTAAGGCATTTGAACAAGTAACTAAATGTTAAGGGGGATAAAAGGACAAAGAGAGCATAGGTTCAATAATTCAAAGATCTTAAAAAATAAACCAAGAAACATTGATCACTTCAAATCTCCTGAACCATAAATGCTAGCTCCCAAATGTTACTGTTTCCTTTAATCTCTATTTCTATCTTAGTTGAAACAATTGCATACCATATTTGTTGAAAGAAAAGAAGATCCAGGCAGGGATCAGTGGCTCATGCCTATAATCCTAGCCCTCTGGTAAGCTGAGACACGTGGATTGCCGAGCTCAGGAGTTTAAGACCAGCCTGAGCAAGAGCGAGACCCCATCTCTACCAAAATAGTAAAAACTAGCCGGGCATAGTGGTGCATGCCTGTAGTCCCAGTTACTCAGGAAGCTGAGGCAAGAGGATTGCTCAAGCCCTAGCTCAGGGGTTACAGCCACATGTACCAGGGCTGGCAGATTCGAACCCAGCCTGGGCCTGCTAAACAACAGTGACAACTGCAACAGAAAATCGCCAGGCATTGGGCGGGTACCTGTAGTCTCAGCTACTTGGGAGGCTGAGGTAAGAGAATCACTTAAGCCCAAGAGTTTGAGGTTGCTGTGAGCTATGACACCATGGCACTCTACCAAGGGCAACATAATGAGACTCTGTCTCAAAAAGAAAAAAAAAAAGAAAAGAAGATCTGATATTTGGCTATTAATTGCCTGGCTTTAATCAATGTGATGGAGATATTACTGTTGACCTTAAAGCCTTAATGGTTAAGTAAGGATTTTTCTTTTTTTTTTTTTTTTTTTTTTTGAGGCAGAGCCTCACTTTGTCACTCTCAGTAAAGTGCAATGGCATCATAGCTCACAGCAACCTCAAACTCCTAGAATCTAGAGATCCTCTTGCCTCAGTTTTTCATTTTTAGTAGAGATGGGGTCTTACTCAGTTTGGTCTCTAACTTGTGAGCTCAAGCAATCCACCTGCCTCGGCCTCCCCAAGTGTTAGGATTAAAGAGGTGACTTAAGGTGTCCGGCCTTAAGTATGGATTTTTTATATGATATATGCATGTCAAATATATGTGATATATGCATGTCAAATCTTTCTAGTCCACTTGGTTGCTAACATAGTTTTTATTAATTTTTTTTTCCAGCTCCAGAACCTGGGGATCAACCCAGCAAACATTGGCTTCAGTACCCTGACAATGGAGTCAGACAAATTCATCTGCATTAGAGAAAAAGTAGGAGAGCAGGCCCAGGTGGTAATCATTGATATGAATGACCCAAGTAACCCAATTCGAAGACCAATTTCAGCGGACAGCGCCATCATGAATCCTGCTAGCAAAGTAATTGCACTAAAAGGTATAAAAAGATTGTGGGTTTTTTCCTTAAATGTCTTCCTATGTATATTTTATGCAAATATAGTTATTAGGATATGCTTAAATTTGGGTAAAGAAAAAAGATCTGCAAAATTAAGGCAAGGAATAAACTTGATTTAAACTTAGGACTTTTACTTGGAATGTTTCTGTGAAATGTTTTACTTATAGCTATATTTGGAATAATTTTAACTTCTAGAATAAACACATTAAATTTTATATTTGTAGTATAAGACTATGCTAAACATACTTCTCTACAGAGGAAATAAATTAATGGTTCATATTCTGGAGTAGAGCATACTTTACTAATACTAGCACCTAAACATTGCAGAATTTTGTTATGATAAACCTGACTTTCATTTTGTACCCTTTTCATCCTTTAGGCTTGTATTTTTATTTACATTGTCAAGTTCTAAAGATAGTTTGAATTTACATTGTTAAAATTGCATTTGTCTGTATGGTGGGTATTGAAGCTCTAGAGTCAAGGGTGTTTGAGTTTATCCAAACTAATTATGAATTGTCACAACAGGGAAATGTTTAGCTTATTAGTCTATGTAGAGTTCAAATAATGTCTGGGAGCCTTTATTAGGTTTTTTGCCCTTTAAACTTTAGCATGAGACTATAAATGACCCCTTAAAACAGAAGTTTTTAAAGAAGACTAGGTGACAAATTATGACTGACTCTAAAAAGGGCATTTAATTGATAATTTTCTTTTTTGCCTTTATTTATTTTATTTTGAGACAGAGTCTCACTTTGTTGCCCTTGGTAGAGTGGCTGGGTAGAGCAACCTCAGACTCTTGGGCTCAAGCGATCTCTTGCCTCAGTTTTTCATTTTTAGTAAAGACTAGGTCTCACTCTTGCTCAGGCTGGTTTTGAACTTGTGAATTCAAGCAATCCACCTGCCTTGGCCTCCCAGAGTACTAGATGTGCCTGGCCTTTGTTTTTCTTGTTGATAATCAGGAGGAAGAATCTCTTGTTAATTTATGAGTTGTTAGAAGGGCTAAATAGATTTTTCTTTACATGACTTAAACTTTGTATTTAGTGATAATACTGATTGGAAAGTAAATGAGAGCGAGTAGGATAAGCATATTCAAACAGATAAGTTGATATCACATATCTTAAGAATTGATCTTGTCTGAGGGGAAAGATAGTCCAACTTTTGTTAGGCGGATGTTCTGTAACAGTAAGCATTTTACTTCTTTAAAACAAATAGATTTTAGGGCACTAACCTTTCAGCCTCCTTAAAAGAATTTAAATTCAAGTGCTTAGCAACTCTCACACCTCACTGTAAAAGGCCATTATTTTAATTTTGTCAAAGTTCTTTTCTATTTTTAATGTTATTGTTATCTTATCACATTTCTTAATGCTTTCTTATGTGTGCAGATGGTGAGTTATCTTAAATTAGATTGTATTAGTTATTGTCCTGTTCTATAAAAAGAATAAATTGAAAAGATTGCCAGAGCTTGTACAGTAACATCATAGATTTGTACCTGTATGTCTGCATTATGGAGTTGAGCTGTCATCCCTTTCCCCCCTCCCCAAACTATCCCACTTACATATACTCTGACCCCTTTCATGTAAAAAACAGTAAGTCTCATAACCCGGGGGTTAGGGAAGGCAGCAAAGGGGAAAGTAAGTCGTTCCAAAGTACTGCTTCTCTCCGAAGCCAGTTTTAAACCCCTTGGCTTCTTTTTATAAACAGGACTATAACTCTCACAATTTTTCAAGTCTGGTTGTGGTTTACATACTGTGTTGGATGGGAGTAACATTCTTTGTTTTATGAAAGAAGTTTTTGCACATGTGGTAAGAAGGGTCGTAGTATAAAACTGTATGTTTTGTCTCCCTTTTGGGCCCCTCCACCCCAATCTTATAATTTTTCTCCTTCAGGAGCCAGATTCTCTGTGGCTCAGGAATGAGGTTTTCCTTAGTCGCTAAGGCAGTGGTTCTCAACCTTCCTAATGCAGTGGCCCTTTAATACAGTTCTGGTGGGTTGTGACCCACAGGTTGAGAACCACTGCTCTAAGGACTAATTTTGATAGCCTAGTCATAGCTATGGGCTTTGATCTCTGCTAATTTAAATGAAATCAGTTTTGAACTGTGATGGATTTCAAATTACAAGTATAAGCCCTTGCATCTGACTTAGTGGACTCTTTAACACTCAAGGCAGATTGTATCCTCCTTTTACTAAATGCTTGCTTTCTTAATTGGGTGAAGGTTGAACTTTGTTCTTAACTCCAGTATATTAACACATCTGAAACTGTCCTCTTCCTTTGTCTCCCTTTCCTTTCCTCCAGCATCGCTATCTCCTTCCCTTTGTATTTTAAACCTATTAAATGTAGCATGCAGTTTTCTTATGTGCTAGTGGTAACAAGGAAGAGTTGAAGTAAGATTCTCTTTTTAAAAAGCAGTTTTCACAAGATTTTAGTTGGATGAGATGACTGCCTTTAAAAAAGTAGACTTCCCTCCCAAGTGTTTGTATCAGATTTGCTTCGTCCTGTGTGCATACAACTAACTTAGATTAGAAGGTTACAACTTTGTTTTTAGTTATTGTTAAGAAAAGCTGTTGTGGCTCGGCGCCTATAGCTCAACCGGCTAAGGCGCCAGCCACGTACACCTAAGGTGGCGGGTTCGAATCCCCAGCCCGGACCCGCCAAACAACAATGATGGCTGCAACCAAAAAATAGCCGGGCGTTGTGGCGGGCGCCTGTGGTCCCAGCTACTTGGGAGGCGGAGACAGGAGACTCGCTTGAGCTCAGGAGTTGGAGGTTGCTGTGAGCTTTAATGCCATGGCACTCTGCCCAGGGGGACAGCTTGAGGCTCTGTCTCAAAAAAAAAAAAAAAAAAAAGAAAAGCTGTTGTTTAGACTCATTTGCAATCGAGAGTTAGAAGTCCATAGAAGTCATACTGTGCGTTTAAAATGTGTTTATTAGAGGTAATATAGCTTTTGCTTAAGATGTAGATGTAGATTGCTTAGTCTTAAGCTCTTATCACTAATGGTTGCTCCGCTATTAATATAACTTCTGTAGTTGGTTGTTAGATTCATGATAGAACCATTTTTGTTTGGATGTTACAGAACTTAGTCTAGCTAGGTGTTTATCTTAGATTTTACCTTTTTAATGATTCATAATTCTTGATTTTGTTTTTAGCTGGGAAAACTCTTCAGATATTTAACATTGAAATGAAAAGCAAAATGAAGGCCCATACCATGACTGATGATGTCACCTTTTGGAAATGGATCTCTTTGAATACGGTTGCTCTTGTTACGGATAACGCAGTTTATCACTGGAGTATGGAAGGAGAGTCTCAGCCAGTGAAAATGTTTGATCGCCATTCTAGCCTTGCAGGATGTCAGATTATCAATTATCGTACAGATGCAAAACAAAAGTGGTTACTTCTCACTGGCATATCTGCACAGGTAACATTTTTCTACTTTTTGATAAAGAAAGAGATCTGAAGAATTGTTGTACCCGGAATGTAGTTTATTTTGAAATTAAGTTTTATCAATCCTGTTG
Source organism: Otolemur garnettii (assembly GCF_000181295.1). NCBI lineage: Eukaryota > Metazoa > Chordata > Mammalia > Primates > Galagidae > Otolemur > Otolemur garnettii. Next base: position 3,806,989 of record NW_003852489.1, read on the forward strand.
AATTTGGAACATGTTTTTATTTGTTCTTTTTATTTATTTTCCTTTTTTTTCTTTTTTAAAAATGTTGTTGGCTTAATGCCATATAATTTCAGAATACTTTTACTTAATGTTTTTAGCTCTTACAGATTGAGTAGAAGTTGAGTTCCTTTGTGAATGATTTGGGATTTATTACAGAGTATATGTACTTTACTGCATGATGAACATTTAGATATCTTTTTAAGGTATATGAGGCTGATTTTAAACATTCATGTTAAGTTTTAATAAGATAATGTTTGGAGCTAAGCATCAAATATACATTGAGGAGACCAAAATAACAAGAATTATAAATCCTGCTAAAGATGCCTAAAACATTGTAATTATTTCTATAATTGAAGAATTCAAGAGTTATCAATTCATTGGGTTGCCAAATACTAGTCTCTTTGATTCTTTGCAGCAAAATCGTGTGGTGGGAGCTATGCAGCTGTATTCTGTAGATAGGAAAGTATCTCAGCCCATTGAAGGACATGCAGCTAGCTTTGCACAGTTTAAGATGGAAGGAAATGCAGAAGAATCAACGTTATTCTGTTTTGCAGTCCGGGGTCAAGCCGGAGGGAAGGTAAGCTTGGTAATTATGTTAGTGACAATTCTCTGTCTTTTGCTACTAATTAATTGTCTACTTTCAAAACATTCTTCTCCCTTTATGGTTAATTTGTTTTTAATATTCACATTTGTAATGACTTTGTTTAAGTTCTACGGCCAATGATACTTTTTTTTTTTTTTCTTTTTTGAGACAGTCTCACTTTGTCATCCTTGGTAGAGTGCTGTAACATCACAGCTCACAGCAACCTCCAACTCCTGGGCTTAAGCAATTCTCTTGCCTCAGCCTCCCAAGGAGCTGGGACTACAGGTGTCCGCCACGACACCTGGCTGTTCTTGGTTGCAGTCGTCATTATTGTTTGATAGGACCAGGCTGGACTTGAACCCGCCAGCTCTGGTATATGTGGCTGGTGCCCTTAGCTGCTGAATTATAGGCACCGAGCCCAATGACACTTTTCTAAAATGAGTAATATTCTTTTTTTGAGACAGAGTCTCAGTAAGTCACCCTTAGTAGAGTGCTGTGTGTCATAGCTCACAGCAACCTCCAACTCTTGGCCTTAAGCGATTTTCTTGCCTCAGTCTCCCAAGTAGGGGACTATAGTTACCCACCACAATGCCCGGCTAATGAATAATATTCTTTTAAATTTTTTTTGTTAGCCGTTGACTTTTTTTATTGCTTTTACCAAAGACCTTAAGTTAGTATTTTTTCCCTTTTTTTTATTGTTTCAGGTTAATTGAGGATTCAAAGAAGTTAGTATTTTTCAACTTTACTATGCATAAGAATCATTAGAGTTGCTAAAATGCACATTGTCTGTCATACATATAAAGTGTCTGATTTAGTAAGTGGTGCCCATAATCTACATTATCAGTACCTTAGGTGGCTTGATAGAGATAGAATGTAGATCATTGTTGAGTAACATTGACTTAAGTTAGAGAGTCTCAATTGCTGTATGTTGGAATCACCTCCATCGAGCACTTGTAGTACCAGTTTGGTTTATGAAAATTAGGTCAGCTTAAGGAGGTAGTCAATGTAGAGAGGTGCTTAGCTATGGGCGTTCTACTGTATTTGGAGCTTGATGCTCCTGAATGGAAGACTGGCTCTATCTGCCATTAAAACTTTTTTAAAGAGTTAGTAGAAATTAGATATCCTTAAAACATAAGGCCAGGACATCTTTTGAACAAAAGTCTTAATGGAAAAAAACTTCAGTATCATTTTTATATAGTATTTGAAAACCTGTTTATAAGTTCTTGAGCTTTTTTGATATGTAGTGTTATATCTTTTATAATCTGCTATGACTTGAAGGAATATGTCATTTTTTCAGTGTGGCTAATCCTGGTGAAGTATGAGACCCCATAATTTTCGTATGATGCTGTCTTAGAAACTGAATTATATTTTGTTCATTCCTGACATTTCTAAGGAAAGTATATATAATACCTTTTCATTGACACTATTGATTTTTCTTGTCTGGTTGATATGTAGCATCAGACTTTTTTTTTCCCTCTTAAGAGACAATGTCTTGCTATGTTATTCAGGCTGGATTCCCCATTTCAAGGGATCCTCATGTCTCAGCCTTCTAAGTAGCTGGAACAAAAAGTATATGTCAGTGTAGCATCAGACATTTTAAATCATAATGTTCTATTATAATTTGTGGGATATATGTGATTAGTAAGATTAAGCTTAGGTGTGTACTTTCCCTCTGTATTAGAATAGATTTGTAGGCAGAGAAGAATTTAATAATTTGTTAGATTTTTATTTGGAAAGACTAAATATAATTGAACGCCATGAGAAAGAACCATTGTAAGTAAGGTATTACCATTGGATATACTTATTTTAGGTACATTTTTTGAGGTGTGATTATTTAAGATATTTAGATAACCTTTAAAAATATATTAAATAATTCCTACATACTTGTAGGAATCTCCAAAGATAGTAGAGAGACATCCCCTGTTCTTTTTTACCCAGTTTCTCACATCTTACGTAACTACAGACTAGTATGAAAACCTTGGAAATGTCATTGGTACAATTGTATGGTTTATCACCACAATGATTTTCCTCATGGCTTTATAATCACAGACTCACTTCTGCTCGCCCACACCATCCCTAATCCCTGACAACCACTAATTTATTCTCCATGTCTATGTTTATCACTTCAAGAATGTCATATAAATAGAATGATATAGGATGTGACCTTTTAAGATTGGCTTCTTTTTTTCCACTCAGCGTTATGTCCATGAGATATGTAGACCTTTTTACTGCTGGGTATTCCGTGGGGTGGTATCACTTAGTTTAATATTCATCTGTTTATAAGACACTTGGGTTATACTTGTATTGTTTTCATGTGAGTGTTGCAAATAACGTTGTTACGATCTACTGCTAAAAAGTTTATGGAAATTGTATTTTCTTTTGAATAGTTACATATCATTGAAGTTGGCACACCGCCTACAGGGAATCAGCCCTTTCCAAAGAAGGCAGTGGATGTTTTCTTTCCTCCAGAAGCACAAAATGACTTTCCTGTTGCAATGCAGGTATGTCAAGCAAAGGAAATGGATTTTTAAAATTTCTTCTCTTAAAAGAAATTAATCCAGACAACTGTTCGTAGTCAATTTAATTTAAGGGATACTTAGAAGAGTACTCTTTAATCTAAAATAAATTTGTTAGTGAAACTCTGTAAAATAATACATAGACTTCTATGTACTGTGCTGCATACCTTGGAAATATTGTGGGTTTGTTTCCAGACCACCACAATAAAGCAGGTCACAATAATGTTTTGGTTTTGTGGTTCGGTTTTGTCCAGTTATGTTATAGCATACTTAATACTTGAGAAAAAAGGTTTATACCTTAATTTAAAAATACTTTATTGCTAAAAAAAATACTAATGATCATCTGAGTCTTTAGTGAGTTATAATCTTGTCTCTGAGGGGAGGGTCTTGCTTTATTGCTGATGGCTTCTGACTGATCAGGGTGGTGGTTCCTGAAAGTTGGGGTGGCTCTGGAGGTTTCGTTTCCTTCCTTCCTTCCTTTACCTGTTTCCCTTTCCTTTTTTCCTTTTTCCCTTTTCCTTTCTCCCTTTCCCCTTCCTTTTCCTTTTTTTCTTTTCTTTTCTTTTTTGACAGCATCTCATTCTATTGCCCTGCATAGAGTACTGTGGCATCATAGCTCACAGCAACCTCAAGCTTTGGGGCTCAAGAGATCTTCCTGCCTTGGCCTCTCAAGTAGCTGGAATTATACGCCATGATGCCCAGCTAGTTTTTTCTATTTTTAGGTCTCACTCTTGCTCAGGCTGGTTTCAAACTCCTGAGCTTAAGCAGTCCATTGGCCTCAGCCTCCCAGAGTGTTGGGATTGTAGGCATGAACCACAGTGCCCAGCCTCTGACTGTTTCTTTTTTTTTTTTTTTTTTTTTTGAGACGGAGCCTCAAGCTATCTCCCTGGGTAGAGTGCCATGGCTTCACAGCTCACAGCAACCTCCAACTCCTGGGCTCAAGCGAGTCTCCTGCCTCGGCCTCCCAAGTTGCTGGGACTACAGGCGCCCGCCACAACGCCGGGCCATTTTTTGGTTGCAGCCATCATTGTTGTTTGGCGGGCCCGGGCTGGGGATTTGAACCTGCCACCTTAGGTGTATGTGGCTGGTGCCTTAGCCACTTGAGCCACAGGTGCCGAGCCCTCTGACTGTTTCTTAAAAGAAAACAATAGTGCATTTTGCTGCATCAGTTAACTTTTTCTTTCATGAATGATTTCTTTACAGCATGAAGTACTATTTGATAGTGTTTTACCCACTATAGAACTTATTTCAAAATTGGAGCTAGTTCTCTCAAAGCCTGCCATTGCTTTTTGAACTAGGTTTGTATGGTAATCTTTTGTTGTCATGTCAACAATTTTCACAGCATCTTTACCAGAAGTAGGTAACATCTCAAGAAACCATTTTCTTTGCTCATCCATAAGAAATGATTTCTTTATCATGAGATTGCAGCAGGTCGGTCACATATTTAAGCTCCACTTCTGATTCTAATTTTCTTGCTATTTCTATCACATCTGTCCTTATTTCCCTCACTGAAGTCTTGAACTCCTCAAAGTCATCATGATGGTTGGAATCTTCTTCAGAACTCTTAGTGTCGATATTTTTACTTTCTCCCATGAATTAATAATGTATACTATGGTGAACCTTTTACAGAAGGTTTTCAATTTACTTTGCCCAGCTACATCAGAGGAATCACTACCCTTGGCAGCTATAGCCTTACAAAATGTTATTTCTTAAATAAGACCTAGAAGTTGAAATTATTCCTTAATTATAGGCTTTAGAATGGTTATTGTGTTAGGAAGCATGAAAACAACATTAATCTCCTTGTACATTTCCATTAGCATTCTTGAATGTCCAGGAACTTGTCAGTGAGCAGTAATGTTTTAAAAAGAATTGTTTTTCTGAGCAGTAGGCCTCAACAGTGAGCTTAAAATACTCAGTAAAACATGCTGTAAGCAGATGTACTGTCATGCAGACTGTATTCCTTTTTAAGGGCCCTAGGATTTTCAGAATGAACAGGGGGTTTAATAAACACTGGTTTAAACTTGGGCACCAGCTGCTTTAGACCCTAAAGAGAGTCAGCTCATGCTTTGGAGTTTTGAAACCAAGCATTGACTTCTCTTTAGATATGAGAGTCCTGGATGGCATCTTCTAATATAAGGCTGTATTGTCCACACTGGAAATCTGTTGTTTAACATAGCCACCTTTATCAGTGATCTTAGCTAGATCTTCTAGGATTATTCTTAGTGGTATTCTCCTTTTCATTTGAGTGTTTAAGGAGATAACTTGCTGCAGCTTCTACATAAGCACTTGCTTCACCTTGTACTTTTATGTTCTGGAGATGGCGTCTTTCCTTAAGCTTAACGAACCTACCTCTGTCAGTTACACACTGCTTTCCCACCTCTCACAAGCCTTCATAGGATTGGAGAGATTTAGATTAGGCTTTGGCTTAAGGAAATGTTGTGGCTGGTTTGGTCTTCTCTCCAGACCCACTAAAACTTTCTCCTTATCAGCAATAAGACTATCTGGCTTTCTTATCATTCATGTATTCACCAGAGCAGCACTTTTAATTTCCTTGAAGAACTTTCTTTTGTAGTCACAACTTGGTTGGCTCAAGAGACCTAGTTCTTGGTCTATCACAACTTTCACCATGCCTTCCTCACCAGGCTTAACTATTTCTAGGTTTTGATTTAAAGTGAACACTTAGAGGCCACTATAGGGTTATTCATTGGACTAATTTCAGTATTGTTGTATCAGTAGTACGGGCTTGAGGAAAGGGAAATGAGAGAATAGCTGGTCAGTGGAGCAGTTAGAACACACACAGTATCTATTAAGTTAACTTGTCTTGTGTGGGTGGTACCCCAAAACAATTAAAATTGTAAACTTCAAGGATCACAAATCACCATAACCAATAAAATAATAATGAAAAAGTTTTGAAATACTGCAAGAATTAATAAAATATGATGCCGAGACACCAAAGTGAGTGCATGCTATTAGAAAAATGTTGCTGACTTGTTCCACGCTGGGTTGCCACAAATCTTCAATTAATAAAATCTGCGAAGTGCAGTAAAATGAGGTGTGCGTGTAATATGTAAACTGGGTTATCATAACATTGTTCTAAATTGTTTTCCCTTTTATTTTACAGATTTCATTCACTTTCTCTGTTTATTTAAATGTGCTATAAGAATGAAGATAACTTTAAATCTTAACTTTTTTTTGAGACAGAGTCTCACTATGTCACCCTCAGTAGAGTGCTGTGGCATCACAGCTCACAGCAACCTCCAACTCTTGGGCTTAAGTGAATCTCTTGCCTCAGCCTCCCAAGAAGCTGGGACTACTGGCACCTGCCACAATGCCCAGCTTTTTGTTTTTTTGGTTGTAGTTGTCAGTGTTGTTTGGCAGGCCCAGGCTGGGTTCGAACCCACCAGCTCTGGTGTATGTGGCTGGTGCCCCCTAGCTGCTGAGCTACAGGTGCCACCGAGCCATTAACTTTTCTTTTTATAAGCCTCTTCAGGTTTTGGAATTTCAACATCTAAAACATAGAATTAGACTAAATATTTTTCTTTTCTGTTTGTAGATCCATTATTTTACTAAAGTGTTGATTTTCTTTCACAGATCAGTGAAAAGCACGATGTGGTATTCTTGATAACTAAGTATGGTTATATTCACCTCTATGATCTTGAGACTGGTACCTGCATCTACATGAATAGAATCAGTGGAGAAACAATCTTTGTTACTGCACCTCACGAAGCCACAGCTGGAATAATTGGAGTAAACAGAAAGGGACAAGTAAGGAAAACTTGAAACTTAAACAATAAAATAATCTGAAAAGTCAGAACAAATCCTGTACATTAAGAGAGAAATTATCCCCTAAATAATAAAGTAATAAACAGTTTTTCAAAATGTAAATTATAACTTTGGATATCAGAAAATAATACAGTACCAAAAAATACAGATTGTATGAATACAAAAACTCTCTTTAATCCTGTCTCAGGAAGAGAAACTGTTTGACGTTTGGCCTCCTAGGATTATGTATTTATTTGCATCTTTATTGTCAAAAGAAGTGATTATATGTGGGGAAAAAAATACAGTATTTACGGTCACATTTGATGGATTATACTTTTTTAGGGGTTTTCTTTTACCTGCAAGACACAGAGATTTTCAACTATAGAGAAAAGAACTTACATCCCTTTTCTTAACTTCTTAAGTATTACTAACAGTTAGAAGGTAATATGTTACAATACCTATTGTGAGATGCTTGGAAAGTAATCAAATAGGGAAAATAAAAGCTGTCCTGAATATATCACACTCTTTTTCTTTTCTTTTTTTGAGACAGGATCTTGCTCTGATACCCAGGCTGATGTGCAGTGGTGTGATCATAGCTCACTTTAACCTTGAAATTTTGGGCTCAAGTGATCCTCATGCCTCAGCCTCCTAAGTATCTTAACAGAGGTGAGGAACCTACAGCCTTAATTGAATCCAAGTTTTTCAATCAAAATGCTGTATTTGGGCAGTGCCTGTGGCTCAAAGGAGTAAGGCACTGATCCCATATGCCAGAGGTGGTGGGTTCAAGCCCAGCCCCGGCCAAAAACTGCAAAAAAAATAAATAATAAATAATAATAAACCTATTTTAAAAAATGCTGCATTTAAGGCAGGCCTCAGGTTCCCCATCCCTAAATTTGAGGACTGTAGGTATGCACCACTATGCCCAGCTAATTTTTAATTTTAATTTTTTTATTTTTTCTAGAGGTAAGGTCTCAAACTCCTAAGCTCAAGTTTTCCTCTAGCCTCTACTTCTCAAATAGCTGGGACTACAGGCACATGTTACCATGCCAGGCTAATTTTTATTTTTTTGTACAGATGGGATCTTACTGTGTTGCTCAGGCTGGTCTCAAACTCCTGGCCTTAAGGGATCCCACTTTGGCCTCCCAAAGTGCTGGGATTACAGGCTTGAACCACTGTGTCCAGCCAGAAGGTATCTAATTTTCTGAAAAATGGCTAAAATTTTAAAAGCTTCGTACAATTAATTGGTCTTGCTTTTTATTAGTTATCCTGCACATTATTATTTTTCCCAGAATTAGCCCAAGAAAGTAGATTTTTTTCTCTTTTGTTCAGTTCTGAAAAGTGTTATATATGAAGAGACAGTTCTTCTAGGGAAAAAATAGTCTGTCCTATCTATCTATCCCTCACATCAACTCCAGACTTGGTTAGATGCTTCTAACTTAAGTAGCCCTCATAACACTTGTACTGAATTAATTGCTTTCTTAATTATCACAGTCACTATTCTTTATTAGAAAGGGCGACTGCCTTTGGTTAATTGTATCGCACCAGTCGTGTCTAGCAGAGAAGCAGTTTTAAAAGTTAAGTAGCTTTCAGTTACTCAGTTACATGTGTCCCTCTTGGAAAAATGAAGAATGAATTGGCCTTTATATGAACTAGGTTAGCAATAATTATCATGAAGCCAGAGACCTTTTTGTTTCTGTTCTTGTGCTGATGTATTAAGATAATGCCTAAAATAAAGTATTTTTAGTGGTTTCATGATACATTTTTGGTGTTCGTAACTCTGATTCTAGGAACTTATTGATTGTTTCTTTGCCCCTGTCCCCCACCAAAATTTTATGTGCCAGCTTCTTTGACTAAAGAGGAGTGTTTATAGTAACCTCAGGTTTCAGGGGTTTCTTTTTTACTTAAATCCAGCTACTGGTTGGGCCTGTGTTCAGAATGGATGAGTGTATGCCTTCTGTTGGTAGCAAAAGAAATCAAGATGACATAGCCACTATCTTATATTCTGAACTTGGTAAAACTGAGTACTTAACATACTGGAAGCTTTTCTATTGCATGATCTTATCAAGGACTGGTATCTAGAAATCTGCTAGAATTATCTTTCAGTATGGTAAAGATTAAACTGGATTTGATGTTTGGGGAAGACTAAGGCAATGATCAGTAGGAAGCTTCAGAAAGTATAGCTGGAAATGGATTTGTTCATTCGTCTTTCTTATTCTTTGTAGAGGGTGTTAAGGGTAGGGCTGAGAAATGCAAATAACTATAAAGAAATTAATCCTTTTAAATGATATGTTTTGATATGGAGTAGGAAGACACATTGCAGTATAGGATGACCTAAGCTTTGGGTATGATGTACAGAAATGAAATCTTGGAAGTTAAAATTTCTCATTTTTCTGAAAAAGAAGAGTAGAACAAGTAAGGCAGACTGTTACCTATTTGGTTCACTGAATTCTTAAATATTTTTTGATTCTTATTGATCTTGGGACAGAAATTTGCCATTTGCATTTATTCAGCAAATATGTGCTTTGTGCTACAAACTGTCTTCTGTTGTTAATATAGTTAAAGATAAGCCCAATTCTGCCCATGGAATAGTGACTAAGAAACAGACAAGCAGTTATAATAGGTTGAGAAGTGCTGCTAGTGGAGTGTGGTGGCTCATGCCTCTAATCCTAGCACTCTGGGAGGTCTAGGTGGGTGGATTACTTGAGTTCAGAAGTTTGAGACCAGCCTGAGCAAGAACAAGACCACATTTCTACTGAAAATAGAAAGACTAGCCGGTATTATGGCACATGCCTGTAGTCTCAGGTACTTAGGAGGCTGAGGCCAAAGGATTGTTTGAGCCCAGGAATTTGAGGTTGCTGTGAGCTATGACCCCAAGGCACTGTAGCCTGGGCAACAGAGTGAGATTCTGTCTCAGAAGAAAAAAAAAAAGTGTTGTTAGGGATAATTTAAGTAGTTTGTAATCAGCTCTGCAATGGGGAGAAGAGAGGATGGGTAAGGAAGAGTTCCATTTCTCTAGGGCAATTGGCAGTAGTTGCTTTTGGGGCAGTCAGTACAGCATTCTGTGGCGGTGAGGTTTAAGAAGGGCTGAAGGTAGGTAACTTTTCATAACAAAGACATTAGAATTTGCTCCTTACTGGTGCTGTATTTATTAAGCACCTACTGTGCAACTTGCATTATGTTAGATGCTTGAGGATTCGGTGGGTCCCCCTTACTGAACATATAATAATATGGTTTCCAGGGATGAAAATGTACCTAGAGAAAATATTAAGAAAAATTCCTAGGCCTTGTGGTGGCTGATGCCTGTGATCCTAGCACTGTGGGAGGCCAAGGCAGGTGGATTACCTGAGCTCACAAGTTTAAGACCAGCCTGAGCCAGAGCGAGACCCTGGCTATTTTTTGTGGTGGGTGCCTGTAGTCCCAGCTACGTGGGAGGCTGAGGCAAGAGAATCGCTTAAGCCCAAGAGTTTGAGGTTGCTGTGAGCTATGATGCCATAGCACTCTACCAAGGGTGACAAAGTAAGACTCTGTCTCAAAAAAAAAAAATAAAATTCTTGTTTAAAAAGTAATTCTGAAGTTAAAAGAAACATACCTTAAACTTCCTCTAGGCGAGCCCTTGATTTCATAGTTTTTAGTATTGTTTTCTATAGGTTGTCAAGGGTTCATGCCCCATGCAATTTAAAACTGTATATAGAAATTGTCTTTCAGAACTCATTTCATTGAGAGACTTAATCTCTGATACTATGTTAAGAATGAATGGATGACATCAAAGCAGTGAGTTTGGATGATATAAAGTGAGAAGTTATTTATAGTATAGAATGGCCATATTTTAGGAATGCCAAAATGGCTTAGAACCCTATGGCACTTGTTTTTGAACCTCCTTAATCTTCTCTCTCCTTGTCTTTTCCTTCTTCCCTTCCTTCCCTCCGTCTCCCCCTCCTCCTGCCCTCCCCCTCCCTCTTCCTCCCCTGTCCTTCCCTAAATGCAAGAAAGCAGCTATGATGTTTCTTTATGACACGGTTATTAATCTGCTCTAAATGGATTGGATATTAGTTTGATTTGATATGATTTTGATATCCTAATGAATACCTTGTAGCTATCCTTTAATCTTTAAATTGCAGGTTCTGTCAGTGTGTGTGGAAGAAGAAAACATAATTCCTTATATTACCAATGTGCTACAAAACCCTGATTTGGCTCTGAGAATGGCTGTACGAAACAACTTAGCTGGTGCTGAAGAACTTTTTGCTCGGAAATTCAATGCTCTTTTTGCCCAGGGAAATTACTCAGAAGCAGCAAAGGTGGCTGCTAATGCACCAAAGGTAAAGAGTCATGAAAATGAAGTTGCCATGACTGGATTAATGTTAATACTCTGTTTATAATACTGCTGGAAGGAGGAACAAGCTTCCCACAGGGGAACTTTTCTTAGGTTACATTTTCTTTCACTATTACATGACAGTTGCTTGTCTGACTTTTTAGTATTTTTTAGTTTTTTAGAGACAAGGTCTAAGCCTGTCACCTAGGCTGGATTGGACCGTTACTTGTCCCAGCCTCTAGGTTTGGGTAATTTCTGTGCTCTAGATTTGGTTAATTTCTTAAAACTCAGAATGTTAGAAGGCTATGTAGATCACAGTAAGGTATGATTTACGTCTCTAGTTATTTAGGCATAATACTCACTGACTTTATAAATGATAGCTAGTGATTTTATTTCCAAAAGGTGGAAATAAACTAATCTTGTCTAATTTATGATAAGTAGAGCATCAGAAATGAGGCTGAATTTATTCCCACTACTTTTGATGTTGGTTTGTGTTGCATTGAATTAACACTTCTATTCCTTATGAGTATTAACTATAAAATTAGTCTTTAATGTGAACGAGGGATAATAACTGGATATAACTGTTTTATAGTTGTATTCTTACACATTGATATTGTAATTAAGTTTCATATATATTGTGAATCTGACAACATAGAAATATGACAAGGCAATAGTGACTGAATCTTTACTATAGGTAGTGAAGATTTGAAATTTGCTGTTAATAGATGGACTCATGCCTTCAAGATTGACCTCCGAGACCTATGGGGTTATTAGTGTGATGTTTGGATTACCTCCAAGAAATCTTTAACATTTCTCCTTCTTAAAGGGAATTCTTCGTACTCCAGACACCATCCGTCGGTTCCAGAGTGTCCCAGCCCAGCCAGGTCAAACTTCTCCTCTACTTCAGTACTTTGGAATCCTTTTGGACCAGGGTCAGCTGAACAAATACGAATCCTTAGAACTGTGTAGGCCTGTACTTCAGCAGGGGCGGAAACAGCTTTTGGAGAAATGGTTAAAAGAAGATAAGGTATAATTTGTATTGACATAATCCTGCCTTAATTGAATTAAATACCATGTTAGCAAGCTAAATGACCTAGGGTGCACCCTAATGTCTCCATCTGTTATTTATTGCTTATAGAAATAGAACAAAAGCATACATTGTATAAGGTGCGTATACTTCCTTTTGAAAAGATTTTTATGAATGTTGGGGTAGGATATTGTTCTTTGGTTTAGGATTTCTAAATGGAATCCAGGATGCTTGTTTGGTTAAAACAACTAAACTGGAAGCAAATTGCTACCCACTTGCTTTAGGAAAAGCTTAGTGTGATTTGCTTACCTCAGCATGTAATCATATTTGTCAGTGTATGTGATATCATTTGTGCGTAAGAATATACTCTATGGCTCGGTGCCTGTG